>NC_134576.1:41642434-41951638 GCF_050947875.1 Dermacentor variabilis | reverse complement strand
ATGTTAATTTGCAGTTTATCTACCACATTAACAATAGTATTATATACCGGACTGCACAATGTGCACCTTATACCTAACCTATCATGGTCTGAGCACATTACGTGTGTTTCTGCCAATGCATCCAAATCATTGGGCTTCTTACGCCGGAACTTGCGCAGGGTTACATCTGCCTTGCGTAAGATGGTTTACGTAACTTTCGTGCGACCGCAGCTTGAGTACGCGTCTCCAATTTGGTCTCCACACCAGCAATACCTAACTGAAGCGTTAGGAATTATTCAGAATAGGGCAAGTGGTTTCATTACTCATATTACAGCACCCAGTTCTACACAAGAAAACCAGGAAGATACCTAAAAAGAAAGCGGTCAGACAGGGAGACACAATCTCTCCAATGCTATTCACTGTGTGCTTAGAAGTAGTATTCAAGCTATTAAACTGGGAAGGCTTAGTAGTAAAGATCGGCGGCGAATACCTCAGAAACCTTCGGTTTGCCGATAACATTGTTCTATTCAGCAACAATGCAGACGAGTTTAACAAATGATTGAGGACTTTAGCAGAAAGAGTGTAAGATTGGAGCTGAAGATTAATATGGGAAAGACAAAATTAATGATACATAGCCGGGCAAAGGAACAAGAGTTCAGTAGGCCTCTAGAGTTTATGAAGGAGTACGTTCACCCAGGTCAATTAATCACAGGGAACCCTGATCATGAGAAGGAAATTCACAGAAGAATAAAAATGGGTTGGATCGCATACGGCAGACATTGCCAGCTCCTGACTGGAAGCTTACCATTATCATTGAAAAGGAAGGTGTACAATCAGTGCATATCACCCGTGCTGACATATGGGGCCGAAACTTGGAGACTGACAAAGAAGCTTGAGAACAAGTTAAGGACCACGCAAAGAGCGATGGAACGAAGATTGCTAGGCATAACGTTAAGAGATAGAAAGAGAGCGGTTTGGATCAGAAAGCCAACGGGTATAGGCAATATTTTAATTGACATCAAGAGGGAAAAATGGAGCTGGGCAGGTCATGTAATGCGCCGGTCAGATAACCGTTGGACCATTAGGGTTACAGAATGGGTACCAAGAGAAGGAAAACGCAATCGCGGACTACAAAAGACTAGGTGGAGCGATGAAATTAGGAAATTCGCGGGCGCTTGTTGGAATCGGTTTGCGCAGGACAGGGGTAATTGGAAATCGCAGGGAGAGACCTTCGTTCTGCAGTAGACGTAAAACAAGCTTTGATGATGATGATTACGATGATGACAACACCCAGTCTAGCATAACGCAGATCAAAGCCGAACTGTTGTTGCAGTGGTTGACTATACTCGCCATTAGATTGCATTGCTGTCATTATTCCATAAATTCATTGAGTCTGGCGGATTATCCCTACCATGCTTGAAACACCCCGTCTTCACATCGCGCAGTTTGCACAATTTCAGCTACGCCCGCATATATGGAGCGACACAAGCATTTAACTTTTCATCGCTGCCTCGCGCTATCCATCTTTGGAACAGCCTTCCGGATAGCATTGCTTCACTCAGAAATCATGATGACTTTTGCAGTAATTTGGTCAAACATTTTTCTCCACACTGTGTGTAGGGTTGAATTAGTACACGGGCACTTATCAATCTCATTACGTTTGCGTTTTCAATGCATTGTCGATCGTTATGCCATGGGCTTGTTTTTTTGTCTTTTTTAAATATCACACAATGTATTAACGTGTATTAACGTGTCTCAACGCAATGTACGTTGCTGCTCTTATGTAATACTTCTTGCTGTTCTTGCTATTTTTATGCAATGCTTATCTGGTTATTCCCTTTTCTTTTTTTCTTTCTTTTTGACATCTTTCTGTAAATATGCAGATTTCATCATTTTGTGCCAATATTTGAATCCCTTTATGCATCGATATATTTTTACCGATTGTACCTTGTGATAAACTATGCCATATGCCCCCCTCACCCTATGCCTCTTCGTAGGCCTGCGAGGTTTCTCTAAAAAGAAAAAAAAGAAACTGAGGCATTCCCTGCCTGTCGGAAACAGTAAGAAGTATTGCATGATTAGCATCACCGAAAATGTCCTTCTTAATTTTGAAAGGACATCTGGCGTTGAACTAATGTTGTCTTCTCGATATGTGATTGAGAAAAAAGCACTGAATCTTTAGCATCATCGGAAGGTACCTTTGTAGAGATTAAAGTAAATAGGGATTGATTGATTACTGACCCGAATCCACCAGCACCGAGAAGCTTCACGCACTGAAAGTCCTTCATCTTGGGTATGTAGCTCCAGAAGGGCGCGATCTCGGCCATGTTGAGCTTCTCCGTTTTGGCGACGATAGTGTCGCCAACGCCCATCCAGTCGGTTGGCGGTACGTCGGACACCTTCTCCAGTGACGTGGCCAGCTCACCGATGATGACGATCATCTTGCGGATGCTGTCGCCCAGCTCCTTGGCGATGTCCGGGGCCTTCTTGAACACCAAGTTGTGCAGCCCTAGCTGGGCGAAACGTTCACATCGATTCACGCGTGCATTGGTACCGAAGATGGCTTGAGTGAACCACAACCGAGCAATACGCTAAAGGAGTATTCACACGGGGGAGAAATCCCGGCTGTCGCCGCGGGGAGTGTGCGTCACGTGACAACAGCGTCACAGCTCTGCGTGTAGGTGTGCCGCCGCCGCGTATCCCCGGCAAGAGGGGTCCTTTTATTCGGACGGAGCAAACGATCCCGCTTGGCGAGGGACGAAACGGAATATCGTGCATGTGCCTGGGAACCTTGACCAAAGTGCGTCTCCAGAGGGCGGAAACCACATCGCAATCGCTTCGTTGTTGTGGTTGACGGCCCTGTCGAATTTTCGAAGGTGCGCCGCATGTGTGCCATTGTATGCGATAACCAAATTAGGCGACTATGCCACTTTGTTCATTTTTTTCCCTGGTCTGACAATTCCCCGGGCCTTTGGAACACTACCTCTGAAGCGCACGAGAAGGTGAATTTGATGAAATGAAGACGTGCCTCGTAAATTGGGAGCTCCGGAGTAGTCTGCTAACACTGATGTTCCCCGGTACGCTTGCCTCTGTGAGCGGATGATGTCTACGGGGAATTTTTCGCGACGTTCGACCCCACCCATAAGCCCCACGAAAACATCTCTCGTGTGAATACCCCTTAAAGAGATCCATTTTATATTACCGGAATATTCTCTAGCTGCTCATGATAAAGCAATTTCATACGCGCAATAACAGCATTGAGCACGTGGCGCCAAGAACATGCGGTTACGTGCCTTCACAGTCGACTACACAGGAACAAAAAGCGTGTTTTTATGCTGTTTCGAGGTACGGAAAGTCTCTTTTTGCATGTTTTTGTTTTTCTTCTGTACACCCCCCCCCTTAAGGCCTGAATGGGCGCTGTGGGTACTAAATAAATAAATAAATAAATAAATAAATAAATAAATAAATAAATAAATAAATGCAGGGAGATAAAAACGGCAGCGTTGCACTTTCGAGCATTCGCTCTAGACATTTTTTTTTACAAACGCAGTATTTGATTAAGCTGCGTTTAACTTGGCACAAGATTATGCGATCGCTTTCCCTGAAAGGCCATTGAGCTTGGCTTTGGTGGCATTTGTAATTACGCAAGGGCAGTTGACTAAATTTGGCGCCAATTGTAAAACGCACTCATAAGGCTCGGGAGCGCTGGGATTCGGAATTTATTTTCTAAGATCGTGATAATTGCACGTACTTTGAACTTCGCGTACACATGCCCGTAACCGGCTCCGTGTGTTTTTCGACTATAAACATGGTCACTTCTATAGTTCACGCAATAAATCGCTACATAGGCTTAATATTCATTTATGATGTAGCATGGAAAATGCAAAATTAAAATAAAAGTGCTGCGATTGTACACCACTTACGCTGCAATAAAAAACTGCAATAACAGGACACACTGTGAAATGTCATGTAAGCGGAATATATGCTCTAAGCGTCTTAAATGAAGAACACTTCTGCCATACATACTATACAGAAGGTATAAAGTACAAAAACTGATGCACTGTTAACCACACATAACTGGAGGACTATTACTAAAACTGAAAAAAAGACAAAACTAACCGCGCGCAGAATAAATCCAGTAAAGAGATGAGATACGTGCGAACAATTTCTTTTCCAAATTAATTATCATCATGTCCAACTTAATTCATCAGCCTTGTATGCACAAACAGACGTCTCTGTTTTGTGCTCATAGTGGTCACTGGAGGGGGGAGGGGATTATTTCTTTCCGAACAGAGATATTAGGGCGTTGTGCAAGCAAACGCCAGAAAGTAAAGAGATAATGGTGTTGCGGAAAGAAGTGGTGCAATATAAATAGGAGAATTGTATATTTTGGATAGAATTTCTTGCCGAACGCTCTGAAAATCTGCAAGTTTCGAAAAACAGGTAAAGCACGGAGTTTATGGTTACGTTACACTGGACGTAAACCAGCTTTTGCTGTTTTCTCAAGTGCGTACGTTAGATTATCCAAAGTCGTAAAATTCGATATCAATTTACAGTTCGCGCGAAATCATTGCAATGTTTACGAGGGTTTCAAAAGTTTGGGGACCCTCACCTAAGAACACGGGAATGGAGACATGTTTTCCTCGACAAACAGTGGAGTGAATGATAACGTAATTGGTACAGATGTCGACATCTTTCTTCATGTTTTTGTGAATATTCTTTTGCTGCCCCTTACATTTGTATTGAGTACGTCTATAGCCACTGTTTGCCATATTTTTTTTTTTTGCTAACATTTTTCTGTTGGACAGATCTGAATTTTTTTCCTCGTGGTGAAAACCCGTCAGGCCGACTAGCCTTCAGCTTCGCTTCGATTTTCTGTATATATAGATGTGTGCAGAAATAAACACCGATAATTTGTTAAAAGAAATTTGTTGCAGTTTCAAAAGTTGAAATCTAGGCACTGATTAGTCGCATTTTTTTATCTAAGCCGCCAATCTTTTTACGAAAAGTGTCTACAAATTGGAAAATAGTAAACTCAAATACAAACCTTACATTTATACCTCAGGAATGAAAATTTATATCATAAGGTAAAGTGCACATAATCATCAAAATCGGACAAAATTGATCTATATTACAAACCTCTGAAATATACAACTGATTTGCGAGAAGGACCTTTGAGAAACCCTTGAAAGGCTGTGTAATAATTTTATGTAAGCTGTATATTAATATATCAAATATGTCTGATTTAGTTGCGCAATGGTGGCAGCGTACAAAACAGCGATATTTGTTTTTAACATAGCGTTACAATTTCATAAGCTTCGTGCTTCCACTCTTCTTAAACTTGAAAATTTATGGCGATTTCTTTAAAAAAATTCAGGTCACAGATCAAAGTTTGCTGCGGTCACTAGAACAACGTTTATCTTTAAAATGCAACAAATTTCATTCTAATTGGTCCAGAAGTTTCATAAAAGCTTTCCTGTGCTTGAATTGCCTGCAATGGAGTTGTCCCCGAACCAAAGGTCCCTTTCGAATCGTGTAAGTGGATTCTCACCTATGAGATTTTCGGCCGTGTCCCGGACGTCCTGGTAAGTGATGACTTGCCGCTGGAGCTTGTCCAGTATGTCTTGCGCGGCCAACACGACTTCTTCCTGGCAGAAGTGCGACAGCGGCTCCCGGGTCAGCACCACGTTGTTCTCTCGCTTGATGAAGAAATCGAGCAGCAAAATGGTGACCTTGGGGATGCGCGGGAACAGCGTGGTGACCACCTTGGCCGCCGTCCGCTTTTTCTCTTCCATGACAACCGCTGCGCAGCGTAGGAGTTTCCCGAGTCAAACTATGGGCTCCCAAAGGGGGCACAATTGCCCAAAGGTCCACCATGATGTTCCAAAGCTATGCGGTAAAGCCACTCCTCGCGCACGCAGGGCCAAATTTAGCATGGTGGAAGACACGCAGAGATCCTTTTTTGCGGATAACGCTCTAGAGAAACGAGACGGTGCTTCCGGCGGTGTGATCATTCAGGCAAAAGCGCGAAAAAGCACGCGAATCGGAAACTATTACCGCTTCTGCCCTGTTGCTATGCGATCAGTTGTCGGAAATGTAACTGGGTGGTTGCTGACGCACTGTGCTTCATTCACGCTGCAAAATGTACAGCAGAAGAGAGAAGACCAGTGCAGTAGTTGGCTACAATAATAGTGACTGGGATATAGAAGAAAGGAATGAATATGTGTGACCATGTCTACGGACCGCGGCTAACCAAGAATTGCCTGCGTTGCCGGCCCTTCGCGATGCACGGCTTTCCTGAAGGATAAAAAAAATTGTATCGTAAAAATTTTAACATTGTATTGCTAACCTCAATGGAAAGGAGTTCAATTCCGGAACGTCGGCATGAGAGAGTACAGCTCGTAACACATTGACGAAGGAGAAGTGTCAATTCCTGGCATAGTAAGTTGCTCGCACGTTATCTGCACGCATCCAACCCAACACACAATCACACTTGCGCCTTCTATATCGCTCACGTATCATGAATTGATGAATGGAAACAATGCGCTGAAGCGTGGGGGACGGCTACCCCGACAGCATATGAATGTTCGAAGCCGAACGTCTCGTGGCGATCCAAAGGGAAATCGAATGACTAGCGATAATACGTCTTTGCTGCGAGCTACTGCGAAGCACACAATTTTGCGCTCCAAGCCTCAGGTGTGCGCGGCAAGAACAAATCTACCGAAACTGATCACACCCACGAGCGATTCGGCAGAAAATAAACTAGCAGATAGCGACCGCATTGAAGAACGTTACTGACTGAGAAACATAAAAAGCCGCTGCTTCAAATGAGTTGCTAAATAAGAAAATGCATAGGAACAGATACTATGATCCTGATTTGATTGAGAAATAAAAAGTTTGGACGGATTCTAGTAATAACACCGTATTCACTGCTCGCAATGCTTCGACAAACGCGTAACGAGCTCGGGAGCGCTCACAGGTCCTCTAAGGTTGCGGTCGAAGCTTCGTGTCGTTCACCAAAACAGCGGTTTACTAAGCCGCACTGAGCGTCATGCCCATCCTGTGAACATGGAGGCAATTGAGGCAGCTGCGGCAACCAATGGACGTAGAGTGACCACGGGATGAAATATGGCAGCGCCAATGGGAGTGCTGGGGAAAAAGGTCTATAGACGTTTAATTTTTTAATCATACTATTACGTAATTTTATGCATCAGCTCAAGCCTTACACTAGGTACGCGCTTGTGGTCGTGCATGTCATTCATATCGTCACAGCAATTCATTCTTGTCGTAAACAAGTTATGTCAGTCATGTCATGACGTAATCTTTCATGCATACATTTCATTGCATTTCATGCAATGTAATGATATGCCATTCGTTTCATGCATGCGTGTCATGCGATGGGAGTATATGTCATCTTATGCATGTCACATCATGACATGCTGTCGCTCATCTCATGCATACATGTCATTCACCTCATGTAATTCATGTTCATGTCATGTGTGGCATTCATGTCATGACATCTCTTTCATGTCATATGATTAATTCACGTCAGGTCGTTAGTGTTAAGGAAGCGGTGGATTCCGATGTTGATGGCAATGTAGGAAAGAAAATGTCGGCGTGGAATTTTTGAAGTTGGTTTCTCCGCACCGCAGCGGATACTTTGACGTCTTATTAGACCACGTGATGGCCCTCGCCGAGCAACGGCGAAAGCGGGGAAGGGAAAAGCAAGGCGCAACTCGGCTGCCTTTGGAAGCATATACACGGACACTAGTAATTTCGGGCGCGTAACATCATCTGTTGTTTGTACTATGTTCTTACGGAATTTCAAACAGTGCCGCTTTACTAAAGAAGACATTATGAAGGAAGCGCATGCTGAGCGAAGTGAGAGCGTAGCACCCCAAATCGGCAGCGCGCTTTCTTTGGGCGCTCCTTACGAGGCAGCTCCTTCTTCAGCGGCCGCCTAGACGGCGACGGGGCCCGAAACCGACTGTGCCGGGCAAAAAATGAAGCGCTTTTCGAGGCGACAGGAACGGTCGCCCTATGTGGAAGCGGTAGCGACGATGAAAGCCAGTCTCATAACCCTGACAAGCTGACCATCACGGAGAGCAAGGAACCAGTGTCCACGACTTTCGCGGAAACAGCGTGAACCCCCGTTTCCAGGTTGCCTCGTCATTGCTTCGGAGGCGGTTTCAAAGGTTGGACACCATGGGCGGAATTATGTGAAAATTATGTGAATTCTCTGATTGGTGCTGGTGTTGATGACCTTTGAAGGTCATCGACCAGGTGTTGATGACCTTTATTATCAACACCTGGTTGAGCCACGACGTGTGTGTATGTGACTCCTCCATCTGGCTGTCTCGCTCTTCCTTCCTGGATACAAAAGTTTGCGCAATAGTAATCTTTACCGGGACACGTATGCGGGGAGTGCTACGTGCCTCGAATTGTTATCAGGAGCGCCTTATCATCAATTATGTGGCTCGGATGCTTGTTTTGAGCTTGTTCTTTATTGGTGCGCATGCTGTTCTCTATGTTGTAGGTGTGAATCCAAATATATGTCCTGTTCGCTTCACTTTGCTTAGTGCTTGTAGCCTCTACTTTACGGGGATATGAGCCATTACATTTGGGGGTGTGAGCGATAGATGATGATTGTTTTCTGTCCATGTTACACCACGAAGGAATCCCGGGACCCTAGCCATAGACATCTTCGCTCTAATGTCGCGCACCCAAACTCGACGCGCGCGGCGGAATTGGGGGGCGTGCGGGAACATCCGAGATGTCTGACGCGCGTGTGTAGGTTAGCACATACTCGGTAGATGGCGGTAGTAATAAAATATTGCGCACTGTTTAGCGCCATATGTATGCGGATTTACACTCCTTTTTTATAACACTGACACGTTTTAGCGACGGTGAAGAACGACACAGGGCCAGAACTGTGAGTAACAATGTTTACCTCTTGAGTGGGGAAGCTTGCGCCCCCCCCCCTCCTCAAGAGCAAATAACAGTCAAGGACAACAAAAGCGGCATGCAAAGTAGGCGATCGTCGAGAATATGATCTGTAAACTGTAACTGAGACGCGTTGGCTCTTTGTACTTGGCTCATTGAACGTTGCAGCATAATTGATGGCACTCGCACGAGTTCAAGCAAGGGTGTAGGACACTATGCGCGTCGCGCACAAAATCTGATTAGAATAGATTAGGGTTGCAACACAGACAACAGATAGAATCGGCTACAAGAACTGAGTATGTTCTGCTACATGCAGGCGCGTCTTGCGCCGAGCGATAACATTTAACATTTGTTAGGAGGGGGAAAAGTGATCACCGAAAAAAACACATAAACATGTTAATATCCTTAGATGGTAATTATTGCGACGAGTTTTCGGCGAAGAGAGGTATCACGTGGTACCATCTTCATGTCCCTGAGACAGCTACTATCCGCCTAGTTAATCGCGTTTTTCTGGACTTGGTTACGAGATATAGATCCCAGATACGCGAAATTCTTGTGAAGTCAAGGTGGCTAAAGCTATAATAGCAAATTATTAAAGGCGAGATGGTGCTTCCCAGTATTTTGCTCTAGGATTACGTGATTCACGACCTTTACATAATTCAATTCGGAGATTTCACGTGTCAGAACCCCGATACGATTATGAGGCAATTTTATGTAAAGCAATAACTGAAAGAAATAGAAAGAAAAGTCATGTCGGTAGAACTTTTGGTTGACTGCTTCCTTTCAAGCGCTACGTAGTTCATGCAGTGAGACTTATGTGAAGGTGTGTTCTATTGATTATTAAGTAAAACAAATCGTACGAATGATCCCGAAAGAGAAGGTAAACACCGTACTGGACATACTATATGAAAAAGAAACAGACAACGAAGCGAGAAAAAGCGCCGTACGTCTAATGCGGAAGTTGTAAGTTCGGCTCTCACCGAAGGCAAGTTGTCCTCTCAATAATTTTCACTTCCATTTCTTTATTATTTCTACTTTACGATCAACATTGTGGCAGCCCCCCCCGTTACCAGTTCCAAGCAGAACGCGAGTAACGCGACAGAGAATTAAGCCGGCTATAGAACGGTGCGTCGGCAACCAGGTACCATCTTTTTTTCATTTCTCATCGGACGCCACGTCCTGCTTAGAAGCCCTCAATAAACTGGAGACAGTGAAAATGACCTCACTGTCCTTTCATTGGTGAGCACTGACGTCGAAAGCATGGTGCTCCTGTTTGAGGGCTCACAGGGAAGCTCCGTTCTCGTGCCACTGCCATTCCTGGAGTTCTGTCCGGGAAGCCCAGCCATCTGGCTTCTGAAGGTGGAGGCCGGATTACAGCTCTATGTCATCGCATCGCAGCAGGACCGGTACTACATCACGGTGGCTACTCTTTCTCCTGCTCTGCTTCGTGATGTCCCACCTCCAGGGCCATACACTTACGACGCGCTGCGGACTTTCGTGCTAGCTCTACGAGAACCAGCGCTGGAATCCGGCTTGCCCTATCGAAACTTTCGTCTCATGCAATGACTTATTCTCTGCCAGCTCCATCAAGTCCTCTCAGTACGGCACTCAATCCTCATGGTTCGCCACCTCAATCGCTTTCGGCGGCTCCAGCCCGTCGTCTTGCATATGGCTTTCTCACGGCTCCCATCCGTTCCCCGGTCGCGCCCTTTTCCGCACCTACAACACCCACTGTTGCCAAACCAGATAGGCAGCACAGCGAAGAATATGCACCAACTGAAGCGTCCCCTTTTATCCCGACAACCTCCGACATCCAAGACAAGCTGACCATTCAACAAGGCAATCGAAATGCAGCTTCGGAAGCGTGCTATTCCGCTACTATTACTGGCAGCGATTTCACAACTTTACACACGAGGGCTGTTCCTTCTGCACGGCCAGAAATTCCTCGTGTGGTCACCACTGAGCATCTTTTGGAGCCCTCAGCGAACGAGACATACGATCAGGCGAGCTACCGAACCACACACGTGCGAGTCGCAACGCCACCGATACGAAGATATGCTTGACCACGTCTACCGCAAGCAACACTCCGGCGAAGGCACCACCATGCCCGGTACCATGCCGTGGCACACAAACAACCATAAAACATGTGCCAGCTAGGCTCCACGCGCCCACTTATGCAGCCACGACTCAAGTGATGCGACGGCGTCCCGTTACCCGTCGTCTGCTGGTACAGCTGAGCTTCGACCCTGCCAACGAGACCCACTACTCAATGCAGGCTTCAGCGGCCCCATGTATCAGCGTCGGACGTCTTCTGAAGACCGCATTCTACCTCGTGTTGGCACGCGTGCGTTGGTGTGCGCCGAAGAACGCCACTGAAAACAGTGCGCATACACCAATGTTGGCGGCACAACCTTACGTCACCTAGAGCATGCGGGTGTGTCTCCTTCGTGCACATAGTGCCACAATGCCTTACAACAGCCATCCGAAACGCCACTCAGCCACTGCCACCACAAAACATTAGTCGGCCCTGTCGTCCCTACACGAAATTCACGCACACGGACTGTCTAACGGACACACAGAACTGCCGACCATGTCGTATTCTCTAACTATTCATGTCACAAACTTCGTATATAGGAATTGTCAAGATACTATTTTTCGCGTCTCTTTACTTCCTACTTTTTATATTTCCGGGTTTTACAGCCTTCTTTTAGTTTCGTTTATCTCCACGTGCTTCCTTGTGTTTATGAATACTCGTAAGTTCGCGCTGGGCGGAGAAGGTCTGTGGCCGCCCACTGCCACCAGCTCAAGGCAGAATGCGAGGCACGCGGCAGACAACGATGCCTGCTTGGAGACGGCGCGGACACCAACCAGCCACCACCTTCTTTCTTTTCTCCCTAGACGCCGTGTCCTGCCTCTGAAGCCCTCATTAAATTGGAGAGGGTCTAAGCGACCTCGCCGTCTCAATAAATTAATTTCCTCTGCTTTCTCTGGTTTCGTCGTCAGTTTTTTTTTCGTATGGCTTGTAACTAACAAACAATCACGTCCCTCTAATGTCGTTATTCTTCTCGCTATGCTTTTAAAAATGCAATTTCTTTTGACCTATGTGTCGACCTACCTATTCTAATTAACCCTGGTCTTCCTTCCATGGAACCAATCATTATTAATCAATTAGCGCTTTTTATTGGGGTGCTCAGCATAAAAATATCAGCACTTCGCACGGACGCAATTACGCCTCAATTTCTAAAACAGACCGCCATTCATTGCTTAGTAATTTTCTCGCAGCTCTTTATCAAGTCAGTGGATCGTGTAACAATGCTCAACGATCGGAAGGCAAGGAAGGTGATACGTGTTCCTTAACAAGGTGATGCATCCAATCTATTGAACTACAGGCCAATCACTTTACTTGTATCCCGTGTAAGCTTTGTTGGACACATTATCTACTCCAACCTAATCTGTTTTCTCGAGTTGAAGAACTTTCTTGCACATCAGTCAGCACGAATTTAGAAAACATCACTCGTGCGAAGCTCAACTCCTTCTTTTTATTAGACTTGCTTTCTTTATTAGACTTGCATGTGACTGCGCCTCTATTGTTAAGTGCATTTTTGTTTCTTGACTTGCAGAAAGCTTTTGAAACCGTCGCTCACCACCTGCTTCTTCCAAAGCATAGCTTGACAAACACTGACCCTAATTTATTTCACTGGATTAAATGCTTTCTATCTAACGGGACTCAGCTTTCAACTGCCAACGGTCATCTCTACTCACACATCTGTTCTGTTACTTCCAGCGTACAACAAGATTCTGTCATTAGATCCGTATTATTCCTTATCTACATTAATGACATTACTGCCTGCGTTTTCTGAACAATCAGATTATTCAACGATGATTGTGTCCTCTACCGATCAAATAACTAACCCGCATGATTGTACTCTACTTCTATATGACATGGACAACATTACATTCTTGTTTTTCTCTCTGTTCCATGAAAATAATGTTAACAAACGCAAGATAATGATCTCGAGTAGGATTTTTCAATCTGGGATACTCTCTCGTACACTTGTATCCTCACTCGTAGACACCGAGAGCCGTTCAGCTCGGATCATTGTTGCCAACTATTCTCGTACAGCCACCATTACTGCAATGAAATCTTCGCTTGACTTCCCTATTCTCTGTGACAGACGAAAAGTAGCCCATTTGTCTTTCTCATAATAACTTCTTTACCAATCCGGAAATGAAGCGCACTCTGTTCTCTCCTCCTTGCTGCGTTTCATCTCGTGTTGACGACAGCTTAAAATTTCAAGTACAATTTCGCCAGACCAACACGCACTTCCGTTCGTTCGTGCCGAATACATCATCTAATGAAATCACCTCTCCGCCTCTATCACCAGCAACCCGGAGTATACTTCATTAAAGATTGCCATTTTGAGCATGCTCTATTTGCGTAGTTAGTGAATTGTACTAGTGGAATCGTTCGCCGTGTCTCGTTGATGTTGTAAGAGAAAAATATAACAATAAAAAGTTCCTTTATGCAAAAAATTCTATTCGTTCTGATGATCTCTTTGCTTTTACGCACAACGGAGTTGTTAAGCAAATAAATAAACTAAAGAGGACACGTGACTACACGGCACTGCGTGAAAAACATTTTCTTACAATGTAGCCCTGCACGAAGGCTGTAAATACTGAATTGCAAGGTTGGCAACAAAAGACAAGGAATGTCAAAAAAAATTTTTGGTGAAATACACAGGGAAAGGTCGAACAATATAAGATTCGTTTAATAATCGTAACAAAAACGGTTCGCCTCAGAAGACCAGCGGATGAAACCCGACTCGACCGAATTTTGGTGAATCTTAACATGCAGCGCTAAACGCCAGAGAGTAAAGGCAACACACCGCCACGCGCCAGTACCCGCTGCAGTCTGGCTATAGGTTGTTTCGCATGGCGCGATTTTCAGTCAGCGACACTGCGAATTCCGTCGCTCGGCGACCGTCGCGATGTCGTGGGCCCTCCGCAACTGGATTCGAACAAGTTGGTCGCGCCGTCGTTGAGTCGCAGCGATCGACGCGATGTGGGAGGGGCAATGTGTGACGAAACAAAGCGCCGTCAAAATAGGCGCTTTCCTGTTTTACCGCACGTTGGTAGCTCTGTGGAGCAATGTCGCGCGCCAGCTTTGGCTATGTTTCAATAGGGCGTACACACCAGCGTTTGCGGCTTAGGAGCTTCATAAACATTTTGCTTTTCTTCCGCTTACACAATTCGTTTAAAAGGAGAAGCTGCAAGCTATCCAGGTCGGGAGAAGGACGTCGCTTCAACATAAGGCACGTACAAACTTGATCGTCGTCAACCTCTTCATCGCTACAAATTACGCCAGCTGCTTATACATGCACACCCAATAGTAACTTGTTCTTCTGCAAAAGCAAATACTCATCCAGGAAGAAAAAGTGGCTTCCATTGTAACAACGAACCTAGAGTACTAAACGGAATCACCCCACCGACGCCGCACAAGCCGCACGTTCATACTTGCGGTGATGTGCAGCGCCTCACTCACTGTATCTGCAAGCTGTCGTAAGGTCTCAATGCTTTTAAACGTTAAAAAATGGTGTACTTATTGTATTATCGAATAATAATAGGAAAATTCGAATATTTGACTAGTTTCCATGTTCCTTTTATTTAACGATGCAGGCATGGATACTTCGTGAGCAGGGGGCAACGTTGCGCATCGCTGCGATGGAAATCGCGCTGCCGCAAACGCATGGGGAAGCTGTCAGCGAAAATAGCTCTGCGAAGTGTGTGGCAGAATGATTTTTTCGCCCCAATCGCGCCATGTGAAACAGCCTAAAGGCGTTGAACTGCTTGTCGAGCTCGATATATATATATATATATATATATATATATATATATATATATAATGATAAGAAATCCACCGTCCAAACACTCCGTACAGATGATTAACCGGTGAAACTGAAAGGTGCGGTCGCGGCATTAACCACTCAGTTAATCCCGATGGTTCATTTAACGACGGCCTCGTAGGCTGTCGGAATCTCGGCATGCAGTTGCTGCTTGCGCTCGGCTGGTCGAGCCTCTTCTTGTGCCAGGGCTGCAGTGTCGGCACGGTGTAGACGAGCGCGGTTCTGCTCCCGGCGTCGCTGATCGAAAGCTGTCCGCTCCTCAAGAGCACGTATGACGCGTGGCCTACCCATTTCAGAGTCGGACAGAAACTGCTACGGGCGCACTCGGCTGCGACGGAGAGCAACGACGTCAATATTGGAGCCGCCAATTGCGCGCCTCTCTTGCTCCATTTTTTTTCGCGCATGCGCACGGGCTGCGCCGGAGGAGTTTTCGGCGTACAGGCGACAGACAGACGGACGGAAGAATCGGGTAGCCATGTAAAGTTTCGCTGTAATAAATAAATAAATAAATGAATAAATAAATAAATAAAAACGCGCGTCCACCATGTACTGGGTGCAGGTTAAAGGACCCCAATGTGGTCAAAATTCTTCCGGGAGCCACTCACTGTGCGGCTTGCCTCATATTCCCATCGTTGTTCTGACACGTGAACACCCAGAGCTTCATTAAAAAAATATCCCAAGAGCGCTGCGATGTCCACCTTTGTCTTCAGAATGACGTCAGTGTACCACATTCAGTACCGCGGGTAACCTGCCTCCATGGGGGAAGAAAACGTGGGAGAGATCCCTTGCGCTACCGGCTGTGTCTGAAAGTGTTGGCGCCGCGCAAGACTCCAGTGGACGCAGCTATTCCTCGTGCTGGTCCACCAACATGGCGTCTAGGATAACGTCAGTGCAATAAATCTATACCAACAAGCCCAACAAGCCACTCTTATCGAGAATGTGGGAGGGTGAACCGACGCATTGCAGATGGTTTAAAAGAACTCGATAGACGCTCGCTCGGCCCAATCCGCTACCTTTACACGATCCCAAAGACCAATTTTCGGACCGACAAGCCGACTCAATTGGATTTGATATGGCTCATGTAAACATAATCTATAAAATGCTACAGCGAGAAGCAGATGCGTGTCGCGTGAGATGGGCAAACGGAGGTAGCAGCAAATCATCCGGAAACGCTTGTAGCAACCAAGGGTAAGTTTACGCGCGATTTTCTTAGAAATAACGTTTTTTGCGCGCGTGCGATAAATTTTTCCGCCATAGTAGATCCTTGTCGCGGGATCCCTTTCTAATAGTTGGCAAACAACATCGCATTGTTGTAACGCTTTGAGTGATGCCAGCCTGCTTTATTCGCGCAAGCTATGGGCAGCACTGCGTGCTTTTGTCTCAATCTTTTACCCCGGAGCATTGGATAAATGCGCTGTTTTGCAAAGGAACAGTTCAAATTGTGACATAACACAAAGTGCACTGGGCGAGACGACACAAAACACCGAGAACGGAGCGTTCCGGAACATACTAGCGCGTTTACAAAAAAAAACATGCAAAATTCACTGGTGCTTGCTCCAGAGGAGCTCATCGCGAGTCCGAGGCGTTAAGCGAGGCTGACAGCTCTCACCATTGGCTCCATGTGTCTCTGGTGATGTCGGGGAGGTCGGCCGAGAAGCAGCAGCAGCAGCACCACCAGCAGCAGCAGCACCAGCACCAGCAGCAGCCATCTTGGGCACTAAGTCTGCGACCGCGCACAATTTTCTGCCAGAGTGCTAGCCCACGTGACGCGGCTGCTGACGTGTAGAGAGAGGTGGGGTTCACTGAAAGAACGCAGGGCCGGCGGCCAAGGCTGCTTACGATGCACAGCGACGATACCCGGCCTTGACGACGACGGCCCCTCTGCCGCGCCGGCTCACCTGCGCCCAGCACAGAGCTCGCGCCGCGACACCTCACGGGGCACTCGAGAGCCCGCCGACCACGGGCCGCTCGACTTCAAGCGCGCGCGAGGCTCTGGAGGCCGGCCTGGCCTGGCGAGCCGCGGCTGAGGCAGTGCCGACGACGATGGCGATGCTGATGATGACGTGAAAAGGCGAACGTTGAAGCCGTTGAGAAATTTCTGTTTCAATCAGCATGATTCCCTCACTAAATGTTTAAACGATATCTTTTTGTACTTTTGGTTTTGATCCTACTAAAACTTCTAATGGCGTTTATTTTCCGATTTGGTCTTTACTACTCGTCGGATTCTTGGTCAACTCCCCACAGTGGGTATGGACCATGTATAGAGGCAAACGAACCGGCCAACCGAATGAACCGATAAAAGCGAGCAGATGTAATAAAATAAAACATGGTCAATCATGCTGGTGCGAAATATAGATGTAACTTTCTGTATTTCATCATTTGAGAATGAGCTAACTTGCCTATTAAATGGATGCCATATGTAAACAATTTTCGAACAGACCTTTTTTTCGACAAAGCGAATATTGAAACTATCATGTTACCACCATAATTGAAGTCCTGTCTTTCTTTTTTCGCTGAAAGGCTGGCGGATCAAATACGCTATATCATTTTTACTAACATATCGATATAATTCAGGTTCACCTATGCACCACGCCCCCATCTTTGGCTACAGCAATTGCGTATACGCGGTAATGCGAAGATGGAATGGCAGAATGTTCGATAAGGTAGTTCTCGCAGTGATGCAGTCCTTAGGGTTAGGCCCTCTAGCGCAACTTCAACAAGAGAAGACAGCCCGTGAAGAGATGTCGGAGATCAGGTGTGGAGTTTTAGCTTTCATCCGGAGCAGAGTTCTTCATTTTGGCGTTCCGCTGTCGAGACGGTCTTCTCTTTGCTGACAGCGGAGTTTCTATTTCGCATGCTCGCCAAGTGTTGATATTAGTAGGGAGTCCCGTCCTAACACCGATCTTGTCAGCCCAACCTACTGCATATGCTCAGTTTAGGCAATGTGCGCAGGTATGCGCGTCCCAATGCGATATAGGCCAAGAAGCATGCAGAAAACACAGGCAGAAACGATACGCGTACGCACAGCAAGTACAATTCTTTCACCTCTGGGTATGGTGTAAGAAAGGAGCACCAACTATGCTATATTCTAATGTGTTTGGCAGTACGCTGCCATACGTGCTTCTCGCAAGACTACGCCTGGACGAACACCGGCGAAAATCTGGGAAGCGACCACTGCATCCTTCACACGGAAATCTATGCACGCGGCAAGCGTCGCCTGAAGCATCGCTTCTCGGTTACAAACTGGGATAAATTCCACGAGTCCAGAAGAATGCGAGCCAGTGAGGGATCCATCGCCAATATCTCATCCTGGACGAGCCAACTCCTGGGCGATATGGAAGAGCATACGGAACATCTTGACCCGGAAGACGCCCCGGAAACCTACAACGTCGACAGCAGGCTGCTCCACATGTGGCAGGCAAGATCGAGCATGCTCCGGCGTTGGCAACAGCAGGGGAAACATAACCAAGCCCTAAAGGAAAGAATCACTCGACTCGACGCAGAGATCTCCGATCACGCGACCGAAGTCACCCAGCAGCAATGGTGCCAAATATGTGATCGCACGAGGGGACGCCTCAGCGCAGCCCGGACGTGGCATCTCCTACGCCAGCTCCTGGACCCGGACACCACCTGGGCCGAAGGCAGAAGAAACATGGCCAAGTTAATCCACAGGCATGCTCAGGACCCGGGGGCGTTCCTGGCTGAGATGCGAGACAGGTACATCAGCTCGCAACTTAAGGCACCATTACCTGCGGCCTACCACGGCCGGTCGAACGCGCACATAGACGCTGAAGTGTCGGCCGCCGCCTTGAAGCTGCGGACGAATTCGGCGCTGGGTTCGGACCACGTTACCAACAAGATCCTACGTAACCTGGGCAAGGCCGCAATGGAGCAGCTCACCGAGTTCATGAACGAATGCTGGAAGACGTCCACGATCGTCTTTATACCAAAACCAGGCAAACCACTCAAGGCGGACAACCTCAGACCGATTTCACTCACATCATGCGTCGGCAAACTAATGGAGCACGTGGTCCTAGACCGTGTCAATGAACACGTAGAAGATAGGGACGAGTTCCCCCACTCTATGTTTGGTTTCAGGCCACACCTGTCCTCCCTAGATGTACCCCTTCAGTTGAAAAGGCAGGTGATGCAACCCGAAAGTCCGATGGACGCTCGCCGATTCCGGTGCCTCCTGGGCCTCGACCTGAAGAAGGCCTTCGACAATGTCGCCCATGCAGCGGTGGTCGAGGGCCTGACCCAACTGGGTGTCGGAAACCGAGCATACCGATACGGCGGAAACTTTCTCACCGACCGGAAATGCCGGATCAAAGTTGGCGAACATGAAACTGACATTATAGAGCTGGGGTGCCGAGGAACGCCGCATGGATCAGTCATCTCCCGTTTTCTCTTTAACGCGGCGATGCGCCGGCTCCCGGAACTGCTGTGCTCAATCCCCGGGCTTCACCACAGCCTCTACGCTGACGACGGGGCGTTATAGGCAGCGACGGATTATCCACAAACTCTTGAAGAGATCATCCAACGGGGCATCGACGTCGTACAAGCTTATGCGGAGTCGAGAGGCCTGACGTGCTCACCGGAAAAGTCCGAATACCTCCGGATCAAGCTGAGCAGAAGTAGCTGCCCAGGGGATTACCACAGAGCAGGCCCTTCCTTGAACTTAAGGTCGGAAAACTTACCATCCCGGAGCGCCCCAGTATCAAAATATTGGGGCCAGACTTTCAGAACACGCTGCTCTGCGGGCTCATGTTAAAGAAACTGCAGAGGGCGACCAACTACACACCACAGCTCATTCGCCGGGTGGCTAATCGGCACCACGGCATAGGCGAGGGCTATCTGCTTCGACTTGTGCAGGCATACATAACCAACAGAACCATGTACTCGACACCATGTCAAACTCGCAGCCACGGACTTTGCCAAATTAAACACAGTGATCAGACGAAGCACAAAGGCAGCCCTGGGCCTTCCGGACCACGCGGCCACCGCAAGGCTAGAGGCCTTAGGCATGCACAACACGATCGAGGAAGTCTTAGACGCTCACCACACAGCCCAAGTCCGTCGTCTCTCGCTAACCCCGGCTGGCCGCACAGTCCTCCGGAAGCTCAGTCTCGAGGCTATCCCGGAGGTTACAGAGTACATGACGATTCCGCAAAAGGTCAGGTGGCGTATTTATGCCCCACCTCTACCCCGCAACATGGACCCCGAGTTCCATCAGGGCCGTCGACAGGCACGTAGTGAATTCACTTGGGCGACGCTACGGCTCGCAAGATGGAGTGGTCTACACAGACGCAGCCGGACACCCTCGCGGTGACCTCATGACCGCTGTGGTAGCGGATCACAACGGAGGATTGATAGAATACACAACAATCACTGCTGGCCAAGTGGTGGAAGCATAGGAAACCGCGATTGCCATGGCCATGCTTGGGGAAGCGAATACCGTCATCAGCGACAGCAAGCAGGCCATCGGTAATTTCGTCCGCGGTAGAATTTCCAAACAGGCGTACCATGTCCTCACACGATGGCCCCTAAGCAGCTTGAAAACCCTCGTGTGGACCCCCGCTCACGCGGCTGTTCCCGGCAACGCGTCGGCTCACAGTTTGGCTCGAGATCTCGCGCGCCGAGCCTCGTCCGCGGATGCGGATGGCGTGAATGAGGAGGAGAGACACGAGGAACCCTGCGAGACTTATCATGAAATAGCCCATAGGTATCGCTTGAGGCGTCGTGCGTTCCTACTACCGGCCAAGCAATTCGACAAAACGCAAGCGGTCGCGTTTCGGCGACACTTCAGACAAACACATACCCACACCCAAAGTACATTAACAAAAACACAGGTTGCAAGGAAAGCGACCAATGTAGGCTCTGTTCAGAAAGAGGAACACTCACACACATAATGTGGGAATGCACCTCACTCCCGTTCTCTCATCCCCCCGTCAGCAGCGAGACTGACTGGACAGCCTGGCTTAGTTCCGGGGTCGTCGACCGACAGGTTGAACTGGTGGACTGGGCGGAGAAGGCCAAGCATGCCCAGGGCCTTACTTGAGCCTAATCCCTCAGCCACGCCCCCCTTTATCCTTACCCCTTTAAATAAAGTTTATCATCACCTACGTACTTCTCTGCTTGCGCTCAACTACTCTCTTTATCGCGGCATTCTAAGCCACTCTCCTCCTTTGCTTTCTTCCCCAGCCGTTGAAAATGATAATGATTATTTGGCATGCGCTTTCAAACTGGGCGGTGACAAATAATTACCTAGTCAGCTTTAGTTATTCAAGTATGCTATATATGCTTATCATTTTAGTGCTTTTGTTTATGTCTCTTTCATATTCTTTTCACTTCTGGATAACTTTTCTATCAACCTTGTACCGCTACCTATGACTAACTGATCCGGTCGTATCAATCTCCTGCCTGCTTTTAAATACGTAAGCATTTTTATGCCTTCCCATCGAGAAATTGATGATGATGATGATGATGACGATGATGATAGCAACATTATTGTACCGCCGGATTAGGAGGCCCCTACTCCCCGTCCCCGGCACATCGGCCTTGGGTACGGGGCTGGGACCTCCGCGATTAGGAGCAAGCAAAGAGGTCTTGACTCTTCGCGGCTTCTTCCATCAGGCAGATGGCATGTTGCTGTGGAGTAGGATCCTCGCTCCGCACCAGGCCTTCCCAGGCCTCTCTAAATGTAGAGAGGCCAACGAGAAGGAAGGAAGGAAATCAACTTTATTCAGGTCCTGCAGGCCACGAGAGCTTTGGGCTCTCATGGAGCGGGCGTCTCCCACGACGGAACCGGGAGGTTGAGTTTCCTGGCGGCGTCATGGACCTGCTGGGCAGCCCAGAGTTGGGGAGCGAGTTCTTCGCTCCGGATTGCTTTTTCAAACTTGCGCTTGTCCGGTTCGCAGTTTATGTGAGCTTGCGAGCACGGCCAGAGTAAATGATATACGTTAAGGGATGTATTGCAATTGGTGCAATAAGACTTGTCGTAGAGCTCAGGCATGTAATGGTGTAATCTGTTTTGCGTGGGGTATGTGTCTGTTTGTAGCATTCTGAGTGTAACCGCTTGAGCTCGAGTGAGCGTGCGGTGTGGCGTGCTATACGGTCTGCGTTGTAGGTAGTAGTGTTTAGTGATTTCATTGTATGTAGTGGGCGCGTCCCTACTCTCCGAGTGGTTGGGTGAGGCCGCGCGGTCTGTAAGCGCGCGCGCAGCCTCGTGTGCCGCCTCGTTAAGGTTGGGGACGTCGCCGATCTTTGGTCCTAAGTGTGCCGGGAACCAGTATATGAAGTGGTTCTTAATTTCTTTCTTTAAAACAATTCTGAGAGCCTGTGCGCAGACCGTGCCCTTTTGGAAAGCTCTGATAGCGGCTATGGAGTCGCTGTAGATATGGGAAAATTGTCGTCGGTGAGCGCAACAGCGATCGCAACCTGTTCGGCCTGTTCAGGCTTCCTTGCAATTACCGTGGCTTCATATCTTGTGGATCCGCGGCCGTCCACAACCGCCACTGCGAAAGCTTTGTTTCCCGTGTATGCCGCCGCCTCCACAAAAGCTGAGCGTTCACGGTTCGCCAAGGCTTGGTTAAGAAGGAATTGTCCTCCCGCGTGTCGTCTGCCCCTGTTGTTTTCGGGGTGTACGTTTCTGGGTATAGGGCGGACCGTGATCTTGGCGCGGATGTCCCGTGGGAGGTCCGCAAAGTCTTTTTCTATGTCTCCTTGAGCAAAGCCTAGCTTCTCTAGGATCGTGCGCCCCGGAGGCGTCGTCGAAAGCCTAGCAAGCTGGGCGCGCTGCTGGGCTTCGGCAATTTCTTCCAGGGTGTTGTGCATGCCCAGGTGCCCCAGCTTCTCATTGCTGGTGCTGGTTGGAATGCCGAGGGCTTGCTTGGTGACCTTTCTGATTTGGGCATTCAGCCTGTCTCTTTCGGATCGTGTCCAATTGAGCATTGCCGCAACGTATGCGAAGCGACAGGTGATGAACGCGTGTATGAGTTTGATAAGATTATGTTCCTTGAGGCCCCTGTGTCTATTGGCAATTCTTCTGATGAGCCCAATAGCGTTGTTGGTTTTGGTGATGAGCTTCTGAACCGTAGAGGCATTGACGTCTTTAGTCTCTATGATCATACCCAGGACTCTGATTTTGTCGACGCACGGTATGGCGTGTCCCGAAGTGGTTCGTACGGTAATTTCCTGATTATAATCGAAGTCTGACGAGTATGGCCTGCGGGCCTTCTGCGTTGGTCTGCGTACGAGCAGCTCCGACTTGGTAGGTGAGCATCTGAGTCCTGTGGGAATTAGAAATTCTTCTATGGCGTTCACTGCTTCTTGCAAGCTGTCCTGCACCATGCCGGGGTTCCTTTAGACACCCACATGTTGATGTCATCTGCGTATATGGTGTGCTCGAGCCCGTGGATCTGTCCTAGTTTCTGAGCAAGTCCCGCCATGGCAAGGTTGAAAAGCATACGGGAGATGACCGAGCCTTGGGGGGTGCCCCTGCTCCCCAGCGAGAGTGTCTCCGAGGAGAGGTCGGCAAATCGGAGCGTAGCCGTCCTGTTATCCAAGAATGACTTGACGTACGAGTGGAATCTAGGTCCGAGGTTGAGTTCGGAAATGGTGCCCACAATGTATTGGTGAGAGAGGTTATCGAACGCTTTCTCTAGATCCAACCCAAGAATGGCCTTGGCATTTCTAATGGGGTCGTCAATGATTTGGTGCTTGATTAAAATCATGGTGTCTTGAGTTGATAGACCGGGACTAAATCCGATGAGGGTGTGTGGTAACAGTCCCTTGTTTTCGAGGAATCTGGAGATTCTGTTCTGAATGGCGTGTTCCGCCGCCTTACCCACGCACGACGTGAGTGATATGGGTCTGAGGTTCTCGACGCCCAAGGGCTTGTTGGGCTTTGGAATGAGAACCGTGGTGGCGTTCTTCCATTTTGGTGGGACCCTGCCGGAAGCCCAGACCTGATTGATTTGATCCGCTAGGAACCGCACGGAGCCTTCGTCCAAGTTACGAAGGGCCTTATTACTAATACCGTCCGGACCTGGGGCCGATGAGCCATTTAGGTTTTGAAGGCCGGTCCTGATTTCTTCCAGTGTGAAGGGTTCATCGAGGTCGGGGTTGTCCACTCCCGTGTACGGGGAACCAGGTGCCTCGGCCTCGTTTTCGTGGCTGCTCGAGAGTGGCATGTATCTTTCGGCAAGTCTTGCCATAAATTCCTGCTCGTTGGAGTTTTTGAGTTCACGTTTCACTATCTTGTCAGCCGCCTTGGTCTGGGAGCTCCTGGTTTGACCTTTGTTAAGAAGGTGTTTGAGTAGGTTCCAAGTTTTTCCATATGTCATGCTGCCATCGGCCCTTGCACATACTTCGTCCCATTGTTGGCTGGAGAGTACCACACAGTGGTGCTCAATGTCCTTCTTCAGTAATGCAATCTTTTTCCTAAGTCTTCTATTGAGTCTCTGGGTACGCCATCTCTGCAGTATGGATCTTTTCGCTTCCAGCATGCGAGCGAGCTTAGCGTCCATCCCGATTGTCTGGACATCTGTTTCTATTTCTTTGGTCGTGTTGCGGGCGTCCTCCTTTAGTTCTTGCGTCCACTGTTCTAGTGTAACGGGTTTGTCGGTGCGTTCTTTTCTTATCTGTCTAAACGCATCCCAATCAGTGTATCTCCACTTTCGTAGTGGTTTCAAGGCGATTGCTATTGACGTTTCCACAATGTAATGGTCGCTGCCGAGGTCGTCGCCGGTATTATGCCAGGTGGCCCCCTCGGTGTTGAGGACGAACGTGAGGTCGGGGGTGGTGTCCCTCGAGACCGAGTTGCCCATCCTGGTAGGGTAGAGCGCGGACGTGATCAGGCTGAGGCCCATCTCTTCCGCATCGGTGGCAAGATTTCTGCCTTTGGCGCTGGTGACGCCGTAGCCCCATTCTACGTTTGGGGCGTTGAAATCTCCGGCAATAATCAGTGGGTTGTCCCCGGCTTTGTCCCTGGCCTTCTTCAACAGTCTTCTGAAACTTTGCGTTCTGTGGTTCGGGCTGCTGTACATGTTCAGTACTAGTATGCTCTTAGCCTTTTTGCCTTTGGGAAAGACTTCGATGAACAAGTGCTCGCATTTGCTGTCCGGATTACTTCTGTCTATTTCCGCCCACGCGAGCCTGTTACTGACAAACGTCGCTACGCCGGTGCAGGCTTTTGTTGGTGGAACGGCAATTGTTTCATATCCCGGAAGTGTGCGTGTGTCGGTGTTGGTCTCTTGAATGAGTATGATATCCGGCTTGTCTGTAGTGTGTCTGATGTGTTGTTGCATGACCGATTTGTTGTTGCGGAACCCGCGACAATTCCATTGCCAGATTATAAGCTTGCCTTGATTGTTCGTTTGCGCTTGGTGCCTTTCGGCTGGTTCTCGCTTATTTGCCTTCTCCATTTTTGCTTTCTACTATGGTGTGACGATATCGCTTGTTGCAGTGTTCCTTCTCACCATGGGGGAGGCGGGGGAGTTGACCGGTGCCGTGGAGTGAATAAAGATGGTTCTCTCGAGGCCCTCAATCCTGGCGCCGAAGCCCTTCTCCATCACTTCTACCCTGCGCGTTAGGCGATCGACCGCCTCTACTAGTCTGTCGTGCCCCTTCTTTAGTGACTCGACATCGAATTGCAATTGACCTAGGGTACTAAGGATCTTGTCCAATTTACCGTCTATGTCCTTGGCAGGCGTGTCGCATTCCGTCGTCTTGGCCTTGCGTTTCTTGGTGGCTGGTGTGCCCGCGGTTGGGCTTTGACTAGTCGTTTCTGTTTCCGCTACGCTGGAGGGATTTGGACTGGGTGAAGTGTCCATGTGCACGTCCTATGTCTGTGCATTTCGTGAGCTAATTTGCGTTTTAAGCAATCTATTCTCGTTAGCCAGTTCTGTCATTGTGCGTCTGAGTTGAGCGTTTTCGTGCTCGAGTGCTTTGATTCTCTCTAAGATGTCTTTGTGAACATAATTCTCTGGCCGCGCTTGCAAGCTTACCTGAGATTGGTCCCTCAGTGGCCCGCAGTTAGTGGGCAGAGTCCCTGCCGTTGCCGAGGCCTGGCATCCCGTTGTCGCCCTGACTCGCTGGGCCCAGCTGTTAGCTCCGGCCGCGGGTTCGAAGCGCACGCCCGAGGTGGAGCGGTCCCGAGGTGGAGCGGTCCCGAGGGGAGCGGTCCCGGCTCCCGGGTGTGCCGGAGCGGCTCCTGCGACCTCTGCTGGCCGATCGGGATCCCGAGCTCCCTCTGGATCGGGAGCGTCCTCTGGGCTCGCGCTGTCCGTCTGGATGCTGCGCCACACCTGCGACGTTCTGCCTTAAGAGACTCGTCGCTTTTTCTCGAAGTTGCTTGGTCGCAGTGGCTGCCTGCTTGTTCTCAATTCTTCGTTTGCGTACCACGTACGGGACCTGGTATCTGCTCTTGCATTCCTTGCTGGCCGTGGGGTGTTTCTCGCCGCACAGCGCGCAAGAGACCTCTTCACAAGCGTGATCTTCTCTAGGGTCTAGAATGCCGTAATCCCTGCAAGTCTGCTTCTCCGGTGCGGGGCATACGTCTGCTCGGAGCCCTAGTTTGCCGCAGGCCTGACATATGGCGATCTGCTTCCTGCAGAGCGAGCACTCTACCCATGCACATCCGTACATCACGTGGTTGGGAACTTTGTGTCCTTCGAAGACTACGATTACCGTCCCGGTTTCCTTAATGCTCTTCTCCGCCAGTGCAAGTGGGTTTCTCGGGTTGACGATGGACCTCGTTATCGTTTCTTGCGTGTGGTGGAGCGGAATGTTGCGAATAACTCCCTTGCACGTGTCGTCCGGTGCAGTCTGGTAGGCGATGTGAGCTTCAGCTCTAAACATAGCTGTAATCGGGAACAACGTCAAGCAACCCTGAGAGCCGTTGAACGTTTTTGCGGAAGAATAGCGGGGAGCCGGGGTTTTCTTCAGCCTTGTACAATGTGACCGTGCTTGTAAATCTGCCCAATTAAACGTTTTCCACCGTTTCCGCCCGCTTCCTCCGCTCACACATGGCGCAGTCGACATCCGCAACCTGCCACAGCCACTTTGCTGCCAAGTAAGTCGTCGTGCCCTCGACTGAGCGCTGTTGAACGCCAAACCTAAGCCTACCTAGCCTACCCTAAGCCTAAGCCTACCCAGCCCGGCGTGTCAACAACGATGCCGTTCATCAACTGGCGTGTTGCCACTGCAGAAGACCTCGCCCCCTTGAATGTACAGTTGATTAAAACTGAGCTGCAACGCCGAAACCTCCCCATAACCGGCAACAAGGAGGAACTAATCGGCCGACTTCTGGTTGATACCGCGCAAGATCCACCGCCAAACCACGAACCCGCGCCATGCGTGCCAGCGTCGTTCCCGACCATGCCAGTGCCTACGACGCCATTCCCAGCCATGCCAACCTTCACGTCAGACCCAGCAGAGAACATGCAGCGCATGGCATCTTTTCTTCACCAAAACATGGCCATTATGATGACCAGGATAGCAACTCACGCGAACCCAGTGCACGTGAGAACGCTACCAGACCTCTCAGCTTCGCTGCCTACCTTCAATGGAAGTGGTACCCCTACTTTCAAGCACTGGGTAGAAGAGCTCGAGCGCATCCAACGACTTGCACGATGGGAAGACCCAACTCTCCTCGCCATCGCGCAAGGAAAGCTACGTGGAGTCGCAGCAGACTGGCATGCCTCAACAGGGCGACAGCTTACCACATGGTCCATCTGGAAGGCCAGACTCCAAGAACCATTCGGCGAGCAACTTTCGATCATACAGGGGCAACAGAAGGTCACAGCCCTCACACAAAAAGCCGGAGAGAGCCTGCAGCAGTACACCTTTGCAATGCTCAAGATCATGTCACGATGTCCAGTTCCCATTACTGACAAGGAACGCATCGAATACCTCGTTCAAGGCATTCGTGACAACCAGGTAGCCACATCTATCGCTGTTAAGTGACCTCGTACCATGGACGACTTCCTCAGCATTGTGTCCGAAGTGGACAAAGCATTGGACCACGCCCGCCTGATCCGTTCTCCGCAGTCAGCAGAGCAATTCGCAAGACAGCCAGGACGCTCCCAGCTCCACAGTGCTACTGCCAGAACTGACAGTACTGTGAACTCCTCACAGACTGCTCGGCCATCTACGTTCCAGTACACCACACGCATGACGCAGCCTCCTCGTATTAACAGCCTACCACCTGCGGACCAAGAGTCGAGGTACGAAGCCATTTCAGGTAAGTATGGTTCCCCAGCATACAGAAGAGGACAAGACTTGAGAGATGCGGTGTGCTACAACAGTCAAGAGAAGGGTCACCTTGCAAGTAAATGTACTTCACCAAAGCAACGTTCTGGTGACAAGCCGACAGTCCCCAAAGCACCAACAGCCTGTGTTGGCCGTGTCGATGACACCTTGTATGGATCCAAGTTCGGATGTGCCGTCGCTACCGCTCAAGTCAAAGGACTGGGAGAGATCAGTGCTTTCCCAGACAGTGGCTCAAATGTCACCATTCTTGTAGCAAGCTTAGCATCAAACCTCAACATTGAACCGTGGACCAAGCCGCCTTTGCTTGTCGTTGGTGGAAGATCCGTCATGCCGGAAGGCTCTGTCTTTTTGAGGATCACCATTCGACCTTTATCTGCAGTCGTCGAAGCAGCCGTCCTTGAACGGAATGCCCTTCCCCTCATTCTAGGAGAGGATTGGTTTTACGCAGCTCAAGCTGAACTCCACTTCAAACCTCCAAAGCTGCCTGTGATCTGCCAACCATCTACCAACGTTGTCGTACAGTGCAAAGAGGAACCATTGCCAAGAATGTCAAATGCAGTAATTTTGACAAAATCTGCATTGTCACGTTTTGATCCCTCGCAGCCCACGGCAGAGCCGCTTCAATTCGAGCATGAGCCGGACGAGAATGAACCCTTGCGGAGCCAGCTGAACAAGGCAGCCCTAGTTCAACTGGAAACCACATGCCCCACAAGCCCACTCCAGACAAGCTCCTCCAGCCCGTTGCCTTCAGACCCACTTGATAACGTCCCTAATGATCCCCTGACTGACATCTGCTTCGGAGCTCAGCTCAATTCCGAAGAACAAGCAGCCGTGAAGCACATTGTACAACGACATGCTGGTATTTTCAGCACCAGCCCCGAAGACATCGGTCTCTATGAAGGCATCGAACACGAGATCAAGCTGCTGCCTGACGCCGAACACTACGGTCGACAGCCGTACCGTTACACAGTCAGTGATAGACAACTTCTCGAGCGTCAGACAGTAACTCTGCTTGAGAGTGACATTGCCCGACCATCCTATGGCCCATGGGGCTTCCCAGCAGTGGTAGTGACGCAAAACGACAAAAGGAGGCTGTGTGTGAATTATATACCTCTGAACCGAATAACAGTGAATGTCTTGCAGCCACTTCCCCGGGCTGATGACATTTTTGATGAGCTTGCTGGAAACTCCCTGTTTGCGGCCTTGGATTTGTGTTGTGCAAGGCCATCCGTGCAAAGCTTCTGTCAGGACAGGAGAACCAGAACTTTGTTGTGGCCAATGAAATCCTCCACAGGATTGTGAGTCCAGATCTGTACACAATTGTTGTCCCAGCAAAGATGCAACAGCAAGTCCTTGAACTTGCTCATGATGCCAATGGACACATGGATGTTTCACGCACCCTCACAAAGATCAAAGACCGCTATTGGTGGCCGAAGATGGCTGCTACTACGAAAGAGTATGTTGAAGCCTGTCAAGTTTGCCAGGTACACAACCGGCCTACCACACGTTCAGTTGGCACAATGTGTTACATGCCTACTACTGAGATTCCCTTCAGTGCCATAGCTCTTGACCACATCACAATGCCAGGAACAGAACAGAAGTACATCCTCAACGTCATTGGCTTCACAACCAGATACATTGTCCCAGCAGCGGTGCCCACAACCTCAACCGAAGATGTGCTGAAGCACTTGCATTCGTTGTTCTACAGATTTGGAGCTCCTGACGACTGTCTCTCCGACCATGCCAAGGCATTTCAGTCTCACCACTTCAAGAATTTTATGCGCATGCACGGTGTGAACATGCATTTTTCAGTAGCGTACCGTGCTGCCAGCAACGGACTTGTTGAGCGTGCCAATGGAACACTTGTGACAGTACTTCGGAAACTGTGCGATGGTGATCAGTCACTTTGGGTCACGAAACTAGAAGAAGCTGCTTTTGCTGTCAATACAACCCATCATCGAAGCACTGGCTTTTCGCCCTTCGAACTTTTGTTTGGGTTCATACCAAAGCTGCCACATCAAAAAGTCCGCCCACATCAAGCCTCTCACCTCAGCGAAAGGCTCCTGACACTGCCAGATCGGCGAAGCGAAGCAGTCAGTAACTCGTAACAAGCGCAAGAAACTCGGAAAACAATATATAACAGGACCCACTGCGATGCATCATTTAACATTGGCGACTTTGTATGGGTACGCCGACAAGAGCCTATCCTACAGGGATCTGAAAAGCTTGCTCCCAAGTTCAAAGGCTTATACCAAGTTATACGCAAGAGAACTCCAGTCACCTACGACGTTCGACAGGTAACCAACCCCACAATGTCTAGACAAGACATCCGAGTTGTTCACGTAAGCCAGATGAAGAGGTATCGTCCACCATACTTCGACCCAATCCTGGCTCAGCGAACTGAGGGAGATGAACGCCCTACTCCAGACTCCGCTGAGTTGCCACCCGAGGACCACGTCCCTGTTCACGCCACCGCTGAACTATTAGACGCACATACCGCACCTTCACATGTCGATGAAGCCTCGGCCCACCCTGCAAGTCGACCCCCTACGTCATCGCACACGACCCCGGCATCTACAAGACTATGTATGACCTGTTAATGCAAGAGTAGTTTTCTGTTCCAAGTGGACTTGGACTTCTAGGTGGGATGGGATGTGAGCTTCAGCTCTAAACATAGCTGTATTCGGGAACCAGGTCAAGCAACCCTGAGAGCCGTTGAACGTTTTTGCGGAAGAAGAGCGGGGAGTCGGGGTTTTCTTCAGCCTTGTACAATGTGACCGTGCTTGTAAATCTGCCCAATTAAACGTTTTCCACCATTTCCGCCCGCTTCCTCCGCTCACAGCGAAGGCATCGTACGTCTGCCCGGCGATAGTGACGCTCTGAATTTTCAAATATCCGTTCACGTTTTCGGGTAGCGGGGAACTCACGACCATGATGTTCTGTTTGCCGTTGGGGCAAATCGTGTCCCCGTCGCACTGCATCGGTTCGAGTCCAGCTGTTTCTTGAATGGCCTGCACAATTCCCACGTGTCCGGTTTTGGCGATGTTCAGTCCGCCGCGAATGCGAATTACTACTTTGGTCTCGTTTTGCGGGAGTAAGGGCATTCTACTTGCCTTGATGATTTCTTTACGGACCGACATGGGCTTAGGTGCTTTCGCTCTGGCGCCGGAGGCTGCCACGTTGGCAGCTACGTTGAGTTTAGGCTTAGGCTTGGTCGCTCTTCGTGGGGCGATGTCGCACCACCCGTCCCTGACGGAAACCTCGGAGGGGTCGATTTCTCGGCCGATCACTTCGTAATTCATTGTACTGCCGTTGGCAAGACTTGGGTAGATGTCTTTGTGCCGGTGGAAGCCCCGGCGTCCGTCCAAGCGACGAAATCGTCGGCGGGTACGGCGTTAGGGTTAGCCGACGTAGCGCTCGCTTCGGGCATAAATGTCCTCGCGGTAGTGCACAAAATAAACTCACAGGGTCGAAAATGGTGAAGGGTCGAAAAGTGAAGCATATATCTTCATAAACGTGACGCCGCGGTGCGATGGCACTGGTTTCGCAAAAATCACACTTAATTTGAGCAAATTGCGAGGCTTCGACGCGACGCGTCCTGGCTCGCAGTCACTTCGTCTTCCTCCCCGCAACAGTATCGCCAACCATACATTCGTCCAACGAGAAATTTGTCCATCTGTGACGTAAGACAATGAATGGTTCACACCCCCGTAACAAATGGCATGTACCCCTCGCAAGCAAGCAAAGAATGCAATGGTTCGTACCCACGTAAGGCACAGGCTACGAGCATTCAGCATAGTGAAGCGAACAGTGCATATATTGATTGAAATCACCCACACAACACACATAGCAGCTTACGTTTCAATGAGGAACAAGCTCAAAAAAGCATCCGAACCATCATTAAAGCACTGCATACCCCCTCAGCAAATGCTGTAGTGGTTTTGAAATAGCTACTCTAAGTTAACCATCCACATCATCATCATCATCATCATCATCATCATCATCATCATCATCATCATCATCATCATCATCCTGGCTACGCGCACTGCAGGGCAAAGGCCTCTCCCATACTTCTCATCAGTCGGGGCTCCCCTATCGCATTGGATTCCTATCCATTCCAGTGACAATAGGGGAAGCCTGGGAGGCCTTGCTCCAGAGCGAGGCTGAAGACGACCAGCGTCGAGCAAACCGCCTGGCCGTTGAGGCCGTGACGACTCACCCTCCTCAATGCGCGGGGACTGCTTCGTCCTGCCCCCCTACCTGCGTGCAGGTTAAGAGGCGGGCACCCCAGCTCGGTGGAATATTAATGTTTTCAATCAATCAATCAATCAATCAATCCCATACTTCTCCAACTACACCGGTCATGTGCTAATTGTGGCCATGTTGTCCCTGCAAACTTCTTAATCTCATCCGCCCACCTAACTTTCTGCCGCCCCCTGTTACGCTTCTCTTCTCTTGGAATCCAGTCCGTAACACTTAATGACCATCGCTTATCTTCCCTCCTCATTACATGCCCTGCCCATGCCCATTTCTTTTTCTTGATTTCAACTAAGAAGTCTTTAACTCGCGTTTGTTCTCTCGCCCAATCTGCTCTCTTATCCCCTTAAGGTTACACCCGTCATTCTTCTTTCCATAGCTCGTTGCGTCGTCCTCAATTTAAGTAGAACCCTTTTTGTAAGCCTACAGGTTTCTGCCCCGTAGGTGAGTACTGGTAAGGCACAGTTGTTATACACTTTTCTTTTGAGGGATAATGACAACCTGCTGTTCATGATCTGAGAATGCCTGCTAAACGCACCCCAGCTCATTCTTATTCTTCTGATTATTTCCGTCTCATGATCCGGATCCGCCGTCACTACTTGCCCTAAGTAGATGCATTCCCTTACCACTTCCGGTGCCTCGCTACCTATCGTTAACTGCTGTTCTCTTCCGAGACTGTTAAACATTACTTTAGGTTCCTGCAGATTAATTTTTAGGCCCACCCTTCTGTTTTGCCTGTCCAGGTCAGTGAGCATGCACTGAAATTGGTCCCTTCAGTTACTAAGCAAGGCAATATCATCAGCCAATCACAAGTTACTAAGGTATTCTCCATTAACACTTATCCACAATTCTTCCCAACCCAGGTTTCTGAATACCTCCTGTAAAGACGCTGGGAATAACATCGGATGGATGGTGTCTCCCTGCCTGAAGCCTTTCTTTATTGGAACTTTGTTGCTTTCTTTATGGACGATTACGGTGGCTGTGGAGCTGCTATAGATATCTTCCACTGTTTTTACGTACGGCTCGTCTACACCCTCATTCCGTAATGCCTGCATGACTGCTAAGCTTTCGACTGACTTAAACAGTTTCCCGTAATCAATGAAAGCTATATATAAGGGTTGGTTATATTCCGCACATTTCTCTATCACCTGATTGATAGTGTGAATATAGTCTATTGTTGAGTACCCTTTACGAAATCCTGCCTGGTCCTTTGGTTGACAGAAGTCTAAGGTGTTCTTGATTTTATTTGTGATTACCTTAGTAAATACTTTGTAGGCAACGGACAGTAAGCTGATCGGTATGTAATTTTCCAAGTCCTTGGCGTTTCCTTTTTCCTATGGACTAAGATTATGTTAGCCTTCATCCAAGATTCCGATACACTCTAGGTCATGAGGCATTGCGTATACAGGGTGGCCAGTTTTTATAGAACAATCTTCCCACAATCTTTCGAGAAATCTTCTGCAACCTGATCCTCCCCAGCTGCTTTCCCCCTATGCGTAGCTCCAAAGGCTTTCTTTATTTCTTCCGATGTTACTTGTGGGATTTCAGATTCCTCTAGACTATTCTCTCTTCCATTATCGTCGTGGGTGCCATTGGTACTGTATAAATCTCTATAGAACTCCTCAGTCACTTGAACTATATCATCCATATTAGGAATGATATTGCCGGCTTTGTCTCTTAAAGCATACATCTGATTCTTGCCTATTCCTAGTTTTTCTTCACTGCTTTTAGGCTTCCTCCGTTCCTGAGGGCACGCACAATTCTATCCATATTCTACTTCCTTATGTCAGCTATATTAAGCTTGTTGATTAACTTGGGAAGTTCTGCTAGTTCTATTCTTGCTGTAGGGTTACAGGCTTTCATAATTGGCGTTTCTTAATCAGATATTTCGTCTCCTGAGATAGCGTACCGGTATCCTGTCTAACGAAGTTACCACCGACTTCTATTGCACACTCCTCAATGATGCCGTTCATTGCTGTAACACTAAGGTCCTTTTCTCGAGTTAAAGTGGAATACCTGTTCTGCAGCTTGATCCGGAATTCCTCTATTTTTCCTCTTACCGCTAACTCATTGATCGGCTTCTTATGTGCCAGTTTCTTCCGTTCCCTCCTCAAGGCTAGGCGAATTCCGGATCTTTCCATCCTATGGTCACTTGCAGCGCACCTTGCCGAGCACGTCCACGTCTTGTATGATGCCAGGGTATGAGGTCTATTTCATTTCTGGTCTCGCCATTCGGGCTCCTCCACGTCCACTGTCGGTAATCCTGCTTGCGGAAGAAGGTATTCATTATCCGCAAATTATTCCGTTCTGCAAACTCTACTAATAACTCTCCCATGCTATTCCTATAGCTTATGCCATATTCCCCCACTGACTTGTCTTCAGCCTGCTTCTGGTCTACCCTGGCGTTGAATTCGCCCATCAGCACAGTGTATTTTGTTTTGACTTTATCCATGGCCGATTCCACGTCTTCATAGAAGCATTCGACTTGCTGGTCATTATGACTGGATGTAGGCGCGTAGATCTGTACGACCTTCAATTTGTACCTCTTATTAAGTTTCACAACAATACCTGGCACCCTCTCGTTAATGCTATGGAATTCCTGTATGTTACGGGCTATATCCTTATTAATCAGGAATCCTACTCCTAGTTCTCGTCTCTCCACTAAGGCCTGGTAGCACAGGACGTGCCCGATTTTTAGCACTGCATATGTTTCATTTGTCCTCCTAACCTCACTGAGCCCTATAATATCCCATTTAATGCCCGCTATAATTCCTCCAAAAGTGCTGCTAGGCTCGCCTCACTAGATAACGTTCTAGCGTTAAACTTTGCCAGGTTCAGGTTCCAATGGCAGCCTGTTCGAATCCAGAGATTCTTAGCACTCTCTGCTGCTTCACAGGTCTGACTGCCGCCGTGGTAAGTTGCTTCACAGCTGCTGGGGACTGATGACAGCGGTTTGATTGCTGTATTCATATAGGAGGTTGTGGCCAAGTACTGCGCCAGGGTGGCCAATCTTGCTCTCGTGAGGGAATGCGTCACCGGTTCTGGTCACCGGGATCAGGCCGCACAGCAGGCCTGTTTTGCAATTTTATCAACACGTGGATTTATTTTTTCTTTTTTTATCCTGTGGAAAATTGCGTGGCACCGGGATTCGAACCACAGTGCTCTTGCACGCGAGGCGGATGCTCTACCACTACACCATCGCTGTTAACCTTAATCTTAACTAACACCAAAGGTCGTGGGTTCGACTCCGACAAAAAGTTGAGGGTTCGCGCGCCTTAATCAACTGTGGCTAATTAACTTCACTTGAAAAACCCCACCCAAAGACCGTGGGTTCGACTACTACCAATTGTCATGGGTTTGTGTGCCGTAATGAACTTAATCTTATTGAAGCTGTTTTATCATGTCCGCTATCGAACATAATAAGCGATCGAAGCTTATCATGTTAGCTAAGCTTATCGTGTTCCATAAGGTTGATAACGACCGCTAAGTGTTGAGAAGGGGTTATACGTACGCTTCGGATCAAGTTTCATAACATCTATAATGACACGAGGCTGCATGGAGATGAGCAAGTGGCACAATGTCCGTACGCATACTTAGACAACTAAACGTCTCTTGCTTGACTCCACTACTGACCGGTTGATGCTTCCGTGCACATTAAATCCATGCGCTTCGGGAAGGTGTGCGTTACTTACGCGTGTCGCTTGGCGAATACTTTCGCATTCCTTTAGGATGTGCTGAGTGGTCTCCGGAATTTTGCTATAGCGGACACATGCTTCATCTTGTCGCGAATATTTCAACCGGTGTGTTTTACAGCGAAGCTGTATATGGCTAGAGTTCTATGCATTTTTGTTCTCCGTCAACAAAAACTACCATCATGAGTGGCTCATATCCCCGTATCATGAGAAGCCAACAAACAAGGACACTAAGGAACTCATAGTGGAAAGTACTTGTACTTGCTAATTGAATTAAAGAAATGATAAATTAGTGGCAATGAAAGTGGATGAAAAACAACTTGCGGCACGTGGGGAACAATCCCACGTCATCGCATCGCAGTCGTACCTACGTAAACAAGCAAAAAATGCAATGGCTCTTAGCCCCGTAAGGGAGAGGCTGCAAGCACTCAGCAAAGGGTACTGAAAAGAGCGTACATTCTTTCTAATCACGCATGCAACATAAAGAACAGCATGAGAAAAACTGTCATCATCAATGGCTCTCACCCCAATAAGCAATGCTCATACACCCGCAAGCAAGCAAGCAACGCAGTGGCTCACAGGCCCGTAAGGTTCATGACTATACTCACTTTGCGTAGGTTAGCTGCGGTGACACTTCCCGTGTGATTGTTATCGGCGATTTCAATGTGGATGTGTCGGGACCGCAAAGGTAGTGGTTTAGGCGTTTCGTGCTGCAGACATATCGATTGCGATGGCACACCGATCCGGCTCAACCGATAACCCAGCGGCGTACGTGACTCGATTAGACATTATCAAAGAGTGTGTTTGCAGGTGCGAGTATGCCAATCAATATACATCATAGCGATCACAAAGCCATTGTGACCGTCGTTACTAAGTGACAATGAGTGAAACAATAAAGTCTTTTTGCAAATTTTCTCACCACGATGTTTACAGCTTCGCTGGTCATCCACCTTCAATGAGTGGAATGGCTCAGATTTTTCATCGAAGCGGGGGTATGAGCCATTCCATTCGTCTTATGTGACGGACGGTGAAATTATGTCAGGAAACTAGAGCGACGCTGTCACACAAGTTGTGGGAGTGTCGGGTTACATCAGCTACAACGGCAGTAGCTCCGGAGGCTCTTGCGTCCAAGTGGGCCGCCGCTCTGCGCAGCTCCAACCTCAAGACACAAGAGTGGGCTGTCCAGCAAGCCCGAGAGGCGGCGACGAGGCAAGGCTTCGAAGTCCGCTCATGGGAGACCTGAGCCCGGGTCGTCGAATTTGCCGGATTCAAAATAAAGTTGTTTCCATCCATCCATGACGGACGGTGAAATTTCTCGCTGAGTATTATTGCGAGGAAGGGACGCAGAAGGGGACTGAGTTAAGACTATATCATGATGACATAATTAAAGAAATACTTTTACAGCGAAGCTGTATATGCCTAGGTGAAACGCTCGCGGTCCGACCACAGAAACCCTCGGGCGGAAGGTGCGGCGCGCCATTGGCTACTCCGATAGTGACATCGTTTCTCACTCGCAGCAGAGCACGCGCGCCACAATCTCTCTCCGACTTCGCGATAGGTTCAAAAATGTGCCCCTGTCTTTATTTAAATAAAATGTGCGGCCCGGTGTGTCCTTCGGTAAATACAGTACACAACCAAGTCATTAACACTATGAATAACGTATTACGAAAGAGAAATGTGCAACATAATTCAGAAGATACAGAACCCGCTGGATTAACTTAATGAACCACTCATTGCAGCCCTCCATGATGATGATTAAGCGAAGCCCAATATGTGGCATCGCAAATAAACACTGAGATATAAACCCAAGCCAAACGTGTGCGTAACCTCATTATGAAACACAAAGACGTAACCAATAATTGATAAAGAGTTTCATAAAGCGTCGGAATTAACCCAGCGATAAACATCGGGCCCTCATATTTCAGCTTAGCTGATTTGCCATCTGTACGGGGTGCATGGGCGGTTTCTTTCTTTGTTCTAAGGAAACAAGCTAGAGCCTCAAACAGCAAAGCGCTGACCTTTGTGTTATCACACAGATTTACCCTCATAATTTCTTTCTTCACAGCCTTGTAAATCTCCACAGTCTTCTGGCGCGCACATTTGACGCTTGCTGGCACCAAAAGTGTGCGCCACACGACAGTCAACTCAGAGATGAGTGTGTCCAGAAGCCTTTCCGGTCTCAAAGAATGAAAAGGTAGGATGACGGGCTTCAGCTGTTGTAACTGCTTGATACGGAATATCGCTGCCGCGTGGTTCAGTCGAATGAGAAAGACTTGTGTCGCCAAAGTGACCCGGCACAGTTCCACTAGTGCAGACAAAAAGGATAACCATGGGCCGTCCGAGTAGAGCAGACGCGTACGTTGGGATAATATATTAATAGAGCGTGTTGGCAGTCAACATCATCATCGTCATCATCATCATCAGCCTGTTTATGTCGATTGCCAGGACGAAAGCCTCTTTTAGTGATCTCCAATTACCCCTGTCTCGCGCTAGGCGATTCCGACTCGCCCCCGCAAATTTCTTAATTTATCACTCCACCTAATTTTCTGTCGTCGTCGACTGCGTGTCCCTTCCCTTGGCACTCATTCTGTAACTCGAATGGTCCACCGGTTTTCTAATCTACGCATTACATTGTCTGGCCAGTTGCATTTTTTCCGCTAATGTCAACTGGAATATCGGCTATCCCTGTTTACTCTCTGATCCACACTACTCTCTTCTTGTCTATTAATGTTGCACCTAAAATTTTCGGTTTCATCGCTCTGCACACTCTTTAACTTGTTCTGAATCTGTTTTGTTAACCTCCAAGATTATGCCCTATATGTAAGCACCTGTAGAATGCAATGATTGTATAGTTTACCTTTCAACGACGGCGGTAAGCTTCCAGTCAGGAATTATGGCTGCAGTACGTACTCTAATTCATTTTTATTCTGTGAATTTCCTACTCATGATATGGGTCTCCTGCGAGCAACTCACTTAAACATACTCCAGCACAGACTCTTGAGGCTGACTGGTGAACATGAACTCTTGTTCCCTCTTTCGCTCTTCAACATTACATATGTCTTCTGCATATTAATCTTCAACGCTACTGAGGCCTCAATCATTTGTTACATTTCACAGTCACTGTAGCTTAACAGGACAATCACCTACCGAATGTTTATATATTTGCTGTTGATCCTCACTCCCAGCCTTTTCCGTCTAACAGCTTAAACGCTTTTTCTAAGCATATATTGGATATCATTGCAGAGGTTCTATATCCTTGTGTAACCCCTTTCTTGATAATTTTCTACGATTCTTGTGGAAAACCAAGCTGACTGCGGAACCTTTGCTGATTTTTGCCAAGATATTAACGTATGCGTCCTGCAGTCCTTGATTGCGCAACGCCTCCATGACTGCTGGTACCTCTACAGATGAAATGCATTTTCGTAATATATCAAAGTCACATATACAGGGAAAACACGGGGAATGCTGGAGATGGAAATTCAAGGCGTTGAGCAAAACGTGAACAAGGTGAAAGCGGGAGCCAACGTTTCGAAAAGTGGACTTGTCTTCTTCAAGGCGACGTATGCTTTCCTCGCATAAGTATATATAGGTGGGGTTCTTCTAAAGGGGAGAGGGTGTAAGGCGGGAGGGTGCGGCAACGAGGGAAGGTATGTTAGCGTGTCGAATTGAGAGTAAAGTAATGCTGTGCACAAGGCCAAGGCCAGGGACAAACCCCCCGGTCTGTCAACGCACGCGTGTTAGCCGGCATGTCAAGTGCGTCTGACACGCCGGCTGAAAAAAAAGGGAGAAAAAAGGGGAGAAAAGGGGATATGCCAGGAAATCAAACAGTGTTGTTGCCTATAACTTGAAATTTAGCATAGCGAATAGATTCTAAAGCTCCCTTTGAAACGTTTATGCCTATTGGTCGCAATGTCTTGAATTTATGAATAAGGTATGATTCTCCGTATTTTCTTTCTAGTTCAGAACGGAAATTTGACTGTAAGATGTAGAGTTTAAGTTCATCAAAGTTATGATCTGTTGTACGACTTACACCCTCTCCGCTTTAGAGGAACCCCACCTATATATACTGTGGCAAGGAAAGCATACGTCGCCTTGAAGAAGACAAGTCCACTTGTCGAAACGTTGGCTACTGCTTTCATCTTGTTCGCGTTTTGCTCATAATCACATATACAGGGTGTTTCATGTAACTTGAGCAAATATTTAAATATGTACGAATCCCACGCACATGGATCGAACCAAGATAATGTTGTATGCCGTCGCTTGGAGATGCTCAGATTATTTCTTGCAGCCCGTCTAATTAGATCACTAGTATTAATTATTAATACAACTTCTAAAATATTATAATTAGATGCAAAGTGTCAACTAGAAAACTGTAGAGCAACATCAAAAGCTGGCTACACAACTTTCAGTTGCTCAATACCTGCTACATAAAAGTGTTTTTCCGAGCGTGAAAGGAGTCAGTGAGTGAAAGAATATTGAAGGTCCGGCGAGGACACGAACTCGTCGCGCACCCGGCTAGTCCCACGTCGAGACCAGCAGTTCTAGCCCACTGGCTCGTCCGCGGGCACGCCGGACAGCCAGGATTTGCTTGTCTAGAGCGGGGCTACGCAGAAGCGAGTCCTCCTCCTTGCTGAACTTCGGGTGTCCCGATCCGCACTCCCACAGCATGTGTGCTAGAGTGGAGGTCCGCCCGCAGGACGGGCAGGCGTTGTCGGCATGCATACGTCGGGGTAAACTTAGTTGAGAACGGCCTGACTCGGATATGCGCCGGTCAGTCACTGTGTAAGAGAGAAGGCCTGAGCCCTATTCACCTTGGGGCGAGGGGGTGGAATGAACCTTCTAGACATGTAGAATAACTTCATAACCTCGTTGTGAGTAGCGTTGTGAGGAGCGTCCCTGTGGCCGTATGGGGGAGGGTAGTCGGCGTTTCTTACAAAGGAAGCGCGGTCGGTGTTGTCGCGCGCAGCCTCGTGAGCAGGCCCTAAGGTTCGGCGCAGCACCCTCGGCCGACCCTACGCTAGCGGGACACCAGTGAATCGAATGATGCGTGAGAGCATACGGACTTGAGGCGCTAAGAATACGAGTAGCTTGCTCCGCGATGCAACCCTTCTGAAAAGCCATAACTGCCGTTTTGGAATCGCTATAGATCTAGAACCCACGACCACCTAGCAGGCCGAGTGCGATGGCGGCTCGCTCTGCGACTTCGGGGTCTGAAGTGCGAATCGAGGCGCTATTGGAAATCTTGCCGCTGGAGTCGACCACGACGACGGCAAAGGTTTTCCCATCGCTGTACTCCGCAGCGTCGACGAAGCTTGCTTTTGTCTTGTTGCTTGATCTGTTTGAGGATGGCTGCTGCTCTGGCCTTGCATCGCCCTCGTTTTGTACGGAATAGACGTTTCGGGCCACGGTGGCCACTCCGAACTTGTCTCGAATGCACCTAGGGATCGGGGTACTGAACATCGGGAGTCCCGCAGGGTGGTAACCCAGCTCTTCGAGGATGCATTTACCTGCCGCTGTGGTAGTCAGGCGATTGAGTTGCGCGCGTTCTTGGGTTTCGGCAATGTCCTCGGCAGTATTATGTACCCCAGCTTGAGGAGATCCTTGGTATGGGTCCTAATGGGTAGCCCCAGAGCCCTCTTTTCTACTTTGCGGATGAGAGCGTTGAGCTTGTCTCGCTCCGCTCTGAGCCAGTTGCGCATAGAAATCGTGTACGTGAAGTGGCATAGTATGAAGGCATGAACAATATCCTCAGGGCTTATCGAGCGTGAAAGGAGCCCGCGACTAGACTCAATGGCGCTATCGCTGCGCGACTGGCCCCTCTTGGCAGTTTGCGTATATACATACATATATATATATATATATATTATCAGCCTGTTTACGCCCACTGCAGGGCAAAGGCCTCTCCCATACTTCTCCAACTACACTGGTCATGTGCTAATTGTGGCCATGTTGTCCGTGCAAACTTCTTAATCTCATCCACCCACCTAACTTTCTGCCGCCCCCTCTTACGCTTCTCTTCTCTTGGAATCCAGTCCGTAACACTTAATGACCATCGCTTATCTTCCCTCCTCATTACATGCCCTGCCCATGCCGCCATTTCTTTTTCTTGATTTCAACTAAGATGTCTTTAACTCGCGTTTGTTCTCTCGCCCAATCTGCTCTCTTATCCCCTTAACGTTACACCCGTCATTCTTCTGTCCATAGCTCGTTGCGTCGTCCTCAATTTAAGTAGAACCCTTTTCGTAAGCCTCCAGGTTTCTGCACCGTAGGTGATCACTGGTAAGACGCAGTTATTATACACTTCCCTCTTGAGGGATAATGGCAACCTGCTGTTCATGATCTTAGAATGCCTGCCAAACGCACCCCAGCCCATTCTTATTCTTCTGATTATTTCCTACTTGCCCTAAGTAGATGCATTCCCTTACCACTTCCAGTGCCTCGCTACCTTTCGTAAACTGCTGTTCTCTTTCGAGACTGTTAAACTATACTTTAGTTTTCTGCAGATTAATCTTTAGACCCACCCTTCTGCTTTGCCTTTCCAGGTCAGTGAGCATGCATTGCAGTTGGTCCCCTGAGTTACTAAGCAAGGCAATATCATCAGCGAATCACAAGTTACTAAGGTATTCTCCATTAACTCTTATCCCCAATTTTTCCCAATCCAGGTCTCCGAATACCTCCTGTAAACACGCTGTGAATAGCATCGGATGGATGGTGTCTCCCTGCCTGACGCCTTTCTTTATTGGGCTTTTGTTGCTTTCTTTATGGAGGACTACGGCGGCTGTGGAGCCGCTATATATATCTTTCAGTATTTTTGCATACGGCTCGCCTACACCCTGATTCCGTAATGCCTCCATCACTGCTGAGGTTTCGACAGAATCAAACGCTTTCTCGTAATCAATGAAAGCTACATATAAGGGTTGGTTATATTCCGCACCTTTCTCTATCACCTGATTGATAGTGTGAATATGGTCTATTGTTGAGTAGCCTTTACGGAATCCTGCCTGGTCCTTTGGTTGACAGAAGTCTATGGTGTAAGGTGGCGTAGAGGTAGCAGCAGTGGCGTAGATAGCAGCGGTGGCGTAGAGGTAGAACACCCGCCTCGCGTGCAATAGGTCCGTGGTTCGAATCCCGGTGCCGCACAGTTTTCCACCGGATTAAAAGGAATCTGCGTGTTGATAAAATTGCATAAACAGGCCTGGAGTGTGGCCTAATCCCGCACTCACTCACCAGAGCAGGATTGGCCACCCTGATGCAGTACTTGGCCACAACCTCCCATATGAACATATATATATATAGAGCGGACGCCAACTGTCTCCTCTCCAGTGTCATCCGAAAATTGACAGCAAAGCACTGGGACAATCCGGATAATTGCCACAGACAACTCCAGAGATTGGACGCTACCATGAATTTTAGGCTACCAGCGAAAATTCAACGCAGCTGTGCCAGTCTACTGCACAGACAAAGGCTGGGGGTAGCGTTTACGCGCGGATACGTGCACCTCATGCGACGCACCGAGTCTCCACATTGTGAGGTGTGTAATGTCACTGAGACTATAGGTCATGTGATTCGTAACTGCCCTAAGTACGTGGAAGAGCGTGAAAGGTTGTACAGCGACCTTACGCGTCTCGACAGTGCGCCGTTGTCGGAGAACGTTATTTTAAGCCCTTGGCCAGATGCTCAATCGAGTTTCAAGGCCATCCAGGCATTACTAAATTTTTTAAAAATTACGGGCTTAGATTGCAGATTTAGAGCATTGCAAATTGCTTGCCATATGCTCCATATCTTCCTTGTACCGTCATCGTCACCCATCATGCACCTCTTTCTTCCCTCTTTCTTTCCATCTTCCCCTTCCCCCAATGCCGAGTAGCTGGCTAGAGGAATAGACCTCAGGCCGACCTCTCGGCATTTCGTATCATTAAACTTCTCTCTCTCTCTCTTACTCTCTCTCTCTCTCTCTCTCTCTCTCTCTCTCTATATATATATATATATATATATATATATATATATATATATATATATATATCTATATATATATATATAAATCGTGAGCATTATATGACTCCATCTCCTTCATCTGTATATATTCATCATCATGGCCAGCCTCAACTTCAGCGCACAACTTGTAAAATAAACCGTTGAGGTTAACAGCTGTCTCGCAAGTGGTGGAGGCTGCTCTCGATCAATTGGTCATCTACGACTTCGAGTTTCCCTGGAGCTTCGTTCAGGTCACCGCTTGCTTCACCTTTCTGCCACCATGCCCCAAGAGGATCCACCAGAACCCTCCAGCGTCACCGTGCCTGCCCCACCGGCCGTTCCTTCATGGATTGTCAGCACGCGACAGTGCGATGTCACCATGTTCGCTGGCCTTCGTTGTGACGACGTCGACGACTGACTCGACAATTATGACCGCGTGAGTGAGTCTAACCGGTGGAATGATTTTCACAAGCTTCGCAACGTCACATTCTGCCTCACTGACGTTGCCAGGATTTGGTTTCTTAAACACAAGAGCACCTTTCCTGACCTGGCGGCATTCAAACACCAGCTTCGGCAGGTTTTAGGTGCCCCCAGCGACCGCTCTGAGGTCACCGAGAAAAACCTTGATGGACGCATGCAACCTCCCAGGGAAGCATACACCTCTTATTTCGAGGACGTCCTCGCCATTTGTCGCCGTGTTGACGCCACCATGATGGAAAGTGATCGTGTTCGTCATATCCTAAAGGGCATTGCCAACGTCACGTGCAACTCACTGGCGACCAAGAATCCGAACACCGTTAACGATGTGATCAGGACTTGCCAACACCTGGACGCACTGCCGGACACCCGTTTACAACTTGTCGCCTGTGACACGCCTCCTTCCTCGGATACAGACCTGCGTATGCTGATTCGAACTTTCATACGCGAAGAGCTCCATGCGTGTGGCCTCCTTAGTCTTCCCGTTCTTCAGCCTCAACCTTCAGTTTTTGGCCTGTGCGACATCATCAAAGAGGAGCTGTCCCCCATGACCGGCGCTTCGAGTTGTACCCCTCCTTCGCGCCGTCCACCTCGTAATGTCAGGTTGCGGGTATGCAATCAGCGTTCGGTGAGACAGCGTCTCCTGCTCCTGCTACTGCTCCCAACCATGTGGCAACTCTAGCAGCCCATCCGCCTGCCACAGCATTTCACACTACGCCGCCTGCGCCCCGCCCCATGTGTTGTTATTTCGGTATTCGCGGGCACCTACCGCGTTTTTGTCGAAGACGACAACAGGACGAACGCCGTGGCTACGATGTTTATGAATAAGACCCGTTGCTTCCTCCCAGTCCCTACGAGCGCCGGCTTTTCCCACGCTCACTTTCTCCACCTCCCGAAGCAGCTCGGAACTACCGTCCAGGACGCCGCCGCTCGCCCTCCCCTCTCCGACGCTCGACATCACCTCTGCAACGGGCCACCCGCACTCCTGATTACCGATCGCAAAACTAGGTGGTGCAGTATTCGGAGGGAAATCTGCATGGCTCGCAAAGACTACAATTCCTCCAGCGTGCCCGGCCAATTCGTGCGTGTAGAAGGTGTACCAGTTCCAGCACTGATTGATATGGGAGCAGCTATTTCTATTATTCACGCTGACTTGTGCTGTCGTCTGCGCTAAGTTACCACACCGTACAATGGAGCTCTTCTACGTGGTGCAAATAATGTTATGATTCGGCCGTCGGCACAATGCACCGTTCGAGTTTCGATTGACGGGATACGCCACCATATGCTGTTCGTAGTGTTGAGTTCCTGTGCTCACATGCTTATATTAGGGTAGGACTTTCGCTCATCGGCGTTTGCTTTCATTTCCTGCCGTCATCGCCTAGTATACTTGACAGAGACCGAAAATTCCGACGACTTGTACGAACCGCGCCTTCGCTCACGAACTGCTGACGATATTATGACGCCACCTGGCCGTGAAAAACTTCTTGTAGTTAACACTGACATCACCGATGGTGACGTTTTAGTTGCACTGTCTACCCATTGCCTATCCAAAGGGATTGCTCTGACACTCAGCCTTGTTCGCTTCACCAAGGGCACGGCCACTTTGGCTGTACTCGTTCCAGCCACTGAGCCAGTACTACTTCCAAAAGGCATTGCTGTCATGCACGTCTTGGACACTCACCCTGTTTCTGTGCTTACCTCGACTATTACTGCTTCACAACCATCTACAGCTATAGATGCGGTCCCTGCTTATGTTCTCCCTAGCCCCATCAGCACCAATCTAACGCCACAGCAGACGGAGGAGTTACTGGCGTTGTTATCCAAGCATAAAGACTCCTTCCACCTGCGCCCTCCTCTTCAGGGACAGATTTCTGCGACAGCTCATCGCATACACATAGAACTTCCATCGTGCGCCAGCGGCCATATCGCGTTTCTTCCACCGAACGCCAGATCATCGACACCCACGTTGCCGACATGCTCGAACGAAGCATAATCCGCCCTTCCTCAAGCCCTTGGTCGTCACCTGTCGTTTTGGTGCGTAAAAAAGACGGCTCAGTGCGATTTTGCATAGACAACCCTGCCTTGAACAAAATAACCTCCAAAGATGTATATCCACTGCCACGAATCGATGATGCGTTAGATTCATTACAAGGCGCGGAGTATTTCTCCAGCCTTGATCTACGTTTCGGATACTGGCAGATCCCCATGGACGAAGCAGACAAGGAAAAAAAACTGCCTTTGCCACACCCGATGGACTTTAGGAAGTTAACGTAATGCATTTCGGCCTGTGTAATGCTCCCGCCACATTTGAGCGCATGATTGACACCTCACTACGGGGCCTAAAGTGGAAGACTTGCTTATGCTTCCTTGGGGTCATCGTCATATTTTCGTCGACTTTCCATCAGCACTTGGAGCACCTCGACGAAGTCCTGACATGCCTCTCAGCTGCTGGCCTTCAGCTGAATACAAAAAAGTGCTACTTCTCCAGCAAAACAATTAAAGCACTCGGACACCTTGTCAGCAAGGAGGGCCTTCGACCTGATTTAGATAAGATTACCGCTGTGCTCCGGTTCCCCAGGCCTGAACGGGCCGAAGACTTGCGTAGCTTCCTTGGCCTAGCTTCGTATTTCCGGCACTTCATACGTACTTTGTCACCATAGCGGCGCCACTCCATCAACTCCTTCCTTGTGGAGCTCCCTACGAATGGTCGGACGAATGCCAAACTGCTTTTGACGCCCTAAGGCGTGCCCTCACGTCCGAACCTATGCTTTGTTATTTCGACAACACCGCGCCCAGTCTTCTACATACTGTCGCCAGCGGCCACGGTATGGGCGCTGTTCTTCTGCAACGTCAGCAAAATTCCGAAGAACGTGTGGTTGCATACGCAAGTCGTACGCTAACATCTGCAGAGAAAAATTATACGATTACCGAGCAAGAGTGTCTCGCCATTGTTTGGTCCGTCCAAAAATTTAGGCCTTATCTGAACGGCCGCCACTTAACGGACGTTACGGATCACCGCGCCTTGTGCTGGCTGGCGACGCTAAAAATTAACAAGACGTCTCGGCCGTCGGATACTTCGTTTACAAGAATAGGATTTCCATGTCACCTACAAGTCTGGAAAAAAACACCAGGATGCCGATGCTCTCTCTCGTTGTCCCCTGCCACCGTCTTCAAACGCTGCTTGCTTACCGTAACCCTTCCATGAGCAAGCCGTAGGCCGCGTCTTCTGCATTTCCTTCACTGGCAGCTCTCGACCGGCTCCCATACAGCTATTCTCATACGTTTGCATCTTGCCAACGTAGAGGCTCCTACTACCGCTCCGTTGTGGAACGTATTTGCGGATCATCTCGCACACCTACGTTCGGCTCCGTCGGCAGTTGAACTTCAAGTTCGAAAATTCGATGTCATATCGGTACGTGTTTGATCCCGAAGGGCACCATTGAGTTCCTGTCGTTCCCCGACCACTTCGGGCCCAGATACTGGAGATCTTTCACCACGACCCCACTGCCGGTCGCTTTGGTTCCCATAAAAGCTGTGAAATCCGCAGCCGCTTCTCTTGGCCTGGACTTGCAACCAGCATAGCGAAATACGTGGCTTCCTGTTCGCTCTGCCAACACCGCAAACGACTGACCTCACCTCTGGCTGGACTGCTCCAACCTGTCCCATGTCCTGAAGCTCCTTTTGCAGTCGTTGGTATCGACCTCTATGGACCGCTACCTTTATTCTCTGGCGGTAAACAATGGATTGTCACAGCTGTAGACCACTTGACTCGGTACACTCAAACAACCGCACTATCTTCGAGATCCGCAGCGGAGGTTGCAGCCTTTCTCTTGGAAGCCATCTTTTTACGGCACGTAGCCCCACGTGTCCTTTTGAACGACCGCGGCAGGACCTTTCTGTGTAAACTTCTCGACGATATTCTCCGTGCGTCCAATACCATCCACAAAATGACATCCAGCTACCACCCTCAAACTAAGGGCCTCACAGAGAGCTTTTATCGCAGGCTGTCCGACATATCAATGTACATGAACCCTGATAACACCAATTGGGATGCCATTCTACCTTTCGTCACTTTTGCATACAACACGGCCGTCCAACGCACTACGGGGTACTCGCCCTTTCTCCTTGTGTATGGTCGTCAACCAATCACTATCCTCGACGTTTCCTTCTTTGGTGTCCCCGTGCCCCCGTCCACATCATTGTGTGAGCAGTTCGTCTCGAGCATTGCCCGATGTCGCCAACGTGGCCGTCTCAACGCCGACGCCAGCCAAAAAGACCGCAAAACTCATTATATTACATCCCACCGTGTCGTTCCCTTCTACTCTGGAGACGAAGTGTTGCTGTGGACTCCAGTTCGCGCTCCTGGCTTACGCGAGAAATTTCAGTCCCGTTTTATCGGGCCCTACACTGTTGGGGAACAGGCTTCGCCAGTTAACTATCGTGTCACTCCAGTTGTTCCGCCTTTGGACGGCCGCTGCCATACCACAAAGATTGTGCATGTTTCACGTTTAAAGTCTTTCATACGGTATTCGCCGCCATAACCACCGGCCAGGTTGGCCGCTCCATGCACGGCGGAAATTGTGTGAGCATTATATTACTCCAGCATCTTCTTCATCTGTATATATTTATGATCATGGCCAGCGTCATATTCAGCGCGCGGCCTGCAAAATTAACCATCGAGGTTTAACAGCTGTCTCGCAATATATATCGTTCCATAATTGCTATGAGTGAGCGAGTGAGTGAATAAACTTTTATTTGGTCCAGCAAAACGCGATAAAACGCGCACCCGGCTAATCCCTCGACGGGACTGACAGATCTAGTCTGCCGGCCCGATCGCTGGCACGCTGGACGGCCAGTATTTGCTCCTCAAAGACGGGACTTCGCAGGAGCGCCTCCCACTCTTCCTTGGTGAACTTCGGGCCCAGCGACCCGCACTCCCAGAGCATATGAGGCAAAGTAGCAACCTCACCACAGGCCACGCAAGAACAATTCGGATAAATCTCGGGATATATATGCTGTTAAAGGACGCCGGACTTGGGTAGAGGTAATTGGCATGTGACTCCTAGGTGTCTAAGTAGCCATTTACTAAGACAATAATGTTGCGTGTTTTAGGAGATATGTTTGTGGTTCGTGAAACATGTGGCAAAGAAGCGCGTTGATTTCGAATGCACCGCAAGCAATGTTGCGTGGAAGACGACGTGCCATAAAACGCAAATCTTAAGAAGCTTTCTATCCTCTGCGAAAATAACAAGCGCCGGTATCTCCCGCTTGATCTATTAAACTCTTTCCGTAGCTAGCTGCTCTCCCATGTCCGTAATTACGGGATAGCTGCGCAGAGGTGGTAGCACCCATTAGTCCCAATCAACGAACAGGAAGAATGACAGTAGATTTACACATTCGTTGACTTTCAAAGTGTGCAATTTAAGTATTACCATTGAATGCACGCCAGCACCTGCAAGAGTGGTACGTTTGTAAGACTTTGTGCTCGACGGTTCAGATGCAGCGGCAGTAATTTGGAGTTTTAAAAATTGCACAACCAAAGGCCCTTGTGCACCCAAATTTGCGCGCCCTCCTTGCCTTCTTCTGTATAAGATTTTGTCGTTCTTTCGTGCTCCCGGTGGTTCGAGCCGCGTAACTTCAGGTGCACGAAATCTAAAACCCCCAAATATCTTACAAAGTGTTTCGGTGTTCATTGCCGTTCTTCGAACTCATCGAAGAATTAAATAAACTAGGAGAGAGCTAGCATTACTTCACGGAGCCAGCCTTCGCCAACGAACTCTCTCTGAAGCCATGTCCTTCACATTTTTTCCCTTGCAGTATCCCCCAATGCGCGACCTGAGAGAGTCGACGTATTGGCTGGGAATGCATGGTTCTCGGTAGCTTCTCATCGATGGGCACTTCGTCTGCCCTACCGTAGCTAGGCCTGCAAAGCGCAATCGCTAAATGCTCTCTCGTTCTCTGATCTGACGATACCATGTTGGGCCGATACATTTGGCGGCAGTCGTGTACCGCTATGCCCTCTTCTGATTCTTTCCTTCCTGCGCGTCAAGTTTTACGGCCTGATGAACCCACGGCGTAAAAGCATAGCGCGGTGGTAGTCAATGCGTGTGTACCAAGCAAGCGGCTCTGCCAGCCGGTCGATTAGCATGCAGACACTGAACAAATCTTCACCACTGATTCATACGAGATACATTCGTTGCTCTCACTCTTGCAAAAAATGTGACCCCAGCCTCCGAAGGAACAATGCAGGGATAAAAATGTGGGCGCTCTACTGCACGACTGAAGTCAGCGAGCTCGTGCTGACGATCTAAGTCTGTTCTACCACCGGGTTGTGACTGTGGCTGCTCGTGGCGTTTTCACTTCCTGTCGTGATGGTCACTGTGGGCGATGTCGATGCCATCTCTACGCCGTCGTGGATCATGGTGGCTGGCCTGGCGGTGTTCGTGCCCGTAGCCTTGGCACGCCTGCGGCTCGACACAAGCATACTGATGATGACGACCAGCATGAGGCACACGATCACCACGCTGGCAATCATCGGAAGGGTTATTGACCTGCGGTAGAGATAAACGGAGAAGAAGCGGTTGTTTTGAGCTCAGTCGCTGGGAGCGAAGTGGGGGGATGGTATTCAAGTCTGGCTGCGGTAAAAGAGGAGTAAGCAACAATATCCTGTCTGAGATGTTGCCTCATGCCCGAGAAAATGACGGGTCCTGACACTGATTTAAATGAGGCGTGCATTTAATGTGCTGAATGATTATTATACAATCTGTTATCGGCATCTGAGCCTTCTGTGTAGTTTACAAGAGAGCTAATGCACTGTATTTTGTACTCTTTTTAAAGCCCATGTGGCTCTTCTCGTATATACCTAGTCACCTTCAGACAAAGGGGTCATTCTCCAGGTTTTTCTAGAGTTCACTACTAGCAGGAGCATGCACTGATAAGTTATCACTGACAGAACAGGCAGTATCTGGGCATGGCTAAAGAATATATCTCAATTGGGACCTACAAATTGAAAATATTCGTGCTAAAATGTACAGGTTAAATGTCGTATTATGTGAACATCGGTTAACCCTTCCCACACAGGTTAAACTCCTCATCTATAATTCATATATAACGCCAGTGATTACTTACTGCCACACAGTTTGGGGTACGACGACACAGCACAATAAACAGCGCCTTTTTATTGCACAAAAGCGTGTGATAAGACGGACAGCTAATGTTCCGTGGAATGCTCACACCAGACAATATTTCAGGCAGTCCAATATTTTAAGAATGACTACTTGCATGTGTTGAAATTGCTTTGCATTTACAAAACTGCTGTAGCAACGAACAATAGTCTTGTGCTAACGATGTTTCAGTTAGTGCGTAATGAACGTACATATGATGTACGTCACTCTACGTCATGGACTCTACCGTTAAGTCACATCAAATACCGCACACAATCCTTATCGTACAACATGCCGAGGTACTTAAATGTTCTCGAACATAATCGTTTTTCCGTTAGGTTGTTTTCTACACAAACTTTTATGGAACTGATGAATCTTTTCGAGACTTCGACCGAATAGCTCACCTGTGTAACTGTTTGACGATGCATTGTAAGGGACTTGAATGAATTCTATTTATCTGTATTTTGTCTACGTTGGCGTTGGAATTGTGTAATGGGAATTGGCGCAAAAGTGTGTAATGGCGTTAATTGTGTAGAATCACTATTATGTGATAGATTACGTGTAAAATTACAAATATGCAATAGATAACGGGTATTCAGAATGTTTTTCACTGATTTTGAATTTAGTTATTGTGTATACTTTGCAAACAATCGCATTGCCTTTGTTTTTCACCACACTGCTGCTTTGTGGAGCCTAGGGGGTCCTCAAGCTGCATTTGGCAGCTTTTTCCCTTCCGTCCTCTCTCATTCTGTACTTTGTTTTGAGAGAAATCTATCTATCTATCTATCTATCTATCTATCTATCTATCTATCTATCTATCTATCTATCTATCTATCTATCTATCTATCTATCTATCTATCTGCCTCTGTCTGCCTGTCTGTCTGCCTATCTATCTATCTATCTATCTATCTATCTATCTATCTATCTATCTATCTATCTATCTATCTATCTATCTATCTATCTATCTATCTATCTATCTATCTATCTATCTATCTATCTATCTATCTATCTATCTATCTATCTATCTATCTATCTATCTATCTATCTAAAAATAACTTCATCGATTTTGATAGCCTTCAAGATAAGGTGGCACGTTCGAGTGTCGTGCAATATGCATTTTGGAGCCGCATACCGAAGGAAAATCTGGATAACGCGATAATCATAACGTAGAGGTGAGCATGGTGAGCACTGATCACAGCGCATTTGCAAGGCGGCAAAGCAAGAAGTTAGCCAAGTTCGTTTCGAACAGCGAAAAGAAGGTGAAAACTGCGATGATGTGGCAAAGGCAGGATTGATTACTGATAACTCTGTTCATACAGGCGCATACGCGCTCACGTGACCCACATAAATATGGAGGCCGCCTTACATTTTCGGTCTCCTCTGCTCAATCGTAGGAAGACTGTTGTCAAAGCCGGGTAGTTCCGGGACGTCTTGTGCTGGCGGGTACATTTCGTGCTGGGCACAGTGAGGAGAGTAACAGCGTTTATTGCAAGCGTACAGTCGTAAGTGCTACAATATACGTACGACTAATTTTCCAATACGGCTGCTGAAAGAAACGACAAGCACATTTTCACTTCAGGCCTGGTATCTCATCACAAGAAATTTTATTTCGTGGCAAGTGAACGACCATACTGCAACTACTACATTTCATCCTTGCGACGGAATGAATGAATGAATAAACATTATTTCCCTTTTTAAGAAAGGGGAGGGTCCGGGAGAAGAGAGGGAGGCCTGTGTCCTCCAGTCCCAGCAGGCGTCTGTCACCACCTTATGTGGCTATACGTCCGTCGACTAGTCGTGGTAGGCCTCGGCTACATCCTTAGTCAACCTGAAGACTCGGTCCTGTACGGTGGGATCGGAGTTGCACAGGGCAGTCTTCCACAGCCCCTCGCTAATATTTAATGGTTTGAGGGTGCGGGGGGGGGGGAGTTTTGATGGGGCATTTCCACATGATATGGGAAAGGGCAGTAGCGACGCTTGGGTGTCGGGTATGTGATGGGAAGGAATAAGTGCAAAGTGCACAGTGCAAGAAAAATGCGAATTTGTAGGCGCCACAATATTTCTCTCTGGCGCGTGCTAGGCAGTGGCAGAGGTGGATACATTAGGCGTTGGTGTCTACAATGTGTGCAAATTTCATGGAATGTGATGAGTGTGTATTTATTGGAATGCTGTTGGGAGTCACGGCGTTCTAGAGTTAGGCTCACATTTGCGGCCAACCGGTCCGTGAATTTTCGAGCAGCGGCATGAGCCATTTCTTTTCCTTGGAGTCCTTGATGTGCTGGAGTCCAGCTGAGAGTGGTGTCGTTTTTCGTGGGTGAGTGACAAGCAAAGAGTGCGCGAGATTGGTAATGGAGTCGCTACTGACGTTCCTAATAGCAGTCTTAGAGTCACTGATGATGACATCGCAATAAGCTAGCCACGATGCGAGTGCAATGACGGCCTCTTCCGCGTCACCCGCCGAGATGGTATTGACTGATGCTGAACTAACAGTATTGGCCTGGTTGTCTACGACCGCCAGCGCATAATCCTGTCTAGTGGTGTAGGCTGCGGCGTCCACATAGCAGACTCCTTAAGCCTGTCCATAGTTGCGTTGTAGTGCCTTGGCTCGAAGTTTCCGGCGTTTGACATGAAATTCGGGGTGCATGCTTCTGGGTATTGGTTAGATGTGGCATTGGGCATGTATATTCGCAGGAAGTTGGTGTCGCCTGCTCTCGTTGAATAGTGGAGCGTAGTAAGGTTGCCTCAGGATCAGTGGTTGTATGTGCAGCATCAGTGGTGGTGAGTATGTGATACTGTGATGACAGATGGGCTTCGGTTAATTATCGATGGGTATTGATTGCGGTTGAGGCCATCATCCTTTGTGCGAATGCTTTAATTGAAACACCAAGAGCGTCTTTGTGTATCTTGTGGATCAAGCAATTTACAGTATGCTCTTCCTTCCTAGAGAGTGAGATGTGTTGTAGTGCGAAGGTGATTTTGCTTAAGACAAAAGCCTTGATGAGCTGAATTAGCTCCTTCTTTCGAAGCCCTCTGTGCTTATAGGAGATCCTCTTTATCTATCGTTGTTTGTAGTGCTTGCAAGGCATGCTGATAGGCTTGGTTCCGTTGGGAGTGTAGTCATAGGACCCTTATCCTGTCTACCTGGAGTATAGGGTGCCCTTTAGCCGTGAGTTGGATATTCGGGGATGACGTCCTGAACCGTCTCGTTGGAGATAGAGAAGCTGTGATTTGGTGGGGGAGCACCTGAGATTCAAGTGGTGATCTACTTATTCGATCTGGTCAATTGCTACTTTGAGGGTATCTTGTATGTGCCTGTCCGAACCTCCGGTCATCCACAGCGTAATATTGTGCATGAACGGAGGTCAGGAATCTCCGTGAGAGTGAAAGCTAAAGGTCCCATAACCAAATGCAAGAGCATGGGGCAGAATAATTCCCCTTGGAGTGTATCTGTGCTTCCTGAACTTATCCGACCAGAATATTCACCGCCAAATTGGAGCGTCGCAGTGCTCTTCGTGAGACAGCAGCCTATATAGCGGTTACTCGCTCTCCATAGTTATGTTCGCGTAGAATGGCCAAATGGGCCCCGTTATTGGACGCATTATTGCGTGAACAGGCAGTACTAGAGCACCGTCCCCACCGATGATCGGCTCAGAAGAGAGTGAAGGCACTTTTGTGCTTTCCCAGAACGTCTGGTTTGTACGAGCGGCTTTGACTGAAGTACTGTCCGTGCATGTCTCTATACCCCCTCCCTCTCTATTTTCTCTTTTCCCCTTCTCCCTTCCCACAGCGCAGGGTAGCCAATCGCACTCTTGACGCGTTAACATCCCTGCCTTCCTTATGTCCATATTTCTCTCTCTTTCCATAGAGGACCAGGCCGATCAACGCTTCTGTGTCACGTGCGTCGCTCGGTTCGATAACGTCGTGTTTGAGACCTAGCATGACATCCTGACAAGAGAGTTTCGAAAGCTAGACATTTCCGAGGGGAACAAGTGATTATGTTCCATGTATCTGGAGAGGCGTAGGTGGATCACGGGCTCCAAGATTTTCCTTATGCATGAGGTGAGAGACATTGAACGGAAGTTATCAATGTGAATTGGCTTATTCGGCTTGGGTATGAAGATGTCTCGGCTGCTTTGCATTGTTGGCGTACCTCGCCTTCTTTGAGACGTTGGCTGTAATACTCGGTGAGTTTCCATATAGATTGCTCATCGAGGTTTCGAAGCCTCTTATTGGTCACAAAGTATGGGCCTGGTGCTGTGGTGGTTCGCACTTAGTTGAGGGCATGTGGAAGCTCTGCTTCTGTGATGGGTCTGCAGAGCTCCTCATTGGATTCACCAGCATTGTGGGGCATGGGGATTTGCGTAGGAAGGGGAATATGTCTGGAGGCCAGATTTCTGAGCATGGTCGGCAGGTCCACTGCATGCTCATGTAGCAGTTTATTGATCTGGTGGTTATCATGCTTCCTATACGCGGTGGAGTCGAGCAGGTGCCGTAGCAATTGGCCGGCCTTTTTAGTGCTAAGACGACCAAGTGCTTCTTCGCAAAACTGAGTACTTTGCTGTCTTGTCAATTTGATTGCGTATTGTTGGACTTGAGAGTCTAATTTGGCCATTCTGATACGAAGTTTGTATTTGTAACAGGTTTTTAGCCATGTCCTGAGTAAAGCTTATTTCGTTTTCCACATGTGTAGGAGCTTCGAATAAATTGTGGCCAAGGGTGTATCTAGTTTGAAAGTGGTGCTATAGGCCTCTACGTCTGCCTGTAAGGCGTTGGCCCATTGCTTCACGTCGGTAATGACTTCATTATTATTGGAGCGCGATTTTCTGAATTTTGACCAAAAGGTAAACCTTAGCGGTTTCGTGGCTAGCTGTGTGCATGCCTAAGATCTACGCGGAGTTCGAGGATGTAATGGTCGCTTCCTATGTTGTTTTGGAGGTTTTGACACGTCGCCTGAGTGATGTGGTAAATTAGGGTGAGGTGGGGTGATGTATCCCCTACTGGCGCTATTTCCTAGCCGAGTAGAAAGAGCAAAGTCATTGCGGATGGCGAAACCTTGATTCTGTATGTGCTGCCACAGAGCCCTTCCCACAGGGGTGGTCGCGGAGTGTCGCTACATTTGATGGGAGGCATTGAATTCGCCCACTATGACTGGCGGCTGTTTATTGGCATTAGTTTTGACTTGAGAAAGAGCGTGTTCAAAGCGGTGTTGTCGTGCATTGCGAGGACTATAAACATTCAACAAGTATAGGGTGTGTTGTTTGTGGCATTCAGGTTTAATGTTGACGAAATCATGGGGATGTCAGCACTGCTGAATGTGCCCCATTTAACAGAAAAATGTCTTACAACTACGGCAGTATAGGGCTTGTCTGCGTGAGATTCTTAAAACGTGTTGTATCCGGACTCTGCTCGCATTGCTTCACCGCTAATTCGCTTGACGAGAGACGGCGTTGCTTTTGAATGGGGCGACGACGAGCAAGCTGCATTCAACGACTTGCGGAAACGTCTACAGACACCTCCAGTGCTGGCTCACTTTGATGAGACCGCTGCTGCATTGCACGACATTGATGCCAGCAATGTTGATTTAGGAGCTATTCTTTTGCAGCGGCAGGAAGGCACAGAAACAGTGCTTCCCTATGCAAGTAGAACACTCTCACGCAGTGAGGCTAATTACCACACAGCTGAGAAATAAGGCCTCGTCGTAGTATTGGTGGTTATGAAATGTCGCCCATATTTGTATGGCCGCCACTTCACAGTTATCAGCTACCACCATTCACTGTGCTGGTCGACAAACGTGAACGATCCTTCGGGACGATTGGTGCGTTGGAGCCTACGGCTGCAAGAGTTTGACATGACTGTCAAGTACAAGTCAGGGAAGCGACATACGGATGCTGCGCCTGTTTCGATTGCCGATAGAGTCGTCTGCTCCACACGAAGAAGACTCAGCATTTCTTAGTGTTCTGGACACATCCACCATCGCGCAACAACAACGGGAGGACCCTGAGTTGCTTGAACTCATCAATTACTTAGAGGGCAGATCTGCGAAACTGCCTAGAGTTTTCGCAAGAGGACTGTTGTTTTGTTTGCGGGCCCAAGTCCTTTACAAAAGAAACTTTTCTTCGACCGGGTCCCCCTATCTGCTCGTCATTCCTGCAGCTCTTCGTACGGAACTACTTCAAGTCTATCACAACGAGGTGACTTCTGGTCACTTAGGCTACACGACAACGTTGGCCAGAGTGCAGCAGAAGTACTACTGGCCGAGACTTACCACCACCGTGAAACATCACGTTGGCACTTGCCTCGACTGCCAGAGGCGCAAGTCGCTTGCCTCGAAACAAGCCGGTCTCCTACAACCCGTCCAGATTCCTCGAAGACCTTTTGATCAAATCGGAATGGATATATATTGGGCCCACTTCCTACTTCTACTGCAAGGAATCGCTGTATTATCGTCGCAACCGATTACCTCACACGTTACGCTGAAACAAAGGCAATCCAGAGAAGCACAGAAGTCGAGGTGGCGCGCTTTTTCATTGAGCGTGTTGTGTTGCGACACGGCTCACCAACCGTCGTAATAACAGACCGAGAAACTGCATTCACGGCTGCACCTTTAGATCACCTTTTGCGGCTAAGGGGAACTGCTCATCAGAAGTCAATGGCCTACCATCCGCAAACCAATGGATTAACAGAACGACTAAACAAAACAATTGAAGACATGCTCTCAATGTAGAAGTGGAACATAAAAATTGGGATGACATCCTGCCTTATATCGCCTTTGCATATAACACGGCGAAACAAGAGACAACGCGCATAACTCCGTTCACCGTTGTTCACGGGTGGGATGTACGAACGATGTTGTATGCGATGCTTCCACACGACTATCACGACACTAACACGAACGCCGATGTGTTTACGCAATGCGCAGAAGAGGCTCGGCAGCTCGCACGCTTGCGGATGTGGGAGCAGCAAGACTATGACGCGGGTCGCTATGATCTTCACCCTAGAACCTATGAAGTCGGCGACAGAGTGTCTGCTTGGACACCCATACGGGACGAGGCCTCTCCGAGAAGGTGTTAAGGCGATACTGCGGACTATATCGAGTATTGCGCTGATTAAGTGACGTCACATAGGAGGTCGCTCCCGATAGTTCTAAATGTACGCTGCGCCGCAAGCACCGCCCTGAACTTGTGCACGTTGTTCGCATTAAGCCGTATGTGAGCGAATAACTGCGCGAGAGACGCATATTTCCGCAAGTGACGCTTCTGGTCTAGCATCGGGGCGATGCTATCTTAGGGAGGGACAAATGACGCGTGTATTCTATGCAGACGACAACGACGATAGGGACATTAACAGACATCGTCTGGCGGGTCAGTGAGATTCCGCGAGGATGAAGAAGACGTGTCTCTATCCTGTTTGTTTTTGAACACGTTGTCTTGCTGTTCGTGAAGAACGTCTCCCTGTCTTCTGTCCGCGTTGTTCTGCGACAATATGTATAAACCACTGCCCAGTGCTCGCGTCGTTTTGCTAGTTGCAACCCGAAAAAAAAACAGTCACGATACGTTCGAGTATCATTTTCACCATAAAGGGTGCAGTGAGGTGAAGGCTTGAGTAAAAAAAATTCCAAGAACCATCCCTGGTTGCTATGCAAGAATGCGTTTAGCTGGCTTTGGGACCTGGTTATTTGTGGAACTATGTTGCTCTGTTTGAACATATGTTGCACTATGGGGCAGTACCCTTACCACCAAAGCTTACCCGTACGTTGGTGCCAAACTGTACTTGGGGTGCCACTTCCTCAAGGAAAAGTTTGGAAACCCGTGCCGTGTCTGCGACCGCATACGAAAGCCTGTGACCACTTGTGATTACTCTGACCAGAGTGTCGGCATCTCAGATGATAGCTTCAGCTCCTTCGACCAGAGGTTCAGCATCAATGTCAGTGAATCAAAACGCTAGATGTCACTGGAGAAAAACGCCACCTCCCTCCCTTAACTTACCACCATGTCACAGGCACCACAGCACGGGGTTACGATGGTACTGTACGATCGCACGGCATTCGCTGTTGTGTTAGACTGCACTATCTTCGGGACCGACCTCGAAAAGGATCACACAGTGGCAAGAATCAGTGGTTAGTTCGCAAAGAATGCTAGCCGCGTGAAAAGTCGCACTTTCGCAAAGGAGATGCTGATAGCGATAGCAATGTATTAGATAACTGCACGAAGTAGGATCTTTAGTTTCATCGGCTGTATAAATTGCAGTTGACATTGTCTTGCTACATAAATTATCAAGCACGGTGCCGTGCGCGCACAGGTAAACGTGAAGAGATCTCAATATATGACCACAAGCACTCGCTGTCGCAACGCTGGTGTGACGAGTGGCGGCAGCGCGGAGTGAACGCTTGGTGCTGCCGCTCGCTTCACCACGTCACCTAAAGTTTTCTTACGCGACTCCCAACGCTAGGTCCGCGGAGAGTCAGAATGCGTGAAGCCACCGCCCATGTCGGCTCCCCCTTCAACTTTGCATCCGCAGCAGATTACTTCTAAGATAGGCGCGCGGGTCACGTATGCACTCAGCGGCGTGGACAGCCATGAGCAGGCAGCTAGAGGAGGAGACGTGTGCTCTCATACAGTAGAATACGCTTGTTCACGTGACAGCTTACATCGTGTGCGCAGGAAGGCTGCGCGCATCAAGCCAACATCGTTTCCGGCTCTCCCTCGCACATTTTTTATCACACCGCAGCCTACGGCGTGCAGGCCTAATTTTTTATCGGACCTTCACTTCAATGAAACATTCGGGCGACGGCAAAGTTTCACCTGGATTGACCGCGTACATGACCTAGTAGAGTAAAGCAGGCAGACGATCACTTAAACCTCGTTTTGAAGCTCTAACGCGGCATCCACGTTAGGAAAATCTTCCGTAAGGGACCGTAGGCTGTTGGCGTAGCACGAAACTTCAGTACTCATGCAAAATTCTAGTATTACGGTCATCGCACGCAAGCTTCCGTTAGCTGGCGTAGCGGGCAGATAGAAGGTGGGGTTTTTCTCATAATAGGCCTAGGGAATATACATCATGACCCAAAACAAGCAACCACCGCCAGACTAAAAGCAGATTTTTTTTTCAACTATAAAATATCACGCGCAGTGACATTAAAAGACGATGCTCACGTCTACAGGTTTAGGTGCTCCGTGGACATTTGGAGCAACCGCAGCCGAGGCTGCAGCCGGTTTTTCAACAAGCGGGACAGGTGGCGGCAAAGGCTCCGGCGAGATGTCGTGTCTAGGTGGCGGCGCTGGGGTAGCGGCGCTGCTTGTGGCCTTCGGCGCCCGCTTGGCTTTCTTATCCCTTCCAGGCGACGAATCGGCAGCGCTCTCAGGAGACCTGTGCATGTACATTACGTTCCGCTTCACCAGTGCAGACCCACCAATGCCGCGTTCCTTAAGAGGAAGCTTTAGCTCGTGCCCAACTCCAACGCGACCTATTCAAATGCGTGTAAAACGCAAGAACGCTTTTCTGAGATAACCCCTGGACCGATCTTAATATTGAGGGAAAAGTTAAATTCTAGTGACTGTTGGAAGTGGAAATTCGATTTAGGGCATGAATGTTGTGAAAAGAATTTCCAAAAATTCAAATGTTCGAGAAAGACAGACGCACGAAAGTTATAGGTTGCATATAGGTCTGCATCAAGAAAAAGTATCACGGTTCTGTAAACGGCATCTATTATTTCATTCAAAGCGGACAAATTAGATATGTCAATTTACATTGTACGTAAGTTCCCCACGTTGTGCACAAGAGTTCCGCAAAAGCTGTATTTCTACATTATTGAATTATTTTAGATTCATGTGTAACACATCAATTTTGTCCGCTTTAGATGTACTATCAGATGCCATTCACAGAATTGTGATATCGTTTTTTGTTGCTGAGTTAAAGTGTTGTAAACCTGATAGTGTAGTTTTGTGACAATTTGCGATTTTTGCCAATCTTTAATAAAAAATTGACAATCTAAATAAAAAATTCGAAATCAACAGTCACTAGAATTTAGGTTTTTATTTTAAATTCAACATAATCTCATCAACTTCGGTGCGGTGGTTGCCGAGAAAAACGAATTCTCCTTTTACATGTGTTTAAGTAGGAGCACCCGAGCTAAAGCTTCCTCTTAAAGGGCAACTCCGGCAATTTTTTTACCATGTCGAGGTAATGGAATATTTAGGTTCCCGAGACCCTGTCATGCGTCTGATAGTAGAATTGTTCCGAAAATTTGAAAATAATTTTAAATAAGGAAAAAAGCGCAAAAACGAAACCTGACCGAGCAGCCGATCGAACCTCTTCGTATGACGTCACGAGTGTCCCCAGCGGCGAAGCCGCGCAAAGCATGCCGGTCTCGCCCGCTCGGCGAACGAAACCAGCGAAGAGCAGACGCTCAGTTTATTCGTGACCGCGCCGAACCTTCAGGTTAGAATGTCATCTACACCAGCCCTTCGGATCTGCCAAACATTGGCAGTTATGATTCTGACGAATTCAGTAGCCACGAATCGCCGTTCGCATTCGACCTCCCACCACGAGAGCCAGCGCCCATGTGCTACATATCGTGCTACAAACATGAAGACTAAGAGTAGCTCTAACCACTGTTTTTTTTTTTGCCTGCTGCTCGCTATTATGGGTGTTTTACCCCTTCTAAGGAAAGCGCTTCGGATGCTCACTGTAAGATGTTGAGGCCAATTTTCCGCATTTGTATCCCGTAAGGAAGCCGCTGACACTCCAAAACACCGACTGGAGCATTTGTTTACATCTGCAGGTACTGCGACCACTCGTCGTTCACTTGAGATGTAGTGCTCGCCGCTCATTGATGACATCAGTTAATGTCAGAAGATATAAAAACAATCACATTTTTTGCATGCAAGCACCGTTGCATCACTCTGAATCGCGCTTATATGAGCGACCACACACCTTCGAAAACAGCGAGCGGCAGACCGTACTATGGGATCTTTTTTATGCTGCCTACTTATCATTCCCCATATTCTCTTCATGACAAAACATTTTCTGTAGACACAAATGAGGACTTGGCGCGTATGATCGTTCATTTAGAGAACGCGTAGTTCTCTCGCGCAAACGCCGATGACAGTGTTGACACCATTGTCATGCAGCTGAACGAGGCGCTTGTTTACGCTGCAGTATCGAAGGGCCCTACGCTTGCTGCCCATGTGGGATACGAGGCAAGCAGTGCACCTCGGAAGCTAAATAATGAGTCTGCATGAGAACACGCAAAAATACACCCATGATCCTAGACGCATTTAATTTAGGGAAGTGCCGGTGAGTGCGGCTGGCAGCTTTCCTCGAAAACGCCAACGTACAGATATCGATACTGCTCCGTGTCATCGTTTCTCGCTTTTCGTGTGTGCACTGTTCGAAATGAAGAATGCTTCACTCGAATCGGTATGGTCAAAACCGAACTCAGTTTTCTTCACTCTAATGGCCTAATCGGCTTCAGGTCAGTCGCTTAGGTCCGCGAGCTGTAGACGTACGAACTACGCGACAATGTTACATAGTCCAACGTTTGACGAACACTCGTCAGGTGAGGGTGATACAATGTCAAAGAAACTAGCACTAGCCTAAGGCTCAAAAGGAAATAAAACATAAAATGACGTTTCGAGACCGCTACGAGTCCCTTGTTCACAATGACGATGAGCGCAAGAGGAGGCAATTGTTGATGTGTTAGGTAGCGCAGAGTGTGCATGTATATCTCGGGGACTTTACACCATGTCCTGTTAATCGTGTTTCGAGTCATTTGAATATGTAAATATTGTCACAGTAGCCGCGAAGATAAGCGCTTCTCTGTCGCGATTATGCTCGCAGGATCTCAATCCATGATGCGGTTAGTAGTCAAGTGATGATCCGCCAAGGCGTTAGAACTTGCATTGCCCTTCCTGACATCGTTCTGGGGCTGCTGAATCCTTCTCTTAAAATTCCCAGCTTCACCTATGTTGGATGCGTCACAACTCTTGCATGGAATCTTGTAGATTACCTCTGGAAACCTTGACATTTCCAAAGGGTCTTTCACGCGTACGAGCTTCTGTGTTTGTTTATTGGCACGTGCGCGATTTTTACACCGTATCAGCCAAAAACTCTTGCCAGTGTCTCAAAGATGCCTTGTGCGTAGAGGACAGCCGCCCGCTTCTGCTTCTCTTCTTATTGCACTCTTGCGTGGTTAGCAACTGACGACCACAATTCTTGAGTCCTCAGATGCTGTGCTGGGTAGCCGTTGTTGGAGAGGTCCTTCCTTACCAGGGCTAGCTCTCGCTTGCGCAGTCCAGGCTCGGACCAGATTCACAATGCGAGAGAGAAGAGCGAAGCGGCAACGGAGCGTTTCTGTCCTGTTAGATGCGCAGAGTCGAAACTCAGGTATGTCCCCGTGTCGGTCGGCTTCCGATACACACTGTTTGTAACGCCCTTGGCCGAACGTCTTATGAGGACGTCGAGGAAGGCAATCTGTCTATTGTTTTCTTCTTCCATGGTGAACTAGGTACTTGGTGTAAAAGAGTTCAGATGCTCAAGGAAAGGCAGCACGTCTTCGCGACGAATTACACAAAAACAGTCGTCTATGTATCAGGCAAAAAATATTGCAGCGGTCTTCTACGGGGTTATCGCTGAATTTTGAAGTGTCTCTAGGGCGATGGTAGTAGAGGCGACGGAAACGAGAGCTCCCATTGCTGTTCTGAACTGCGGCTTGCAAAATTCCTCGTTAAACACAAAATACGTGTTTTAATGCAGAATTCAAGGAGGCGGCATATGTCTTGCGTTTCAAATGGTTGAGGTAGCGAAGCGTCCTTCTCGAGAAGTTCCTTGTAACACTGAACAGCGTAATCGGTGAACTGATGGTCTTTTTCAACTTGACGTTTAAAAAGACCAACTCATGGTCATCTATGGTGATATCTCTCACAAGTTCAATGAGATCGGCGGAATCCTTTACATAATTGGGCTTAGGTCCTTCCAAGAGGCGCAGGACGCTGTGCAGATAGCCGAATAATTAATAGAACGAAGAACGTGTGAAGTCTACGATTGGCCTGACGGGGACCTCGGCTTTGTGACCCTTTGGAAACCCGTAGGTTGCAGGTGCCGAATCGTTATGGCAAGGCAACTTGTAGTACAGGCATTTGCTTGCAGGTGGCACAAACTTAAATGCTTTCATGATTAGCTTTTGTAGCTCTTATTCTATCTTTCTCGTTTGGTCTCGGCTCACCTTGGTATAGGTTATTTCGTCTTGAAGCAACGACGTCATTTTGGCGACGTAGTCTGAGTGGTCAAGGATGAACGTAGCGTTTCCTTTGTTTGCGGGAAGGATAACAATGTACTTATTCTGAAGCGACACTGTCTTCTCAAGAACAGGTAGCGTGTCAGCCTTGGTCTTTGACAGCTTGGAGAGGACTTCGGTGGTGCGTGAACGTACCTCCTCTTGTAGAATAAAGTTTGTAAACAGGGATGAAGTGCCTCAGACAGGCTGGCCAACGTTTCGATAGGAGGACCTATCTTCGTCAAAGGCGGCCTCGTCATCCTCGGCGTGTTAGTTTTAAAGGGTTAGTGCAGTGACGTCACGTGCGGGTGTTGTCGCTGGCGGCGGGTTTTAAAGAGAGAGATTACAAGAGGAAACAAGCGGTGTCGTCCGACGTCTGTGAGCTTCATTCTCAAGACGAGGGGACAAGAGGGTGAGAGTGGGCCCGCGGGGAGAAAAGAAAAGAAATAGAGGCAGAAAAAAAGGAAAAAAAAGGGGGGGGGGGAAACCAGGGCGGCACCAAGACAGACAAAAAAAGGGGGGAGTGAAAGAAAAAGAAAGAGAAAAGTGAAAGATTTCACTTTTGTCTTTTGTCGATTGTCTTTCTGCCCATGGTTGTACGTACAAGGAGCAGCAGTCACAAAGAGTTTGGGACCAAGCCAGAAGATTATCAATCAATCAATCAATCAATCAATCAATCAATCAATCAATCAATCAATCAATCAATCAATCAATCAATCAATCAATCAATCAATGTTATTTACCAGAAACAAAAGGAACTGGAGGCACACCTGGGCAAGAGGCTGTCGCAGCCGCTTGACGAAATCCCTGGGTCCCTTACATGGCAGCAGCACTAACATGATATTGTTACGTAGGAAGACGCAGATGAAAAGCTATATACAAGTATATTTACAAGGAAATACGTCGCACTTGGCCAAGAGGCAACAGCCCGCGCTAGCCTCCAATCGTCGTCGTCGTCATCTTCTCACTGCTCGCCTCTTCGTCATTGTAAACACTGTACCGTAGCACTAAACCCGGCGGCAAGAGCACCGTCCCGGAGCGATTAAAGGCCAGACTCGGAAGCAGTGTAGTAGGCCTTGAGCATACTGACGTGCACGACATCACTAGATGCCAGAGTGGAGGACGAGGTTGAACACACAGGAGCAACTTCGTACGTCAAAGGCGTCACCTGGCGCAGCACGCGGCAGGGCCCTGTGTTTCACGAAAGGAGCTTTTTTGAAAGTCCGGCGTGACGAGAGGGCGACAACAGAAGCACGAGCGCACCAGGCGAAAGCTGTACGTCACGGTGGCGGGTGTTGTACTGACGCTGCTGAGTGGTTTGCGAGGCCGTCAGACGAGCACGGACAAGCTGGCGTGCATGGTCGGTGAAGGCGATGGCGCCGCGCGCATACTCGCTTGTATAGATCGCAGCAGGAGGAAGTGCCGTATCAAGGGACAAGGTCGGCTCGCAACCGTACAGTAGGTAAAATTGAGAAAATCCGGCGGTTTCGTGCCGGGAAGAATTGCACGCAAATGTGACATAAGGAAGGGCAATGTCCCAGTCATGGTGGTCCTTGGAAACGTACTTGCAGAACATATCGGTAAGAGCACGGTTTAACCGCTCTGTCAGGCCATTGGTTTGAGGATGGTATGAGGTAGTCAGCTTGTGTTGAGTGGAACAGGAACGCACAATATTGGCGATAACTTTCGAGAGGAAGTTACGACCACGGTCAGTAAGCAGCTGTCGCGGGGCGCCATGAAGTAAGATGTCACGCAAGAGAAAGTCCACGACGTCAGTGGCGCAACTGGTAGAGAGAGCCCACGTGATAGCGTATCGGGTGGCGAAATCAGTTGCGGCGGCTACCCATTTGTTCACAGAGGATGACGTGGGAAAGGGACCGAGGAGGTCTAATCCAACACGAAAGAATGGTTCCACAGGGATGGTGATAGGCTGGAAATGACCGGCAGGTAGCACCTGAGGTGTTTTTCGACGTTGGCAGGGATCACAGGCAGCAACATAGCGTCGGACAGAGCGAGCGAGACCAGGCCAATAGAAGCGGCGGCGGACGCGGTCGTACGTGCAGGTTACCCGAAGATGTCCTGCAGTGGGTGCGTCATGCATCTCAAAGAGCACAGTCTGCCGTAGATGTTTTGGCACGACAAGAAGAAAATCAGAGCCGTCAGGGTGGAAGTTCCTTCGGTACAGAATACCGTCCTGGAGGGCCTATCGGCGAACGGATGCGTTGGTATGTGTAGAGCACAGACGCTCGATGAGTGCTCGCAGCGATGGGTCTCGGCATTGCTCATCAGCAATGTTAGCGAAGGCATACAACAGAAAAAAATGCCGTTGGCGGTACTACTATCGGTGTCGTCAGGCTCGTCTACCGGCTAGCGAGACAGGTAGTCAGCGTCCTTTTGTAGTCGGCCCGATTTGTAGGTGAAAGTATACGAATATTCTTGGAGGCGTAAGGCCCAGCGACCAAGTCTTCTTGCAGGATGTTTCCGTGAGCATAACCAGCAAAGCGCGTGATGGTCTGTGACAACGGAAAAGGGTCGGCCATATAAGTATGATCGGTACTTCGCAACCGCCCAAACTTGGGCCAGACACTCACGGTCAGTGATGGAATAGTTGCGCTCCGAGGGTGAGAGGAGCTTGCTCCCGTAAGCGATAACACGGTCGTTGCCACGCTGGCGTTGGGCCAATACTGCGCAAATTCCGTGACGACTGGCATCATTACGGACTTCGGTAGGTGCAGAAGGGTCGAAAAGGGCCAGAACGGGAGGCGTTCTGAGAAAGTCGATTAGATGCGAGAATGCAGAGGCCTCCTTATAGCCCCGCTGAAAAGGGGCGTGTTTTTTCAAAAGCTCGGTTAGTAGTCGTGCGAGTGCCGTGAAATTTTTCACGAAACGGCGGAAGTACGAACAAAGGCAGATGACGCTGCGGACATCCTTGACACACTTCGGAACAGGGAAGTGCGCAACAGCATGTAACTTGCCTGGGTCCGGTTGCACTCCGTTCGCGTCAACGAGATGCCCAAGAACGGTTCTCTGGCGACGGCCGAATTGGCACTTCGATGGTGGAGTTGCAGACCGGCTCGACGAAAAACGTCCAGGACTGCTGAGAGGCGCTCTAGGTGCGTAGCGAACGTTGTGGAGAATACTATAACGTCGTCCAAGTAGCACAGGCACATGGACCATTTTAAACCGTGAAGAAAGGAGTCTACCATACGTTCAAAAGTGGCAGGAGGGTTACATAGACCGAACGGCATCACTTTGAATTGATAAAGAGCGTCTGGTGTTACAAAAGCAGTCTTCTCGTGGTCGAGATCGTCCACTACAATCTGCCAGTAGCCGGAGCGAAGGTCAATAGAGAAGAAGTAGCGAGCACCGTGCACGTGGTCATCAATCCGAGGTAGGGGATACACGTCCTTTTTGGTAACCCTATTAAGGTGCCGATAATCCACGCAAAAGCGCCATGAGCCATCCTTCTTTTTTACCAGTACAACAGGTGACGTCCATGAACGATTAAGTAATGTTCTGGGCAAGCATTTTGCGAACTTCTGCGTGAATAACTTGATGCTCAGCCGGTGACACTCGATACGGGCGGCGATGAATAGAAGGGGCATCGCCGGTATTAATGCGATGTTTAACAGCTGTAGTTTGGGCCAAAGGAGGATCGTTAAAGTAAAGAAATATCCTGGTAGGAAAACAGAATGCGGTAGAGCTCACGAGCGTGCTCGGACGGCATGTCGGGCGCAATCATTTTCTGTAAGTCGGTGATGGTACAAGTTGGCTACTGCGATGGCAGAGGAGGATCAGCTGAATTGTCGTCTACTGGAATAGATGCTACTGAGTGATCCTCGAATGAGTAAAGCTGGGCGAGAGACATTCCGCGTGGCAACACTTGTGTCGTCAAGCCAAAATTGAGCACTGGCAGGCAAACGCAATTCGCCGTAATAGATAGAGCTGTATGAGGCACTTTGATCCCGTGTGTAAGTAGGACGTCTTGCATAGCAGCTGCGATGTAGTGGCTGTCGGGCGCTGGTGGGGATGACACTAAGTCAACGTAAGTCAGTGCAGAAGGTGGCAAGCGAACGAAGTCGACGGAACTGAGGCAACTTGGGTGTGGTTCAGCGGGATCCAGAACGGGCAGGTCAAGGCGGAGAGTACTGGCGGAACAATCGATGAGAGCAGAATGTGCGGAGAGGAAGTCTAAGCCGAGGATGATGTCGTGGGGACAGTGGGCGATGACTGTAAATAGCACGATACTGGAGCGATCGGCGAAGGAGACGCGGGTGGCACACATGCCAATTACGGGGGCTGTTCCACCATCGTCGACACGGACAACAGGCGTCGTGGCGGGCGTGATTATTTTCTGCGGGCGGTTGCGAAGGTCAGCGCTCATTACCGACAAATGCGCCCCAGTGTCTATAAGAGCAGATAAAGAAACACCGTCGACTTGCACGTCAAGAAGGTTCAGATGAGTGGGCAACGTCAGTAGAGGAATTGGCGGCGTAGGGAGCGATGCAGCGTCACCTCGTGGCGCTGCATCGTCTAGTTTTCTGGCTGGGAGCAGCGTACGAAGGGAGTCGGCGAACAGGAGCGACGGGGCAGCGGAGAGCGAGATTGTCGTTGGGGCGAAGGCGAGCGAGAATAGGGGCGGTTCGGCGCAGGAGAATCAGTGGCGGCATCATCGGAGCGTGTGACATAAGGACGAGAGGGGCCGCCTAAGTGGCGAGAGTAGTCAGTATAAGTAGACCGGGTCGGGGAACTCCAGCGACTGCGACAGTGCCGAGAAATGTGCCCGATTCGACAGCAGTGGAAACAAATGGGCTTGTCGTCAGCAGTGCGCCATTCATATGGGTTGCGGAAACGTGGTGGGTAATAAGATGCGGGACGGGGCGGAATCGGTGAAGCCGTGTGGTTATCAGGGCGATGGGCGGAGCAGATGGTGTGAAGACCCATGTTTGCGAATTACTGGCGGGCAACTGCTTGGATCAGGGAAACCGTGACTGCAGGTGCGTTGGAGGGGCTGAAGTCGAAGGCAGCCGGATAGGCGGCCTCGATCTCACGCCGGACGATCCGGGTAACATCGTAGTGTTGGTGGGACGAGGAGCGTCGGCACAGGAAGATGTCGCTGGGTTGTTGGCCAGACGGGTAAACTGCTGGTCGATACGTCAGCTTTTAGCGAGTTCCAGACGGAGGCACTCTTTTATAAGTGCATCCACCGTGGCCACGTTGTTGAAAACGAGCAAGTTGAAGGCGTCATCGGCAATGCCTTTGAGGATGTGGGAAACCTTGTCTGACTCAGTCATGTGGGTGTCAACTTTGCGGCACAGAGCCAAGACGTCCTGAATGTACGTGACGTAGGGCTCCGTTGACGTCTGCATGCGGCCGGATAACGCCTTCTGCGTGGCAAGTTGGTGACCTAATGGGTTGCCGAGCAAGTCTTGGAGCTTTTGCTTAAGCGAATCCCAACTGGTGAGCTCATCTTCGTGCGTCCGAAACCAAACTCGAGGTCTGCCATCGAGGTGAAAGACTACGTTGGCGATATAATTGTAGGGTCCCACCAGTTATAGTGGCTGACGTGTTCGTACAGGCTGATCTAGTCATCGACGTCTTCCCCATCTTTGCCCGAGAATACGCCAGGATCACGAGGAACGGGGAGAGTAATGTAGGTCGGCGAAGTCGCAGCAGGTGTTCGCGCCGGTGGAGTCGAGTTGTCGTGGCCGGGAGCCATGAAGGAAAGCTCGACGTACCATCCACTGCGAAGCTCCGTGTGACGAGGTACAGGGAACGTCCACCTCCACCAGATATCTTACGTAGGAAGACGCAGACGAAAAGCTATGTATAAGGATATCTACAAGTAAATACGCCGCACTTGGGTAAGAAGCGACAGCCCGCGCTAGCCTCCAATAGTCGTCGTCGTCTTCTAACTGCTCGCCTCTTCGTAATTGCAAACACTGTTCCGTAGCAATATATACGCAGAAGGCTTTACACACAACATACATTACACATCGCACGTATGCATAAAAATGACATTTTACACTTGAATGCAATATACTAAAGTGTTACCATAAAGAAGAAAGTAATCACGCAAACTATTTGTATTTGGCGTAGCTGTGTGCTTATATATTTTAGTACAGCCGGTATATTATGTGTTAAGGACTGTAGGCTGTAATTATTTCGAAACCATGGTACCTTCCATACCTCGTGGTTTCGTGCAGTATGTTTTGTGAAAGTGCAGAGTTCTAGCTGAGCAAGGGATGTAAAATAATTCTTAACATATTCGGATGAGAAGTAAATTGTTTCTAGTAATCTATGTTCGTATAATTCATCTACGCGGTTTAGTCTGTACTTGAGAAATATATTATTTGTTGGTGAAAGCGGATTAACGTTCTTTATATACCGAACCATTTTCTTTTGAAGTATTACCAGCTTTTGAAAGTTAGATTTCGATGTTGAAGCCAAGACAAGGTAAGAGTAATTTATATACGATAAGAAGAGACCATAGTATATTTGAAGTTTTGCTCTCGTAGGTAGAAATATGCGGCAACGTGCCATAGCACCGGCAACCGGCGAGAGTTTGCCGCAGAGATATTTGATACGGGCATCCCAACGTAAATTAGAAAAATATTTGCAGCGGTTGTTGAATACCAGGTGAAATACCGTTTCACTGGCATAACGGCTGCATACAAGGCTTCCGTGGTTAGTGATCTGCCGGGTCTGGCCGCGTAATGACGGCTTGCTTGAAAAAAAATGTGCTGACTAGCGTGAAACGTGGTCGCTGGAACCGAGCACAGTCTGCTCGGGAACTACTCACGAAAGTGGATTAACCTTGCAGCCTCGGGGTGTGTGCACCGGTGAGTAAAAAATCCCTGCTTCGCATTGTCTACTTTGAATTTCTTTGCGTGCGAGGCGGATAAAACAGATTCATATAGTCATTTCTTAAAGTGGAGAATCACAATAATGATAAAATTATTCCTATTCAAAGGCAATTCAAAGGAGGATCTTGTTATTTTGCCAGGTTGCTAAAATTCCCAAATGGAGTAGAGAATAAAAATAAATAGTTTTGGCAGTTGCTTAATAAATGGTACATTGCGATAAATTCCTTGCAAATGAGTGCCAAATGTACTTGTGGAGCTACACGTAGATTAGTTGCATTTGAGGCATTCGAGCGCGAATACTGAAATTTCAAATACAAAGTTACTTGCTTTTAAGGGCGTTTTATGACAAACGGAGAAGTAACACGTTCAGTCCCAATTTGTTTCTTTTCTAGTCAGTATAGCCATGATGACCACAACAAAAACGGCTCCTACTTGTTAATGCATAAACTCTCTCATTCGCTTTTGCAAATCAACTCCCAAGTACCAAGTATCACATACTCTCTCACTACGATAATTTGTTACATGAAAATGCAAAGAATTTCGAAACGATCCAAACCACTCAATGAAGTTTTGAGGAAATGATACTTTATGTTGACTGAAACTCTGGCATTCACTCTTCATTTTATGATTCTATTTTTGTTTTAAAAAGCCCTCAGAGTCATATGGCATTAAAGAGGGGAGTGGTCACAAAGCAGCAGAGTAAAGCAAACAAACAACTGCAGTGAGTTCTGGTAATATACATAGCAATCTCTTGAATATACAATGTTAGCTAATGATTTGCGAAAAAGTTTGCTATCCTTCATAGCTAAGATACTTGAGGGAAGGTGGTTCCATTCTTGAGATATATGGAGGATGAAAGAATGACTCCGTGTAACATGAATGAATTCCTACTTTACTGCCAAGATCGACGTGGTTTGAAATATACTTACGCCGCAGTATGAAGTCGTCGTGAAGTCTGGTGTGATGGAAAATCTTATTAATAGCCAAAGATGGGTGACTTGGCGGTGGTTAGGTAGTGGAATAAGCACTAGGTTACTTTTCATTGAGGTTATACTCACGACACGGTTAGAATAAGAAATAATTAAACGAGTAGAGTTATGTTGTACTAGTCCACGCAAAGTAATTAAGATAATTGCGAAGGGGATCCCATACTGCAGATGCATATTCAAGTTTCGAGCGTATAAGGGGACTTGTAAAGCTGTAGCTTTTAAGGAGACTGTGCTTTGGAAAAGTTGCTCGGTAAGCGCCCCAGCATGTGATTAGCATTGTTAATGACATGATCTATAGTAATGGTCCAACTTAGGTAATTGTAATGTGTACAGTAATATATTAATATGAGATGACGGAATCTAAGGGAATGTTGTTAATATGGCAAGTGCTAGCATTAGAATTAGATCTCGATACGCGCATTTTACATTTGTTAAATACAAATGGGTTATGTACAGTGTGTATCAAATCAATAACTAGGCTAGCCCTGCACCGTAAAAGATATGTAGAAAAGGCAAGTTCACACAACCACCCTACTGCACACTTCTCAGACAGACAAGCCACTAAAAATAATTGTTCTTTCTCTTCATACAGCAGATGACAAACCGGAACACAATGTGTTTCAAAAATGTTTTTGAAATATACTCGGAGTACGCTTCGCTTAACAAACAGCCAATCGACAGTGGACGAGCAAGGGAAGCCCCAGCGCGAGAACTTGTGTTCATCACGGCCCTCACAAATGTGTTTGCTTGTTGAAACTTTGGCACCAGGCTGAGGCTTCTCTTGCTCACCTCTATTACTCAATTCAGATGTACATCTCCTTGCAACATATGTGTGTTGTTTTAATACGCAAACCGAGATTATTTTTCAACACGAACTCGTAAATTCCATTTTCTAAGGATCCGTGAGCATTAATTGGGCTTGCGTATATGTTTATTTAGTTTCCTTGTTTATTCGCACGATATTTGCAAAAGCCCTTGTAAGTACTGTTGTCTTATAACATTCCTTGCTTTCCTACGAGGACTCCACTTGTGTCAATGCCTTGATTGCCGCAGCTTAACGCTAAATGGGCAGCAGAATTACCAAGAGCAGACAATATGTGATGTAAAATTTGGCATAATATCCCCCCCCCCTAAACTTCCTGCCTTGCCAATGTGTTATGAAAACGATGGCTCATTGCGGCTCGAGCTTACCTTCTGACACTACATCTTTGCCGAGCACTTTTTATCTTTCTTTCTATATTATGGTTGAAACTGTCGAGCGCAAATAATATACGTATAGCATGTAACATGTTAACCTGCACTGTACGCAACTACTAGTACGAGGGTAGCCCAGCATAAATATCGTTGTCTGAAGCTTCGTTGTCCCTGCTTTAGCGGCCTGCTGAACACGATGAGAAAACTTGGCTCGATTTCTGCTTTCAATTCCATTAAATAGATGGCTATCTGTGCTTCCATGTATTGTAAACACAGTGACTGGCTACAATAACTCCACCTAACATGTACGGAAATAGTGAGCTTGTACTGATTTATTCACTATTGACAATAAACAATGTGAGCTTACTTGTTTCAAATTTCTTTTTTTGCAGGCCTCTCAGTCATCTGGCGACATAGTAAGGATGCCTGGGGAGGTATTCTGTAAGGGTCCACTTAGTGGGCATGGTCATTTCGTGTGCTGCTGATGTGCTGATTGGCTGGGGCGCCTCGCTGCCGTGGATGCGCAGCGCGGCCCAGCCAATCGGAACTTCAGCACCAGATGAAAGAGACATGTCCACCAGATGCAAACTTAAAGAATACTTCCCCTGTAGTCATGTTGGGGTACCACGGACTTGATTACCGCTCGGAAAGCGGCAACAAAACGCACCCAACCAGTGAGCGAGCAACGCGTCAAGCCCAACCAGCCGTTACCGCAGAGGCCATAATACTCATTACGTAATGATGATGGTATTAGCTTTGATTTTCCCAGCGCCATGTCTCGGTCGTGCATTTATTTCACAACGTCACTGCTGCGCTTCCGTTACATTGTGGAAGGTACAGTTTCTCTTCTCTAAGGTTATTAGATGTTCTGTGCTTCTAATACGTCTTGACTGCCTTTGTCTTTACGAGCAGGTCGTGTGCTAAGGAAGACAACATGAAACAGCTATTGCTGTAATAAATACCCAGAATCGGGTGTCACGACGGACGGTATGTCTAAGGCCTTCGAAACAACAAGTAAGTCTGTGGCCCTGCAAATCGCAGCGACTGCGTCCAAAGCCAAATAAACGCTACTTGCGCACCTATCACTGGCTGCCTCAGTATTTTTGGTAGCGCTTACCAGCTTGGCCTTCAGCGATAGCCAGTTTGGTTGAGAAAACAAGTACCCCTCTCACCATCTCGAATGTTTCTGTGCTTGCGTTTCGTTGTTTCAGCTTCTGTGTCGCGTGGTTAACGAAATCTCTTTTTGACTCGTGGAAAGGCCACCGGCAGACTGCAGCGGATATCGAAACGACTAGGTAAACGAATCCGCAACAGCTATCGCTGTAAAGGAAACCAAGAGCGGCGACTCACTTGCCGCCATCGTGGTGCACGTCGGCGGACTTAGTGCGCTTCTTGCTGTGCTTCTTGCGCGCCTTCTCGGCCGAGTGTGACGTCGTTCGGCCGGCGCTGGCGGGGCCACTGACCGCGACGTGCTCCGATATTTCAGCGGCGCCATGCTCCTGCGCTGTGTCCTTGACACCGTGCTTTTCCATGCTTGGAGCTGTCTCGGTGTGGTACTCGACTGACGCGCTCGGTGACTTCTTGTTCTTCTTTTCGTTTTGCGTGTATTGCAGGTGGATGCTGCTGCTTCTGATGACGATGATGACGAAGATGATAAGGCTTGAAAATATGGCACGCACCCACAATGCAGGATGGATCAAGGACCGGGCGGTTGTACGCACTCCCAATAAATTGAAAGAAAAGGAAGAACTTGGAAAGGAAACATGACTGCACAAATCGCTAAGGAGTGAGGGTGGTGGCGCTGCACGAGCGCTCTTGTCGTTGTGTAACAGCAAAGCCATGGAGAAACCTGGGGCACAACTAGACTGCTGTACGGAATTTCGAAGCGAGACGGCCGAGACCCGGATTCAGGTAAGTGCTCGTCTGTGTGGCCAAATAGCAGTTATCATGCGCTGCTCAGCATATATTTAACTATGCTTTCTACAAGGCCTGGAACTAGTGTGTGCTGATGGACTTCATACAGTGGACTACGGATAAACAAAGCTCACTTAAACAGAAATGGGGGCCAAACGGAACAATAGTGCCAACTATTGTTGGCCTGAAAAAGTTCGATAATACTTCAAATGGTGATGCACTCCATCGGACAGTGACACGGAAGGTAATGCAAATTAAAGGTGTCAAAGTTGCAAGGTATTGACATCCTGAGGAATTCGCTGGGCAAGCAATGATTCCTGATGAAGAGAGCGCTGCGAGGTAGGTGGGATCTTGCATCAACACTTAATGCGATTTCAGACACCTTGCCAAAGGCAGCGCTTGGTAGGCCAGTAGGTTTCCTTATACCTAACTTTACCTTACTGGTGGCGACAAGACTCTGAAGATAACAATTCCTCTTTCGAAAATATGAGCCCCTCGTTAATGCACCGGGTTACGGACGTTTAGCACTCCCGTGGAATGTCCGGTGGTGTCCCTCTTGACAATGCGAAGTTTCAGTTTTCTATTACGATGTCGAATACCGCAATTGAATCTGTACATGAGCAGGTGTGGGTTCGTACCATCGAACCTTTGTGCATCACGTGGGTATGTAGAATCACCTAGTCATTTCCTCCTCTATTGATTAAAATTTAAACTTCGAACAACCCCTATCGCGTATGGGCCTTCCATTCTAAGTGATTATTATTTCATCTTTTGGAGCGACTACCCTTCGTCGAGCCCGAAAGGAGGTTTGTCTGATTGTGCATGAGTAATTCGTTCGCATTTTCCCGTAATCTAGCAAAATCGTCAAAAATTGGCATGATCACTTAAAAATAATTTATATTCGTTCTTATTTAAATATATATGTAGTATCGACCATTAGGTTAAGAAGAAGCTAGCATGATATTGAAGTGTTTTGTAATACTATGTTTCCATTGCGAACAACTGCCGTTCCGCTCTCGTGTGTATGTGCCAATATTGTTGTTGGTTCCTATCATGTGTGTGGCTTATACCCACAATGGGGGATGGACGTTGAGGGCGACAACAGCAAGAATCACGCTAACACTTATTCTTCGTTCACTCCTTCAGGAACAACCGACCTCTCATAATGCCCAAATTGTTACCTATTCTGAGGAGAAATGTGAAAATATTGAGTGTCAATTTTGTGGCGAAGGATGTGATTGTATCGACGAAGAAACCGAGAATATTGCTGGAGTGCAACTTACTGTTTCCGACAAGACGGTAAGAGATGCAGTTGAAAGCCTGCACGGAATGTTTTTGAATGCAAGAACTAAGCTGAAGTATTTGAAACCTTCCCGCATGAACACAAACTTCAAAAAGAAAAATTTGTGCCCTTCCACTTTGCGAAGAAGGATAACCAGCGAAGTTATTTTGCGCACGACACAGAGGTGACCCAGAATATTGAAAAAAGGTACGAACATATTTATTCTCCTAATCTGTGGTCATTGTGGCGATATAGGTAAGCACAGGGGCGTAGCCAGGGAGGGGTGGGGGCGGCTTATGGGGCTTCAGGCCCTCCCCCCCCCCTTCAAAAAAAATTTTTTTCCGTGCTCTCATGTGCCGCCGACCTAAACAACCCCCGGCGTTGGAAGCAATGTTGGATTTTGTCTAGAATGTCCTTTTCATGCTCGAAAAGACATTTCAGCGCGAACATTGCGAAATAGGGTTGAATTTCGCGGCAACCCCCATGCACAGAGAGTCACATATTGCAACGCAAGCAGCCCCAATCGAGCACAGTTGCAAGGGCGCTTTGATGGCGAGCGGGCTCATCGCGGCATCTCGCTGAGGTCGCGGATTCTACGGAGCGCATGGATTTCAATTCTGAAGCTTTAGGGTATAGCGTTCTCATAAACTTTTGATGCGAAAGGTGCATTGACTTTTCCAATGTCGTACATTGGAGGATACAACGAGACAAGCCAAATCAACACACTATCAGACAAGTTCACAAAGCACGTAGCGAGGTCCGATGAGACGAAGCGTGGTGGTGGTTCGTTTGTGCCGTTATGTCACAGAAAAGAATAGCGACATTTTCTTTCAACTGCGCCAAAGCATCCATGTCAAGACACTAAAGCCAGGAAAGGTAACTACGTTCTTGTTATTTTTATACTAGTCCCAGCTTACCAGAGCGCATGCGCTTTTCTCCTGATGCCCCGACCACCTCGCGGCTGCGCGTTCGTTTTTCTTTGGCCGAGTGGATTTTCACCTAGCAGAATTTTGAACGCTTTCTGGCTAGCAGACAAGAAAAAAAAACAATGCATGGTCGCTCTTCGCCATCACTGCGGCGACTCCATATGGATTGCAACGAGTTCGCTTGAGCGCAACCTCTCCGGAAAATTTTGTCTCGCCGGTGTAGGATACCGAGCAGTATGCGTATCCAATCCAAGGGGGGGGGGGGGGGGGTTCTCTGTGGACCAAGTGTCTCACATTTTCTTCGATATTCTTTTGGTAGCCACATCAGGTGCCCAAATTAGGCATTCCATTGTGGCTTACATGCTTTCCTTGCCTTTTTTTCATTTCCGTGCCCCCGCCCCACAAAAGAAAAAAAGACATTTTTGCGTCGCAGCAAATTGTCGCATGGTGAAAGTTCGACTTTGTTACTTCTTTTGCGGAAGGTAATAGGCCACGGGATCGTCACTTGCCAGATACTGTTATTATATTATTGCAATAGCAATTAAATGGACACTGCAGGGGCATTCCTGCTGTCGCCGTCGCCCTCATGTTCTGTATAAAGTGCAAGGGCGATAACACCATGACGCGCGCCGCGTTCTGTATGTGCGAGTGGAGGCGTAACGGGGGTGGGGGGTTGGCCTGGGTGAGCCGACGATGGTGGGTCAGTGTTGTTTGCGGAAGAGAGAAAAACAGAGAGGAAGTGCGCCGCTTTCCGTCGCGCGCGATGCATCGGGGGGAGTGGAGGGAGGGGGCGGCTGTGATCGGTGAATCTATGGTTGCGAAACATGCTTATTTGCCTTGTTTGACGCATTATGTCAAGTGACTTTTTCTTAGATAAGTAGATTTATTGGATAGTTATACGTATATTTAAATATCGTGTTGCGAAGTTTTGCGTATACGTGCAGTGAACTTTGTTTCCAGTGACACTTTTCTTGCGCTTTATCAGGCTGTATCTTCGCATTTACATATTTCGTTGTGTCTTCGCATTTCTAATGTACGAGGGCGAGTCAAATGAAAGTAAGCCAACTCATCCCGCGCAATGATGGTTTGATTCATTATATGTGACGCATGCGCGTAGCACACAGACATCTCTCATTTAAAAAAGTGACACACAGGGGTGAGGATAAATGTTCTTTAATGCTCTCATACACTGCGTTGAACATGGTTGTGTGACAGAATGGACCCACCAGGATTTGAGCAGAGTGTTGTCGTGAGGTTTTTGACAGTTGACCGTGTTCCCCAAAAAGAAATTATTCGCCGTATGGCTACTGTGTACGTTGAACATTCTATTTTATTGACCACCGAGAAGAGTGGTGGTTTGAACAGCTTCGCTGGCCATACACTTTTGCAAGACCGGGATGACGACTCACGTTTTTTTTTTGCGTCTAGCGTTGTTGCTGCGCAGATTATAGGCCATTTCCTTTGACTTTTTCGCCCGTTATCGCGGCCGCCGATGCAAAACCAGAAGCTCTAGCGCAACAAAGTGGCGTGGCGCGTTCGTAGCCAAATGCCAACTATACAGCTCTTTGAGGCGCACACGCGAGCTTTGGGGAGGGAGTCCTCCTCGTCACCCGCTTTTATCAGCCTCTGAATCGGCTGAAGGAGAGCGCTCCGGCACAGCTACAAATGTTCTTGTTGACGGTTGGATTTCGTAAGGAATGGTTCAATTAAATAACGTGTGAGCGTGACCCATGACTGACTCTTCTTCATCTCTACACATCATCATCACTTGTACAAATTCATCATCTGTAATTATCGTCATCAGCCGCGCAGCTTGTTGTTCTACGTCGTAACTCGAGCTCGGCTGAATTAAGCGGTTCCTTATAAGTGGTGGAAGGTGCTTTTCGTTTTCCGCGACCTCTCGCCCTTGTCACTGGAGCGCCGCTCGGTTCGCTGCATACCACCTATTGCCATTCTTGCTCAAGACAATCCGAGCACGTCCGTTACCACCACCCCAGCACAGCCTTCGCCATCCGTCGTGGCCATCCACAACCGCCACCGTGACCCACCAGTCTTCGGTTGTCTGCGGGATGATGATGCCGACGAATGGCTCCAAAACTACAACCTGGCAAGCGACTTCATTACGTGGTATAACTCACAGAAATTGTGCAATGTCCCCTTCTACCTCACCGATGTCGCGAAAACCTCGTTTTGTAACCATTGGCCTGATCTCCCAGACTGGGAAATATTCACGCAGCATCTTCGTCAGATCTTCGGCGCTTCAGCTGTCCGCACTGAAGTCGCGAAGAAGAAGCTCGGTGAACGCGTCCAGTTCCCCGGGGAATCGTACACATCCTACATTGAGGATTTGCTAGCTTTGTGCAAACGGGTCAACGCCACCGTGTCCCAAACCGACCGCATACGGCATATTAATAAAGGCATAAACACCGTCGCCTTTAGCGCACTTGCCACACAAAATCATTGCACCATCCAAGATGCAATAGCCACTTGCTAGCGCCTAGAGGAACTTCAATCTCTACGGCTATGCACGCCTAGCACAGACCCTCGTTTGCCTTTAGCAGTAGAATTGCGCACCATCATCCGTGATGTCGTTTGGGAGGAACTTCGCGGGCGGTGCTCTTACTGTGCGCCAGAACCTGGCGTCGCCCCTTCTCCGACCGGCTTATACGCGAGTTAATCAAGCAAGAGATCACCTCTGCGTCGTGTCTAACATGGTCCGACGGCCCCTGCTCTCGACAGGTGCAACATACGCCGACGTCGCGGCGCTCCCTCCGTTCGCCACGGGCCCTCTACAAGCAGACCACTATGTCCCTGTGGCTTTATTGTCGCCACCAGCGCATGTACAGCCTTGCCACTCCGCTCCGCCTCCTGCTTGATCTATTTGCTATTACTGTGGCTACCGCGGGCATATCTCCCGGTTCTGTCGACGGCGTCAACATGATGAGCAACGTGCTTATACATTTGAAGAGCGAGCAGACGTCTGTCCAGCAACGGGCTACCACAGAACTTCCTACCGCTCTTTATTTCACCGATCCCCCTCTCCTCCGTATACCCTACCAACCCGCCTCTGAATTCTCGAGAACCTCCGTCGTCATTCCGTATCACCTCTCTGACCTGCCTCTCATGTCTCCAGCGCTCACTCGGAAAACTTTCCGGTGCAGTTTTAGGAGGTGAAACTGCATCCACCGGACAGCCTACAATTCCTCCAGAGAGACCGTCGAACTTGTTTTAAGCGGTTGCGGAAGGTGTGCTCGTCGAAGCTCTCATTGACACAGGTACCGCCTTTTCGATTATTTGGGCAGACTTTCGTTCCCGCCTCCAGATAGGGATGATGCCTTATTGTGGCCCGTCTCTTCGCGCAGCGACCAACGCCGCTCTTTGTCCCAACGCGCAATGTACAGTTCGAGTATTCATTTACGGATTACGTCATCACATTGTTTTTGCTGTGTGTCCCGAGTGTTTCCACGAAGTGATTTTTGGATAGGATTTCGGGATTTCGGATAGCAGTGGACGTCTTCGGCGTCCACTGCTATCTATTGTCGTGAGCGACTCGTACACCTGAATGTCCCCGGTTACTTTGTTCCTGATACTGAAGAACGCATGCGCCTCGTCACCTCCTCCGATGATGTTCGTTGACCAACAAGAGAAGGAATTATGTGTCAATTCCAGTGGCATTCGGGACGGCGGCGTTCCCATTCTTCCCTATGGTCATACACTATCTAGAGGAATTCTTATTACTCCTGGCTTCGCTTCTCTCGTTGCTTTGCATTCCTCCCCGCATTAAACCAAACTACCTAAGCTCGACTGCAACCCCGTGGATCAAATGTCACTTGCGCTGTTCATGCACGCCTAATGCAGTTCTTGTCCATTGGACTGTACTACCAGGGTCAACGTCGTCGCCACTGTCTGCCTTTTCCACGCCGCTCACGGCAACTATAAGCCCTGACTTGACCCCTGCTCAGAGTCGCGATCTTCTCGCACTATTAGAAAAACGTCGTTCCTTGTTCGACATCAATTCTCCAGCCCTCGGTATGACAGCTGCTGCGACTAACCGCATGCACACTGACCGCTCCCGCATTGTTCACCGGCGACCATATCGCGAGTCTCATCATCATCATCATCAGCCTGGTTACGCCCACTGCAGGGCAAAGGCCTCTCCCATACTTCTCCAACTACCCCGGTTATGTACTAATTGTAGCCATGCCGTCCCTGCAAACTTCTTAATCTCATCCGCCCACCTAACTTTCTGCCGCCCCCTGCTACGCTTGCCTTCCCTTGGGATCCAGTCCATAACCCTTAATGACCATCGGTTATCTACCCTCCTCATTACATGTCCTGCCCATGCCCATTTCTTTTTCTTGATTTCAACTAAGACGTCATTAACTCGCGTTTGTTCCCTCACCCAATCTGCTGTTTTCTAATCCCTTAACGTTAAACCTATCATTCTTCTTTCCATAGCTCGTTGCGTCGTCCTCAATTTGAGTAGAACCCTTTTCGTAAGCCTCCAGGTTTCTGCCCCGTAGGTGAGTACTGGTAAGACACAGCTATTATACACTTTTCTCTTGAGGGATAATGGCAACCTGCTGTTCATGATCTGAGAATGCCTGCCAAACGCACCCCAGCTCATTCTTATTCTTCTGATTATTTCCGTCTCATGATCCGGTTCCGCCGTCACTACCTGCCCTAAGTAGATGTATTCCCTTACGATTTCCAGTGCCGCGCTGCCTATTGTAAATTGCTGTTCTCTTCCGAGGCTGTTAAACATTACTTTAGTTTTCTGCAGATTAATTTTTAGACCCACTCTTCTGCTTTGCCTCTCCGGGTCAGTGAGCATGCATTGCAATTGGTCCCCTGAGTTACTAAGCAAGGCAATATCATCAGGGAATCGCAAGTTACTAAGGTATTCTCCATTAACTTTTATCTCATGAGGAGCGCGAAATAATTGAGGAAAGTGTACTGGACATGCTTCGACGGAATACAATACGACCTTCCTCGAGCCCCAGGTCTTCTCCAGTTGTTCTAGTGCAGAAGAAAGACAGTTCAGTGCGTTTTCGCGTTGATTACCGTGCCCTGAACAAAATCACGCGCAAGGATGTACGGATCGACGTACTACATTGCTACGGATCGACGACACACTAAGTTCTTTACAGGGTGCCAATTATTTTTGTAGTCTTGATGTTAGATCCTGCTACTGGCAAGTACAGGTGTCAGAGTCCGACAAGGAGAAAACTGTTTTTGCCACCCCATATGGGCTATGTGATGCTTTTTGGGCTCTGCAATGCACCTGCCACCTTCGAACGCGTGATAGATAATGTCCTGCACGGTTTAAAATGGAAGACCTGTCTTTGCTATCTCGATGACATCGCAGTGTTTTGAACCGCGTTCCCAAAACGCAGCGTCTTGAACAAGTGCTAACCTACCTCACAAACACTGGCCTACAGCGCAACACGAAAAAATGTACTTTCGCAGGAAAGACTATCAAAGTACTGGGGCACTTAGTCAGGAAAAGTAGCATTCGACGGGACCCTGAGAAACTTTCCTCCATCCTTGACTTTCCTCGTCCTCTGCGCCCAAAAGACCTGCACAGTTTTCTCGGACTGGCATCCTACTTGCGGCGCCTCATACGCAACTTAGATGCGCTTGCGTCTCCGCTCCATCAACTTCCCTCAAATAACGCGCTCTTCGTTTGGCCCGCCGATTGTAAAAGGGCCTTTTTGAAAAAGAAACTTACAGTGCGCAAAACATACAGGGACGAAGAAAAGGAGCAAAACAAAGGACCGGGTAGCGCTGATCCGCTGCATTTTATCACAAGTGTTATATGCGCTATAGGCGTGTTCTGTTGACTAGATCGCGCAGATCTGTGGGTATTTAAGCAGGTGGTTCTTCGAAAATAAAACCAGTTGTTAGAAAGCGCACGTCCTTGTGTTTCTTCTTTTCTTCGTCCCTGTTTGTTTTGCGCACTATAATTTTTTAAAAAATGAATCTGTCCCAACTAGGCCGACTCGCACTTATGCCTTTTTTTTGACGCTCAAGCAGGCCCTGACGTCCGACACGGTACTGTGCCACTTTAACCAAAGTGCAGCTACTATCATTCACACTAACGCCAGCAGTCATGGTCTCAGTGCCGTTCTCCTGCAACATGACACCAGCTTGCATGAACGAGTCGTTGCTTACGCCAGTCGGACGCTGACTGCTGCTGAGAAAAATTACACCATCGTCGAACAAGAGTGCCTTGCTGCTGTTTGGGCAGTGCAAAAGTTCTTGGCCGTCACTTTACAGTCGTCACCTACCATAACGCACTGTGCTGGCTACGGTCACTAAAGAACCTATCGGGTCGCCTTGTTCGCTGGTTGATCCGTTTACAAGAGTATGATGTAGATGTTAGGCACAGGTCTGGCAAGAGTCACCAAGACGCAGATACTCTATCTCGTTGCCCGTTGCGGAGGAATAATGACTCAGTATCACCTAATCGTAATGATGTACAGCCCGGGCCCACTTCATCACCTCTGTCCGTCTCAACGCTCGAATGGCTGAAACCTAATCACCAATCTGTCCTTGTTTCCCACCAACGTGCCGACTCATACTGCCAAACTATTCTCGACAGCATGCAACGCTCTGCTTCACCTCCTAACGCCCGACTGCGTCGACAACCTGAACAATTCAAGCTTCACGATGGCGCTTGGCAACGCTATATTTATCACGTCGATGGCAACAAATGGGTACCCATCACACCACGTTCCCTGCAACGGGAGGTGCTTGAAGCGTTTCACGATAATCTGACGGCAGGCCACCTGGGATACCACAATACGTACGACAGAATATGACGTCGGTGCTCTTGGCCTGGCCTCTCTTCTGCCGTATCCAGGTACGCCGCATCTTTCGCTATTTGTCAACGCCGCAAACGAACTACGACTCCTGCTTCTGGTCTTTTGCAACCTCTTCCTTGTCCCGCTTCGCATTTCGAGGTCGTCGGAATTGACTTGTACGGTCCTCCTCCCAAGACCTCCAATGGCAATCGCTGGATTCATATACCATATGACACGCTACATCGAGACAGCCTATATACAGTCTGGGAGAGCCGCTGAAGTCACCGATTCCTTTGTACACAGCATCCTCTTACGTCACGGAGCTTCGCGCGTTCTCCTCAGCGACCGCGGCAAAGCCTTCCTCTCGTCTCTTCTTACCGAAGTTATGCGCGCCTCAAACACCATTCACAAGACCACTTCGAGTTACCACACGCAGACCAACGACTTGACAGAGCGCTTTCATCGTATTCTATCGGGTATGATTGCAATGTACATCAGCCCCAAACAGACCAACTGGGATGCAATCGTACCGTTGTAACATTTGCATACAATACGGCTGTACAACACACCACCGGCTTTTCTCCATTTTTCCTCGTCTATGGCCGCTCACCTAGTGGACGTCTCGTTCCTTACGGCTCCCGTATCCTCAGCAACGCCCTTCACAGAACAAGTTTGGCTCGCCTCGAAGGCTGCCGTCATCGAGCCGGCATTAACTGCGACATCGCTTAGGATGTGCGGAAGCATCGCTACAACTCGACTCACCGTGTTGTCATGTACTCCCCTCGGGGCGAAATTTTTCTATGGACTCCTGTGCGCGTTCCCGGTTTATGCGAAAAATCCGCCAGTCGTTTTATTGGACCCTACACGGTCGTTGAGCAGACATCTCCAGTTAATTACCACATCTCACCTCTTAGAATTTCTTCGGACCACCGTTGCCGTCGTACAGAAATTGTGCATGTATCTCGCTTAAAACCGCAAACTTGGCGCATATGCCGCGCCACCAGACGGCCGCTTGCACTGCGGGAGGGAATTAGTGCGAGCGCGACCCATGACTGACTCTACACATCATCATCACTTGTACAAGTTCCTCATCTGTAATTATCATCAGCCGCATAGCTTGTTCTTTTCTTTTATTGAAATGAAAATAAAAGAAAGAGACGTAGTCACCTTATAATGGCTGTGTAAAGGGGGTCGGCAGGCTAAAAATCCCCGTTGCCATCGCGTGGCTCATACCCAGTTCGTTTAGTGGCTGCGCCTTAGGTGCTGTTGCCGCGTTGGCAGTCCGAAGGGACAGTCCAGAAAGCGGCGTCGTCACTTTTCCTATCTTGCGGCAAATACGGGCATCTATCGCTGAAAGGGCAGTGCCGGTGTCGACAAGTGCTAGCGTCAATGTTAATTCTATTGCGACTTCAATAACGTTTTTCTGGGAAGTGTGAGGCCTTATACATTTCGCAGACACCGCAGTTCTCGCCTCCTGAACTGCGATTTTTAGTTTTCCTGGTGCAGAGGGCTCCGCCAACGGTGCATGGGGGAAAGGGAGCGGCGGCGAGGAGAAGGTGAATGGCGAGCGGAGAATGTGGTCTCGACAGCAGGAGATTCAAACGTGTCCGTATAGTTGCGGCGTTGTTGAAAACGTGGCGCATATGGACGCACATTGCTGGGGACGTTCGATGTAAGGAGGTGACAGTGACGTGCTACGTGTCCAGCACGGCCACAATAAAAACAAATCGGACGATTATCTTCCGTGCGCCAATGATCTTGAGGTAGTGCATACTGCACCAGTGGCCGGACTGGAGCGGATACGGGAGGACGCAAAGGCGGGCGAAGGGGACCGTAGGTCTGTGGTGCAGGCCTCGAAGCGATTTCGGCGTACGTCAAGGGAGCGGCAACCGGAGCCTGCTGGAGAGAAGACGGAATGTGGTCGGCTACCTGCTCCTTGATGACAGATTGGAGAGCGGGCGCCAACGAAGAATTCGACTGGCCGTGTGTAAGGAGAAAGCTGACGAGCCACCTCTTCACGGAGGAACTCCTTGATCTGTAGCAGCAGCGACGTGTTATCCGGGGTAACAGCCAAGCTCGACATTGAAGTCGCCTGAGGAGGAGATTGGCGGCTGGCTATGCGTTGTTTGCGGAGTTCGTCGAAGCTTTGGCAGAGACTGACGAGTTCAGAGACTGCTGCCGGATTTTTCGCCAACAGCATCTGGAAGGCGTCGTCTTCAATGCCTTTTAAGGTATGGCGGATCTTCTCGGCATCAGCCATTGTGACGTCAACGCGGTTGCAGAGGTCGACAACATCTTCTATATAACTTGTAAATGTCTCCCCGCACTGTTGCGCACGACTGCGCAAACGTTGCATGGCGCGAAGCTTGCGAACGGCGGGGCGTCTGAATACCTCCGTCACGTTAGTTTTGAAGGCTGCCCACGTTGTGAGATCACGTTCATGGTTGCGGTGCCACACGCTGGTGACACCGCTCAAATAAAACAATACCTAATTCAGTTTTTTGGTGTCGTCCCAGTGGTTATCGATGCTCACCCGGTCGTAGTCAGCGAGCCAGTCTTCTACGTCATGGTCTTCGGTACCGCTGAAGATGGGTGGGTCGCGTTGACACAACGGGCCGGGGCAGACCACGGTGGCAGTGGGTTGTGGTTGCGGTGGTCCTTCTTCCGGCATAATGAAGACAGGCTGCAGTGTCCGGTTGCGAAGTTCCTGAATTACTTTTATACCCAGAACCTCCACCAATTGTAAAGGGGGTTTATTCGGGTCGTAGAGAAGCAGCGACCAACGCGGCAACAGCAGCTAGGGCGCAGCCAGTGAACGAACTGGGTATGAGCCACGCGATAGCAACGGGGCTTTTTAGCCTGCCGATCTTCTTCGTCGCAGCTGGATTAAACGGTTCCTTATAAACGTTATACCTAAGTGTACTTACTGAAAGAGCTATAGGTCCCCAGGCTCGTCATTTCTTGAATAGGGCGAATAAGCGTCTACAGGCGTTCAGTCACTCAATTCCACCTCGACATTGTTTGTCTAGTGGCTACGGTGTTGGGCTGCTGAGCACGAGCTCGCGGGATTGAATCCCGGTCACGGCGGCCGCATTTGGATGGGCGCGAAATGCGAAAACACCCGTGACATAGATTTAGGTACACGTTAAAGAACCCCAGGTGGTCCAAATTTCCCAAGTCCCCCACTACGGCGTACCTCATAATCAGAAAGTGGTTTTGGCACATAAAACACCATACTTATTTACTTGATTCCACAGATTATTTAATCATATAGCTATTTGAGACAACCGTCTCGTGCGTTACGTCACACAAGACGAACGAAAGCAGACAACCTTCGCGAAAGCTTGCACTCCGCCACCGACCTAATTTCTCATTCCCGAGCACCACAAGCGGTAGCGTCGTAGTTTTCTTTACATCGAGGCTGCTCCATCTTATCGATTGGCCCAGAGCCACCAGTAATTCCCTCTTATTACTCGTGGATGACGCTACCAAGGCACTGCGCAATATCTTAGCGCTTTATGGATCACACATTGTCGTAACAAAACAGGTTGAAGCGTTTTTTCGCAAGAGTAAAAACTGCCATCTTGCTGTCTCCACCATGGTATCACCATCGTCATTGTCGACGTGCTGCTCTTGTCGTCATACTTACAACTGTTCTTTTTACACAGGTACATCAGACCATCTGACAACTCCTTGGAGAAGTCGAAGCGATGTTTGGACCTCAACCTGCAAAGCGCTTCTCATAGCATCGATTCTTATAGTGCGTATTATTTGGGATCCGTTTTAGACATTTGTTTCATTTGATATCAGAAAGCGTGTATATAAAATAATAAATAATGGACGCGTCAAAGGCTGGCAGAGCATTAGAGGTGTAAAAATTTTGAGGACGCTTAAGCTTCGCCTTTAATAGCGGAACGCGAGAGCTTTCAAAGATCCTTGACTGCTTTACACGCTTCCCGGCAACTGCGCCTCATGTAACCGTAATAAACGCCGAACGTGGGACGCCGACGCAGAATTTTCTGCGACAAGGGGCCTTTAACGCTTTCGTGTTAAAAGCTTGGTTAAGGTGACGTAGGCGGGTTCGGTACAGCGGCGATAATTACAGGTACAGGAAAGTGTCTTGTGCTCGCGTAACTGTTTGCGAAAAGCTAGAACTACATAGTAAAGCCATGGAGCGTCTAAAGACAAGCGATCCGCATCGAACCAGAGTTTGTGCTGCATCTTGTGCTGCAGAACTGCGCTGCAATTTTGTGCTGCATCCAATGGGCATCGTATGGGAGCAATGAATACATCCGTAACCAGGCCCGGAAAACATGTTGAAAATTAATTCTTACGAAATATTCGGGTCGTATTCACTCTTGTGCAGAACGTACCCACAGCCTGCGAAGGAATAAGGCCGGGATACAGAATGCGGACGCTCTATGGAACTACCAAAAATGTCGGCGTGTCCCAGCTGACCGGTTCAGTCTTTTCTACCGCCACGCCCTGACTGTGGCTGATTGTGGTGTTCTCAGTGCCTGTCGTGCCGGTCGTTGTAGCACTAGGCGTTGTGACACTGGTCGTTGTTGCCGATGTAGCCGTCACCTCCACGTCATCACTGATAACTGTGGTCGGCCTGGTGGCGTTCATGTCAGTAACCCTGGCACGCCTGCGGTTCGACACGAGCATACCGATGACGACGACCAGCATGAGACAGATGATCACCGCGCTCCCAATCATCGGAATGATGACCCTGTGGTACGGGCGGGCAAAGAACAATCGCTTATGTTGAGCTGAATCGCGTCGGGTGAGCTCTTAAGCTTAACTGCGGCAGAAGAGGAGCGAACAAGCACTACGTTATTCTAGGTGCTTTCTGCCGTCCAAGCAACTGAGAGTTTCGAATTCTGTTTAAAAGGGGGCTAGTAACACTTTTTTTACGTGGTGGGGGAAGCTTATCAGTCCTTAGGCAATCTGTTATGAACGTCTGAGCTTGGCATGTAGCAAATTTTACAACTGCACTGAATACAACGGCCACTATTTTTAATCCGACCCGCATTCTATAGGGACTTCACGTTCTTTTCGGCGTCATATTTCTTAAACCCTTTCACGCTAACTTGGGACACGTGGTATATTCCACTGAGTACCTTCTCAAATAGACAATTTTGGAATAGGCAATTTGGGCAATTGAGAATGTGCAACAGGGCGGGTGCCGCTAGGTGTCTGACCGAATGTACAACAGAGCATGTGACACTTGTTATATAGGAACATTCTTGGTTATTCCTCTAGAAAGGGCTTGTGCCACTGGTTTCGCGTCTCAATAGGCAAGCAGGACGAGAGGTAAGAAGTGAGGAAGTCGGCAACAGGAAATTACAGTATCAGTTAGAGAGAAGTTAAAAAGTCGGCGTGAAATGTTGCTGAGTTTGCAGGAAAGTAAACAGAATGGGCCCAGAGATTGCATTGAGGAGTTTCACTATGAGGAGTGAGGAAGGTGTGGGTAAAAAGAAAGTGAAATTAGCTGCACCGAAGTGTAGAATTTGGCAATGCGGTCCGTCGCTGCTCTGCGTCGACGCTAATTGCAATAACGTGCTGGGTTCCGCCGGAGTTTCTTGAACTTCAGTAATCATTAACGATATCATGCTCGTTCGCCTCATCCAGGTCTCGAAAAATCAACGACCGCACCGTTACTCATGCCCTTAAGATCAGGGGTCACGTCGGAAGGCCGGCGCACATAATCTAGAGACACAGATTTAAAAACACCGGTGCCGTCGTAGCCGGAGCACAACGGCAGAGCTCACGAAGCCCGCTTTGAACATAGTAAAGAAAGAGGTAGTTGCAAGAACGCGACAAAGGCGCATAAGCGCCATGTGACCCAAAAAAGGTCAGGTCGCCTTACGTCTTCGGTTCCCTCTGTTCGGTCGTGGCAAGGGTGTTGTCGAACCCAACAAGTGCCGGGACATCTCGTGCAGGTGGGTACGTGGCGAGCTGGCCATAGTGCGAAGAGTAACAGAGTTTATTTCACTCATTCAGTCGAAACTGCTAGAAGACGCGAAATTAAATTATTAATTAAATTAAAGTCAAGCCTAACAGAGATGAAAATTAATTATATGAGCTATTTCCTTCTGAAGTTGCCTCTACTTCCTTTTAAATAACAATGCTGAAGTTCCCGTTGAAAGTATTTCAGCACTTTTGGAATTTTATATTCATTCATTTCCTTTGAGGATGAGCTGTTTGTGCAGAAGAATGGTATATGTAGAGCATCATGTGTGGCGCCTGTGTGAAGCAACACTTTCCTTGCAAGCATTGACCACCACATGGAAACCGCTTTTTTAAAGCACAAGGTTTTACGGGTGTTTAAACATGTCGATGATTTTTTTATTGTTTTGGAGAAGCAACAGGAGATCGCACACACTGAGTGTGTTACGGGCGTTTTAGACACTTTTTAAAGTACATGTACAAAGACTCAAGCTTATCCATGAGCTTCCTAATATTGACAAGCGGCATTTTTAGATCTTCAACTCCCGCTTCATAAAACCCATGTGTGTTGGATATACAGCCTCCGCGCACAGAAAGAATTCTTCCCGTTTCAGTCCGTTCATTGAAACACAGTCATCAGAGCAATTACCAGTACAGGCTTACAGTAGTCGTTAACTAGGTCCTGTTGGAGCACGTACGGCAGACATACTCAGATCCTTCCTGGAAGCTTACCATTATCACTAAAAAGACAAGTGTACAATGAATGCATTCTACCGGTGCTAACATTTGGGGAAGAAACTTCGAGACTTACAATGAAGCTCGAAAAGAAGTTAAGAATCGGACAAAGAGAGATGGAACGAAGAATGATAGGCGTAACGTTAAGAGACAGGAAGAGAGCGGTGTGGATCAGAGAGCAAACGGACATATCTGATATTCTGATCAACATTAAGAGAGAGAAATGGAGCTGAGCAGGTCATCTGCTGCGTTGGTTAGATAACCGGTGGACCGTTGGGGTTGCACAATGGGTGCCAAGAGAAGCGAAACGCGGTCGAGGACGGCAACAGACTAGTTGGGGTGAGGAAATTAAGAAACTCGCAGGCGCAAGTTGGCATCGGTTGGCGAAACACAGGGGTAATCGGAGATCGCAGGGAGAGGTCTTCGTCCTGCAGTGGACTTAAAATTGTCTGATGATGATAATGATGACGACGACAACGACGACGAGGTCCTGTTCCTACGTCATTCAGGAAAGCTTCAATTTGCAAATTTCTAGGCTTGTATCGGTGGGCTTCCCAACTTGTTTGTTATCTTCGATCGGGGAACCTTTGTTGATGAAATTTCTGCGTGAGAAAAACAATGCTTGAGAAGAAAGCAAAAAAGAAAAGGAAAACGCGCTCCTGTTGTCATTCCGGAGGCACACAGAGTGGCTCACTCGTTAAAAAATGGCGCTTCCACGTATGATGTCCCAGTAGTGTTTTCGGCTTCCCGAACAGTTTCACGCATTTGTGCTCGCCTGCCATCTGTACAAAGTGCCGAGTGTGTTCAGAAGCACGCAAAGTGCTTTCTTTTAATGTTCAGCCGGGGTCGTTTATAAGATTTCTTTAAGTTTCGGCAGGGCATACATCAGCCAAACTCGCCGTTGTATAAATGCTCGCTTGTGAGAGCACGCATTTATCAATCAGAAATGGGACAGGCTCCCATTTGCAGTATCATCGCCCGGTGTGCACGTGCGAAGGTTTGCTGGTAAACACATTCATACTACGGAAAACCAGATATACGGTGGCGCGGGAAGTAACAGAGGCCATGTATTAAAGAAACGTTGGAGACTAGTGTGTCCGCGTTCCGTCGTTGTTTCTTTACGGGAAAGTGTAAAGTTTTCTTGCGGAGAGGATGTCATTAATCTTGGTATCATTGTCACACAAACTCATTTGCTCTTGTTCTTGTGCGCATGCCTGAGAGTATATGAAGGGAAGTACCGAGAAAAATGAAAATCAGTTGCAAGTGTGCGCCTGTCCGTGATTGTTCTTTGTCCGTGTCTTATTTTGCGCCTAAAACCATTTCTAGCCATGTACCAACTAGCCCGCCAGGAGACGCCACTAAGTTCTTGTAAGCACACGGGCAATATAATTTTTGCTTTTCCTGTAAACAACTATAGTAGCAGTGCAATATATGCTAAATATTTGCTAAGGTGCTCACGTATGCTTTCTGCACACCTCGAATGCGCAATGCATTCGCAATGCAGATACCAGCTGATGCTGCTGGTAGTTCTAGTGAAACAAACTTCTTTTTGTAATCCATGACAGCCATACAATCTGGTGGTCCGTATTTCAAAGATTTCTCAATTACGTGGTGGATAACGTGGATCCAGTCCATTGTTGAATACCTCTTTCAGAAACCAGCGTGTTCGCATGGTTGATTGAAATCAAGTGTTGCCGAAATTCTACTAGAAATTACATTGGTGAATATTTTATGCACACCGATAACAAGGCAATGTGCCTGCCATTATTCAACCCTTTCGCGTCTCCATTGTTGTGGGTGAGAATCATGTTGGACTTCTTGCGACTCTCGGGGACATCTGACGTCACGTGGCATTGCAAATAAAGGGCCGCAAGCTTTTCGAATTGTATATTTACTCCCTCTTAGTTAAATCGATTGTTATGCCCTCTTCTCGTGCCGCTCTTGTTTGAAACCTATTTGCAAAACCCTTCTCAACTTATCGGCCGTCACACACGGAGCTTCTCTATCCTGTTCGTCACTACTTTCATTGAAACTTACCTGTCCTTTCTGGGGACTGAGCAGTTCACTGCAGAATTCCTCTGCTGCCTTTTCTGTTTAGTCGAAATAGCTGATGGCATTGTTCAGCTAATCTTTCACTGCATACATCTCGCTCCTTTCTGTATCAAGTTTTATTCATACTTCCCCCGATCCTACGGTTTCCCCACTCTTTCCAGATGTTATATTTGAGAATATTACTTGTTCTTTTATCAGCTTTAACACTTCAGGCAGTTCTATCCCTACTCTGAAGTTAGATACTTTACTGTTTCGCGCTTATTAGGTCCTTATTTACTCTCGAGTATTGCCTATTTCTTTCATTGGTGCGTTATCTACAACTTCAATCGCGGCCTCTTATATTAGCTTAGTTAAAGTCTAATAATTTTTCTTTATGTCCATCTTTGTGTACCAAGCCTCATATTTGTTTTAAACCTTCCACTTCCTTATTTCACATTTGTTCCTGTTACAAAGAAAGGGGGAAAATGTTCGGATGGGAACAAAAAGCTACAAAAGTAACATAGTTCAACGCGTAAATACCACTGAACTGTATCCGTTCGTATAAACAACGTATTCGCGAGTACTAGGTTAAATTCATCTGCTTGCACCCTGCCTGCGTATACGTTGGGCGATTTTCTTTCTTGTCTAATTTTGCTCTTTCTGTCGTCAAATTTAGAGAAACCGCTTGCCCACTAACTTTTGGTCACTGCATCGTACTCCACGTAACACGGCGCCCTCTGGCAAAATGCTGCGGTCGGCACATGATATAAAATATATATTTTTTTCTTTGTTCCCCGTCAGGGATTTTCCAGATTCACCTCCCGTTATTGCGCTTCGGAAAGCAAAGTAATAATTATATGCAAGCGATTCTTTTTCATGAATTCCGCCAACTTGTCTCCTCTGCTATACTTAGTCGGTTCCATAGTTGACCACTTCCTGATACCTAGCATGTCTTTCCCCTTTATTGCATTGAAATTACCCATGACAACAGTATGCTCCGTTTCTCTTTTCTCATTGGAAAATCAACGGCCTTATACAGTAGTTATAAAACTACATTGCCATGGCAGGACTTTGGGACGTAGAGTAGTAGAATCTGTGATTGATATCTTATATTTAGCTTTATTACGCTGGCTGCGACCATTACCATAATGCTGCAAAAGTTTCGCCATGAGAGGCAGGAAAATCGATTCCGTCACTGAAAACAAGCAACCTGGCGAGGCGAAAAGCACATTTTGTGCGATAGCGAAGATATTTCGCACGGTGATTTCTGAAGACTATTCTTACGTCTGCAGGTTTGGGTGCTTCAGGAGCACCAGGAGGGGGCGCAGCCAGAAGCGCATCCGGGGTAGTAGCCAACTTTCCGACGGAAGGCAGAGGCGGTTGGGAAAGCTCCAACGGGCTGTCGATGGGAGACAACAACGGTGGTGGCTCTGAGGTTCCGCCGCTGTTCTTGGCCTTCGACTGTCGCTTTGGTTTCTTGTTCCTGGCTATTGGCGACTCAGCACCGCCCTCAGGAGACCTGCGCGGGTGCACCGCATTAAGCGTGATTCATGTGGCCATGCCAAAGCCGCGTTTTATAAGATTGGAATTATATGGGCCGTCCAGAAGAATTCCTGTCGTCGTCATCGCGGTTGGCGTCGGCGTCACCGTCACCGTGAGGTTCGAGATAACGTTCAAGTGCGATAAGATTGCGGTCGCGCGCCGTATGCTGCAGGTACGAGGGAAAGTCCGAAAGTGAGACGAGAAGGACGGTGGCGTGATGCGCTACGTCTTCTCGCGCGCACAATGTAGAGGAGGGGAGGGGTGAAAACGAGTAGAATGCGCGCCGTCATCTCGTGCAAACGAAAGCGGGAGCGGACAAGTGACTGCGTGCTGAGGGGATCAGTAGGGTTAGCACACGAATGAGGTTAGCACACGTCTGCTTTTCTAGTGCGGTCGCGGCTGAGCACGGCCGTACGCGCTGTATCTTTAAGGTAATAAGCGGAATGTGCAAAGTTCAGGAGGACCGAGGCGGCTCATGACTTCTTATAGGTTGTGTTCTCATGGTCTATTGCGCGTTGAAACGAGAGACTGCGCCAAGGGAAATTCGCTCGCCGCTCCTCCCGCTCTGCTTCACACCAGCGTTGTGACAGCGAGCGGGCGTGGTCCCCGAGCGAGATCGGCTCATGTCTTTCTGTGCATCCGTGACACCAGCCTTGTTAATTTAATGAGTAAGCTAATGCAAGAGTAGAGAGCTCAGGGCTGAGCTAGTTGATAACATGACAAGCCCCCAAAGCTCTTGTGGTGACTTGATATTCTGTGTCGCTTTGTTTGCGCTCTTTCGCAATAAAATAAGCTAAATGCCAGCTGCGATTTGTGCGGCCGATAGAACTAAGAAACCTTGCTTCGTGTATTTGTCTGTTCCTTCGCTATCGTTATAAGTGTTTCGTTTTTCGGGCAATACTGCAGCTTGTAGGTATATTTGTGTTGTTTTCAGTCTCGTGAGTCAATAATGAGCACTGTGGTTGTCTAGAAATGCGTGATCAAGTGTTTTGATAAGTTCCTGTTCAGTACATAAAATAACACAATGTCTCACTGCATAAAACAAATATAGACGCAAGCAGCCTCCACTACGGCTGCACCTGTGTCTTTACGAAAGAAGACGAAAGCTCTGGGAATAAACGAACAAAATTGGTGCCGCACCTCTCTTTTGGAATGAATGAATGTTGAATGAATGAATGAAGGAATGCTTGATTTTCATGCTGACGCCTAATGCCGGTGTGGGTCCCCTTTGCTCACTGGACCGCTTGGTTGCGTGCTGTGGTCTCCTGGGGGCAGCATGGGCATCAATGGCATGTGTGGGGACCATGTCGTGGGCTTGTCCTTCCTTGCGATGGGGTACTAGATGTTTCTTCATGTAATCGATCAGTCTTGTCTTGTCATCCTGTGTTGATAGTGCTGTAATTGTCTCTTGTCCTCAACCTTCGTTTACATACGCCCAAGAGGAAATGCTGGTTTAGCACTCCCTGGCATGTAGAGCATCGTGGAAGCGGTATTCCTTAGTAGAGGGTCATTCAAGCTGGGGTTCTAGGAGGCCCATTTGTGGCTGCCACAGTAGGACCTGTTCTTCCTTGGTAGGCTGTGCGTGTGGCTTAGCGCAAACTGCCAAGCTGTGCTAGGTCTTTTAGTCTGATGAGATTTGGCGTGGTCAAATTATTTAGAGAAGATTGACAACTTTAATGTGGTTAGTGATCTACTGATAGGTAGTGTCTATATATGTTATATTAAATTGAATTATATGGTTTTACGTGCCAAAACCACTTTCCTATTATGAGGCATGCCGTAGTGGTGGACTCCGGAAATTTCGACCACCTGGGGAAGCTTTAACGTGCACCTAAGTACACCGGTGTTTTCGAATTTCGCCTCCATCGAGATGCGGCCGACATGGTCGGGATTCGATCCCGCGACCTCGTGCTCAGCAGCCCCCTACATGTATGGTATATAGATTTCACGTTTTATACGATGATTATCGTGAAGAGAGACGTTTACCCAGTGATGAAAGTTGGCGACAAAGATGTTTGTGGGAGAGTGGCACATACCAAGTGACGCTAGAATAGCAGCTTGGGCTTGTTGGTTTTCCATCCTGGTGTTAGCAGCGTCAAACGTAGACGGGACACGAGACGGGAAGATGACACCACAGCGCTTGTGGTGTCGTCTTTGTCACATATAAGAGGGAAGATAAAATAAAATGCTAGACGAAGAAATGTTTCAAGAAGACGACGAGGATGGCGTTAAGAATGACGTGGATTAACCGAAGACGAAAGAAGATAAAGAAGAAGTTCTCTGTGAGGTGACAAGAGATTATTGGTGGAGAAGTATCCGGTGAGATGGAAAGCGATGATTGGTGAAGAAGAGAAGACGAAGAGAAGGATTACGTGGACTAACAAGAAGGCTATAAAAGGGCGAGGAAGGGCGAGACACAGGGGGGGGGGGAAGAAAGCAGCGGAGACTTGGCGGGTCAGGGACGGTTCGACCGGAAGAGAGCGACGCCGGCTACCGCTCCGGTGAGCTCGCGTTCTACGGCTTTGCACCGCAGACTTCCTGCCGCTCCTGAGCCTGTTCCGGAGAGTCCACGGAGGACGCCACCACCTGCTACGGCCAGGGGTGTCTCTACCGCTGTTGCTACCCTTCCGGGTGGTGCCCCAACGCCAACATCATCGGCCACACCTCCACGGGCGCTTGGACCGGGAGCGTGTACGACGCAACCAACGACGCCTCCAGCGACGCCAGCCCTCGAACGTCGAACGCCACTCCGACGCCGGCTACGGGACCCACACCACGCCACATCCGCACCGAAACAGACGTGAGCACGAACGCCAACCACTCTGAATAGAACGCTAGTGGCAGTGTTACCGGTTCGTGTGTACTGATAGTTTTTGCATCTTGTGTGTTAGTTTTGTTAGGTTTGTGTGCTGTTGTTCGTGTCGCGTGGGTGGTATTAAATGTGCATCCGTGTGGGTACACCTGTCGCCTAGTCCATTCTTTCGGCCAGAGTGTTCTCCGGAGGAGATCCGTGACAGTCTTGTCGCCGCGTGTCCCGCCAACGTTTTGCGCCGTTGACACCAGGATACCCTGTGACGCAAGTTGGTCCAAAGTTTGGAGCATCGGGACAGTGCTTTTTAGGAGGGGGACTTGACACGTGCACTCATCTATCCTTTTAACGGGGACAGTATTTCACCCGCTAACTTAATGTTATCGCTCAGCGCAGGACGCGCCTGCCTGATTTGGAACTTAGCGGAGTGTTGTCGTTGATTCTTTCTGTTGTGTATGTTCTTGCCGAGCTTTGTCTAATCAGATTCCATGCGCGACACAAATGGTGTAGTACTTTCTGGAAGGCGCACGGGCACCAACGATTACGCTTGAACGTTCGACGATTGATGCGTAAAAACCTACGCGCTTGCACCGCCGATCCCGCCGATTGCCGCCGACCGTGCTCGCCGCTATCGTTGTGCTTTGAGTGTAGCCTGTCTTTCTGGGCACAGGCTCGTCCAATAAATAGTTTCGTGAGTCACAGTTCTACAGCAAAGTTGTACGCCTCTCCCTCCCAATGTATTTGCTTTGTCCAGGGACAAAAATAACTTTTCTCGCTGGCCGATCCCGGAGATAGCGCAATACCGGGCCGACCCGTAAAGGAGGTGAAGCAGACTTCAAGAAATTCGTTCCTAATGATAGTAATAATCACGAACAGTAAATGCAGCACATAAATCAAGATTTCTGTGTATTTTTCATGTTTGTGCGTCAACAATAAGAAAGGCGAGCATGGGCCGATCCTGGTCTCAGTGCAATGAAGCAGGCTTCAAACACTCCGCCAATAATAATAATAATAATAATAATAATAATAATAATAATAATAATTGAAATAGATCAATCGAGATGCATTGTTTGAAATCGGAGGGTATACTGGAATTGTTTGTGAACAGCCCATGTACTCACGAGCAGGAGGCATTCCCATATACGCAAAGGGTAAAAATGTTTGCACTGTCATAAATCCTTGACTAGCTAGAGGACCATGCCACAGACTGTGGTGATGTATCTGGCGTACAAATAAAACGGAACTGTGATATTCACTGTGCATTTATATCTAGGCATACCCAAGTGTGATATCTAGAAGTTCATGTCAACTAACTTTGAATGGTTTAGCCGTGATGACACAACTCCTGTTATAATCGTTGAGGACTTCAATGTGGACATTTCAAAAGCCATAGAAAAAACTGTTCACTGATTTGTGCTAGAACAGCTTGGTTCGAAGTGCCACACAAGTCACTCAACTACCCAGCAAAGGTTGTGTATATAAATTTAACTTTGGCCTAGGCTCTGCCTAAGGTTGTAGACGAAACAATCACTGTATATCTCAGCAATCGCAACGCTATCGCCACTACCATTACCAAATGATAAAAATAAATGCATGTACCCTTGCATACCCCTGTGTAATGTGCTACAGCTTCGCTGGTCACCCACCTTCACAGAGTGGAATGGCTCCTCAGTTTTCTTGTTATTAAGTTCTTCGCCATCCCTACAACGAGACAATATTGATTCAGTGCTAACGCATTACCGTCGACAGTCATTGTGTGACAGGTTCTCCCGCGATGTTTTCTTTTTCAGTTTCGGTAAAGAGGTATGTTCTTGCGAGCTTTTCGCATGCACTCTTATCTAAACTTAAAACTTGCACGGAGGCAGCGTGTACTATGTCTACACAACCTTAAACTGGACTTTTTCCAGGTTCGAAATATTGTTGCCGTTGGCATTTAAGAAGGCACTCCAACGGTTACCGCTGGACTCGAGCGCTCAATAAAACTAGAGGAGCGAGTCCCTAACAGCTGTTGCTGTAAACAAAACCAAGAGTGGCGACTCACTTGCTGTCTCTGCAGTTTGCGTCGAGGGACTTGGTGCGCTTCTTGGTGCGTTTCTTGTGCGCCTTCTCGCACGAGGGTGACGCGGCTTGCCCCGCATCCGCTGGGCCGGTGACCGCAACCTGCGCTGATGTTTCGACGGGGCTTTGCTCCGAAGCTTTTTCCTTGCCGCCTTGATTCTGCATGGGATTGTCTTAGGGCGTTGCTCTTCTTCTTCTACTTCTTCCTTCAAAATCGTGGCAAATACCCGCGAGGGTGCGGGATTAACCATGGTTCTCAATGGAAACATTATATGACCTTCTTGAATCATGTTAACTGATTGATATGTACTATATATATTTATTAATAGCGATTTTAAATTATTCTTCAGTTCTCATTATTTTGAATTGTGGTCATGCCATTTTTGACGAAGATGCTATATTATGAAAATAACGCGATTCAGTGTTAATATTGAGGAAAAGCTGTTTAACATGGGAGTCTCGAAGTAGCAATGACATAGTTATGCACAATTTGACGCACTTCCTTTCGGACTCGATGACGGGTGCTTGCCCCAAAATATTGCTATGGAACAGTGTTTACAATGACGAAGAGGAGAGCAGTGAGAAGGCAACGACGTCGATTAGAGGCTAGCGCGGGCTGTTGCCTTTTGGCCAAGTGCGGCGTATTCCCTTGTAAATACGCTTGTATATCGTTTTTCGTCTGCATCTTCCTACGTAACATATCTCGTGGAGGTGGACGTTTCCTGTACCTCGTCACGGAGCTTCGCAGTGGACGGTGCGTCGAGCCTTCCTTCATGGCTCCCGGCGACGACAACTCGACTCCACCGGCGCGAACACCTGCTGCGACTTCGCCGACCTACATTACTCTCCCCGCTCCCCATGATCCTGGCGTATTCTCGGGCAAAGATGGGGAAGACGTCGATGACTGGATCAGCCTATACGAACACGTAAGCCGTAATAACCGGTGGGACCCTACTATCATGCTCGCCAACGTAGTCTTTTACCTCGGTGGCACACCTCGAGTTTGGTTTCGGACGCACCTAGATGAGCTCACCAATTGGGATTCGCTTAAGCAAAAGCTCCGAGACTTGTGGGGCAAACCATACGGTCATCAACTTGCCGCGCAGAAGGCATTATCCGGCCGCGTCCAGAAGTCAACGGAGCCCTACGTCATGTACAATCAGGACGTCTTGGCTCTGTGTCACAAAGTTGACGCACACATGACTGAGTCCGACAAGGTCTCCCACATCCTCAAAGGCATTGCCGATGACGCCTTCAACTTGCTCGTTTCCAACGCCGCGGCAACGGTGGATGCAGTTATAGAAGAGTGCCGCCGCCTGGAACTCGCTAAAAGCCGACGCATTGACCAGAAGTTTGCCCGTCTGCCCAATATCCCAGCGACATCTTCCTGTGCCGACGCTCCTCGTCCCTCCAACACTGGCGATGTTACCCGGATCGTCCGGCGTGAGATCGAGGCCGTCTATCCGGCTGCCTTCGATTCCAGCCCCTCCAACGCACCTGCAGTCACGGTTTCCCTGATCCAGGCGAGCTCAATGACTAGCTCAATGAAAGAGCTCGTCAGCACAGCACTAACCTAAAGAATAGCTATGGGAGTCATTTAGCTGGACACTGCAACAAGTGTCAATGCACCCCCATATTTGAAAAGACAAAATTCATAGGGAAAGGAAAAAGTAAAAAGGAAAGGGAAATAGTAGAGGCCTTTCATATAATAAAGGAAGGCGATAAATGTGTAAGCACTCCCTCTCTTGCCTTGTCGGGAAAAGAAATAACATTTTTGGAAGAAATATTAAAATGATGATTTGAAGATGTTTTTGCGAATGATGTGCGCATGCCTATGCTGAAGAAGGTATAAATGTCCGGTGATTTTCAAATAAACTTCCAGTTGGCACTCAGCGCTTGTCTGTGGTATTCGTTTCCTTGTGTCCTCGTCTTTTTCGCGCTGTTTCACCTCAGTTCTAAGTTTTCGCCTGGTGCGCTCGTGCTCCTGGGGTCGCCCTCTCGTCACGTAGGACTTTCAGAAAAGCCCTACCGCGTGCTGCGCCAGGTGACGCCTGTGACGTACGAAATTGCTCCTGTGTGTTGAACCTCGTCTTGTACTCTGGCATCTAGCTATGTCGGGCACGTCAGTAGGCTCAAGGCCTACTAAACTGCTTCCGAGTCCGGCCTTCAGTTGCTCCGGGACGGCGCTTTTGCCGCCGGGGGTGGTGCTACGGAACAGTGTTTACAATGGCGAAGAGGCGAGCAGTGAGAGGACGATGACGACGATTAGAGGCTAGCGCGGGCTGTTGCCTCTTGGACATGTGCGGCGTATTCCCTTGTAAATATACTTGTATATAGCTTTTCGTCTGCGTCGTCCTACGTAACAATATGAAATGGTAATGACCGAAAGAGGAATGCCCGTATGCAATACGGGCTGCTCTAAGTAGGCCTTTGTTTCGGAATAATATTTTCGGGAAAAGGGGAGGTAATGATCCCGTAATTCTGTACTCCCACATGACGCACAAAGGTTCGATGGTGCGAACGCACGCCTAGAAAGGTAATGGAAACTTTGCATGCATTGTTAAGATGGACAAGACCGGACATTCCAGGGGAACGCCGAATGTTCCTACTCCGGTGGAGCAAGCAGAGGCTCATTTTTTCGGCGCAGGCTTGTTGTTAACGCCACCAGAGCAAGGTTGGGTAGGAAGAAACTTAGTGGCCCACCAAGCGCTGCCTTTGCCAAGGTGTCTGCAATGTCATTAAGTGGTAGTCCAGAATGCCCAGGTACGCAGAAAGGCAGGATTTCTTTAACATTATGTGCAATAAGAAGCGTAGCGGTGTAATAATGAATTATTTATGGTTTCTAGCGACGTAAGGACTAACAATAAGTCTCTGAGCAATATTGCACTCGACTGGTTTGCACGGTGACACTTGTCGCTCTTCTCTCTGTTTTACGTGCTTCACGTACACGAAGACGATGATGATCATGCGCCTTCAAAACATGCCACTCACTCACAATGGACGATGCGCCAAGAAAGTGGTTATTGTACACACACAACGACAAAGACAATGAAGGTGCGCCTTAAAAACATGGCACGAACCCACGGAGGCGAACGGCGCCTCGCTTTCGACTGCTGCCTCGCCCGGGCTCTGACGGTTCGAAATCCACGGCCAGGCTTCCAAGTGATCCTCTTGTCTCGTATCCGAAAGGGGACTGGCCAAGCTTCAACTACTTGTAGTGCTTGGGTTCTTATATAAGTGCGTTTCTTTTTCCAGGGACCGTGAATGGCCGTCTCTGATCCCGGCCAGTGCTCGCCCTGGTGGGCGAGTCGTCCCACTGAGTCGGTGGCCCTGGAGTGTTTTCTTCGCGACGGAGTCAACACCTTACCCGTGGTGATCGTTCCCACAGATGGTGGATTCATTCGGTTGACCTCATCAGAAGTTTTCCAGGAGGAGCTGCGCGGTATAACCGAACACTTCATTGACATCTCCGAGGTGAGGCGTTTTGGCAAGAATGGCATTCCGTGTAAGTCATCTACCGTTCAGTGCCTCCATACTTTGCTCAAGTGCACGAAATTCGCTAGCATTACGGTTCGTGGTTTCGTGTCTCCACATCTCGAATGCGTGAAGGGCATTGTTCTGGGGGTCGCCACCGGTATTCCTCTTGAGACCTTCTGGAATATGCCCTCTCCGGCTGGTATTGTTTCGGTTTACAGATATTATAAGTTAGTAGGTGATAACCGAGTTCCAACTGAGAGCGTTATCGTCTGGTTCTCTGGTTTAACGCGCCCGTCTGAAGGGAAGGCTCGGCCGTACTTCTAACGCGTGGAGGTCTCGACTCCTAAACTACTGCAGTGCCGAAAGTGCTGGAGATTTCGGCACCAGTGCTAACGCCTGCAGTTCTTCAGTGATATGCTGAAATTGTGCCGGCTTTCACTCCACGTCAGCGTGCGATGCAGATGCTCCGACGTGTTGCTTTTGCGATGGCTCTCATGGTGCTACGGATGCTACCTGCTCCGCGCGAGGCCATGAAATGCAGGTGCTTGAGATCGCAAAGAAACTTCATTGTACGCGCACGGAAGCGATAGCAGTGATTAAAGAGCGTGAAGTCGGTTACGCAGCCGCTGCATTCCGTTAGTCCACGTCACTAGAAGTGACAGTTTCGGCCGCAGTAGCCGCAGTAACCGCAGCTATTGACAAGGCAATCCCATTAGTTATGGAGAGACTTGTTAACACCTTTGCCGAAAGTATAACCGAGATCATGATTGATCATGACTGGTCATGACTGATCATAAATCGTACTTTGCTGCGGCAGCTCCCACCCCTTCAGCTAATATTACTGTGCAACATTCAAACGAAACAAACTTTTATAGTTAGGCAGAAGTTGCGTCTCATACCTCCATGTGGTCTCCACTATCAAGCCTTGCCGAATTTAATGATGGCTAATCCCCGAAAATTAGGAAAGCTATCCTACTCCTTGGGTCATCCTCGAACCCGTTCATAATTAACAATGTTGCAGCTTCTTATTCGCAGACAATAGCTTCTTTTAACACATACTTCCACTCTGTCTTTACGACTGATAACCCTATAACCCTTGTTTTGGAATCCACACCATACCCTGCATACCCTCCATGGCTTCTAAGCACATGCACGGAAGGGTTGCAAAATAAATATCAGCGTTTGAAAAGATTGTTGTGTTTTGCTAAAAGATAGATTTATATCCCACTCGTGTTCAAGGTTACTTCAGAACAGTACCCTAATACTTGAAAAATTCTGAACAACGCGGGAAATGCCAATAGGATATTTCTGAAACGTACAAGAAATTTGTAAATATGTTTCTAGGATGAGCGGCAGAAAGTTGAAAAAAATGTTACTAGGATATTTCAAGGTCGAGAAATAAGAAGTTGGCAGAATTTTGCTATAATATTTCTAAAAAGTATTAAGATGGTTAGTAGATCCTGCTTTTAATTTTTGAAACATGTTCATTCAGCGTTTAAAGAAAGTTTGTAACTAAGTTTTTTATTCAATATCAGTGGCCAATATTCGACAGGAAGTTGGTATGGAGTTCTTAGGAACTATGAGAAAAAGCATGAAAACATTTATTAAACCGTTGGTACATTCTAGTAACATTTGTTTAAAATATGTTTAAATGTGTTTAAAATATGAACTAAAAACTAATAGTTCATGCTCGGCCGTTCATTTCAACGCACAAAGTTTGCGGAAACACTATGACGACATTAATTCCCTTCTGTCTACGCTCTCTTTTCGATTTACCATCATTAGCTTTACTGAGACTTGGCTCTGCGATGACGACAAAAACTTATTTTCCTTCCCTTCTTACTCAGCCGAATACTGTCATAGACAAACTAGCAGTCATGGTGGTGTGGCCGTTTACGTATCATCACATCTTAGCTATAAACGTCGTCATGACCTCGACTTAAATCTAACAAACTGTGAATCTGTTTGGTTAGAATTCAATCATCCTTTTCTTCAGGCTGATAACAGAAGCTTTATTTTTGGTTGCATTTACAGATCACCGTTTTCATCTTACATTGACTTTTGTTCTGACCTCGATCAATCCCTAGAGAAACTATCATTTAATAACAAGACTGTAGTTATTATTGGCGATATCAATGTAAACCTTCTGGATGAAACTTCACCTACCTCCTCCCTTTATAGCAACTGTTTTCAGAGTTACGGTTTTGAATGTTTGGTAACGCTACCTACTCGTTGCAATAAGATAAATGAGGGCACACTACTAGATCATGCGCTAAGCAACATGACGTCACCGCCAGAGGCTCCTTGATGTCGACATAACGGACCATTACCCTATCTTTCTTTTCCTCAACTCAGAGCCGCAGTCACCCACTATTTCATACTTCAGCTACGTACTGAACAAAGATGCCTTTTTCGAATCTGTGACTACAACTGACTGGTCTGCTGTCCTTGAAATTAATGATCCGCAAGAAGCCTTTTCTCAGTTCTCCGTAATTTTCTTATCATTAATCGATTCACATACCGTCAAGAAAAAATGCAAGAAAATCCTCTCCCGTCCTCAAAACCCTTGGTTAAATGCTAGCATACTAGCCAATATGCGGAAACGTGACAACCTATATAAAAAAACTAAAAGGCAACCTTTTAATGTCGCCCTCTCTGCACGATACAAAAAATTTGCAACGCACTCAACAGCAAAATAAAGAATGCGAGGAAAACCTACTATGAGCACAAACTTGGTCAGTCTGGCAGCAACTCGAGACAAACGTGGCAAGTTTTAAATTCCTTTTTGCGCAGAAATGAACAACTGTCATTTATCGATACCATCACAAACGATCACATTACATATGATCAACCATTTGAGATAGCAAGGGCGTTCAGTGATGCCTTTTTTCCGGACAAACCAGTCATCAGTAGCCGTCCTTTGTCACTGAATCGTGTGCCGCATTCATTTTTTCTTTACCCTACAACACCACATGAGGTTCTTGATGTCATTCGCAAGCTGAAAGTAACCAATGCCGGTCTCGATAATATTCATCCTAGTAACATAAAACTAGTTGCTCATCTCATATGTGATGTCTTATGTTTTATTATCAATTTAATATTCAGGACTGGCGTTTTTCCATCTGACCTGAAACGAGCAAAGGTAATTCCAGTTTTTAAGAGAGGCGATCGTTCTTTACTGACAAATTACCGCCCAATATGCATACTGCCATTCTTTAGTAAAGTGATTGAAAAGTTGACTGTTACTCGATTAACCAATTACCTGTCTAAATTTAATATCCTTTCCAATTCTCAGTATGGTTTTCGTCCTGCCTATTCAACTGACCTTGCTCTTATCTTCCTAACGGAACGCTTAAAGGAAGCTATTGATAAAGGTTTTTTTTTTGCTGATTTAGTTCTTATTGATTTTACGAAAGCTTTTGACACTGTTAACCATCATATTTTGTTTTTAAAGTTGGAAGCTCTAGGCATAACTGGGCCAGCACTAATGTTACTACGAACCTACCTGCAGGATAGACATAACATAGTTAAAATTTCTAATGTTTTTTCCGAAGCTAAGGTTACTAACTTAGGAGTGCCGCAGGGTTCTATTCTGGGACCTTTATTATTTTTAATTTACATTAACGATCTGCCTGACTGTCTAACATCCTCAGAATGTGTGTTGTACGCCGACGACACAACCATAATTAACTACGATAAAAATATTTCGTCCTTAGTTACTAAACTAAATAATGACTTGGCTAAGGTTACGAACTGGTGTATAAATAATAATCTTGTTATTAATCCCTCGAAAACCGAGTTTATTGTATTTAATTCCCCCCAGAAACAATCTTGTTCAGTTCCATTGCTGATTATTGGTTCCCTTTTAATCCCTTCTAGCACTCATTGCTCATTATTAGGGGTAGAACTAGATTCTAACCTCAAGTTTCATCATCATATCTCGAATATTAAAAAGAAAGTTGCTTACGGCATTCGGTTACTGATTAGAGCCCGCCAATTTTTCAACTGTTCTACACTTGTGTCGCTATATTACGCTTTTATACACTCACACATTAACTACTCGTTAATATGTTGGGGAAATACATACAATACTCACCTCAGTTCACTTCAAACTTTGCAAAACCAAGCAATTAGAATAGTCACCTCTAGCCCCTATAATACTAGCGCTCTCCAATTGCTACACCGCAATAACATTCTGTCTGTCAAAAAAACTGTGATGTATAATCTGGGTATATTTATTTTTAAGTTATTCAAGATTCATTTTCAAGATTCATTTTATTTCTCCAAGAAAAAAAGGCCGGGGACAAAAAGCTGCCTTGAAGCAGCTTGGCGGGGTCCGGGGCCCATTTACAAAATGGCAGCAGTGAAGGGAAAAAAGTACAATTTGACATACATCATGAATCAAGGAACACAATGCAGAATTTTAATTAAGCCTAATGCAATACAAGGTAAAAATTCAAATATACAATGCACTGAGAAGTAACAAAACAGCATAATACAGCGTTATAGCAGAAACAGAAGGAGTAAAACGTAATTGCATTTCAACATTACGATATAATATATCAAGTTCAAACAATACATAGCAGCATTTCTTTTTATACAATGGAAAAAAACACTATTAGCCTAATTTGGGTTTGAACCCACCACATGCTCAAAAAATTGCTGAACAATTGTTTTTCTGTTTAGGTTCATATTTTCTGTGTACCATTTGTTTGTGTTAAGGGTGTTCGGAACCAGGAAATGCAACATTTGGGAGCCATACGTCGTGCGAAGTCGGGGTAGATGCCATTTCTCTTTGCGTCTGGTGCTTGTATGAGTGTGCGTTTGTGTCACCGATGAGAGTTGGATTATGAACTTAGCCCGAGGCAAGCTGAAGTTATTCAAGGCGCGAAGAATGGTAAATGACACTAGATGATGAATGGGAGATATTCCATGTTTAATAAACAGTGGTCTGGTGTGAGCTAGGTAATCTGAGCCAGAAACTATGCGGATAGCTTTTTTTTGCAGAAGTAGTAGTTGGTTTAGATGCACGCCAGCCGCAGTTCCCCACACAAGATGGCAGTAGCTTATTTGAGAGTGAAATAATGAATGATATATTAATTTTTTAACTTTCACGGGAAACAAGTCGCGACCTCGTGAAAGAGCTCCTACAGATTTCGACAAGCTTAAAGAAAGATGACGGAAGTGATCAGCCCATTTAAGATGTTCGTCAAATATTACGCCAAGAGATTTATATTTACTTACGATTTCGATAGCGTAGTCTCCAATAAGCAGTGGGATTGATATGGTTACTTTCCGATTTATCGAACGAAAAATAACCGCCTTTGTTTTATTATGATTAATCTTTAAACTGTTTACATGTGACCAGTTATGGAGGCTTTCCAATATGACGTTCGCTTCAAAGAGGAGTTCATTCGATGAGTTTCCAGATAAAAATAAACTAGTGTCGTCGGCATATATTATAAATTCCGCCTTCTTGGAAATATGGACGAGATCGTTTATATATACGTTAAAGAGGAACGGACCTAAGATACTGCCCTGCGGTACTCCGCATCTTATATACTCAAAACTGGAGCTATAACCATCAACACATACGGTTTGCTGCCATTTTTCAAGGTATGACTTTATCAACTTAAGCGGATTGCTTCTGATACCGTATGCATAAAGTTTATCTAAAAGAATGTTATGATTAATGCAGTCAAATGCTTTGCTGAAATCGACAAAAATGCCTAATGTTAGAAGTTTATTTTCAATGTTTTGCAAAATTAGTTCTTTTTGTTTAAGTAGCGCAGATTCCGTACATAAGCCTTTTCTAAAACCAAATTGGGAATCTGTAAAAAGGCGATTATCGTTAAAGTAAATTTCCAAACGCTTAAGGAAAATTTTTTCTAGTGGTTTCGAGAAAATTGGCAGAATCGATATTGGTCGATAGTTGCCCATGTCTTGTGTCGTCCCACATTTATGGATAACAATCACTTTGGCTAGTTTTAGTCTGTCTGGGAAGGCAGATGAAGATATTGATAGGTTAAATATATACGATAACTAATAATGAAGTTAATAATAATAATAATGAATAAAGAAGTTCCTGCATGTATAATTCCTAAAACCTGCCTGATAAACACTAATGTCACTAGATTTGCTTTGCACAATAATCTAATTTTACCTCAGGTGTGCACCAACTATGGCAAACAATCAGTTCATTTTGCTGCCTTTTCATTTTGGAATTCCATACCACTTTGCATCAAAACTTCGCGTTCAACATCCGTATTTAAAAACACATCTGAAGAATTTTCTTCTAACAGAAAATATTTAATAACTTCTTTCTTCTTTTCTTTTTTTCTCTTTTTCTTCACCCTTATTACTTCAAATATTCCGCTGTTCTGATACCTTTCTTTTTTATTAGTAGTCATGTATATTTCGAAGTTCTTTTGTTGTTGTTTCTACTGTTGCATTTATGGTCATGTATATTTGAAATTCTTTTTTTTTGTATTGCATGTTTGGGTAAAATTTCCGTTACTGTTCAATTCGTTTAGCTCATTTGGTTTTACTGCATTTGCTCCTTGCAATTGTATAATTTCCTTCGTTAGATTTCTTGTAACTAACTCGTAATCTTGTTTTGCATTCTCCAGTACTTACTTTCTTCCATGTTTGCTTATATATGATTTTAATGTAGTTCAATTTGTTGCTTTAGAAAGCGCATATTTATAAATAACAGGAGGTCCCGATACGGTCATTGACTATGGGACCTCCTTCTGTATATTATTTGTTCTTATAACCTGTAATCTATAATGAATAAAAATCAATTTCAATTTCAATTTCAAAGTTACTAGAAATTTTTGTAAAAGAAGGGCTGTACTTCACATCATGCTCAAGAGAACAAGAATATCATTTTGCTGTTGTATTTGAACAAGTTTGAGAACACGTGCACAGAATTCGGCTCTATTTTGCTTACAAGTGTTTTGAAAAAATTTAGCCGAGCTGTGAATTTTCTTTGAAGACATGGGAACTTCTGCTCACTTTTACGTCACAGCTACTGACGCTCTGTTTCAAGACTGAAGAGCGCGAGCCTTCAATGAGTACAATCAGAGCCCATTGATAATTTTACTGGTCACGAAACTTCTCCGTCATGCTATGGGAGAGCTTAGAGGAGTGGAAGTTAGACAAGCTCAGACTTTGAATTGTATTGCCTGTTTCGTCAGCACAAAAATATCATGTGAAATATGAAGGTGAAGTGCTTGTGATTGTTCTGTATGCAATGCAGTTAAAATAGAAGCAACTAAACTAAAGCAACTATAACTAAAACAACTAAAATGTTGCTCCAGCATATCAAAAATTCTACTACTCGTGTTACAACACTTTCCCGTGCCTAATTACTTGAATGTATCAGATTGCGAGTACCAAAAGATATATGTTGGGCTAAAATAAACGTAAAAAATATAGTTTAATCAAAAATAAAAATAGAACTATGTGGTTACGGATGTTTTCGAGCGTTTTTGCTAGCAAGAAAGAAAAGAATTCTGTGCAACTCTTTTGTTCGTCTCTGACCGTTCGATCTAATACAAATTAGCACGTTTTACAGAACTCGCTGCTGTTCCAACTCTGAAGATCGTTTCTTTACCTGTGAAGAATTAAACACCTGTGCCATCGCTACTTGTGCATGACGACGTAAGTTTATCACGATTTTCATGAATGAAATCTTTTCTAAAAAATGCTGGAATTCCTCAAATGAATTCAATATTGCAAACAAATTTGTAGCTATATAACAATTCATTATATTTTATTTTCGCGTGAACTTAAGACCGACCTGCTTAGTTTCAGCAGTTATTATTCAAGCATTGCTCTTGCACTCAGTGTGAGGAGCATTTTTTTTCATGCTGCGAAAACGACCTTGCTTGGATTACACAGGTTATTGGAATAATGCTATGTTGTGGTAAATTTCTCTATAGCCCAATATGTTTGCAGTTAGGGCTGCATGACTGCAGTATACTTTCTTGCCTAGTTATAGCAACCCCTTTACATTATGCTGCCACAAACACATGAATATACTTCATGATCAGTAAGCTTTCTTTTTCGTCATTGCAGGACAAGAGGGTTCCGTTCACACCGTGTATTCTTGCCAAAACCAGGTGCAGGCAGAGTTCCTCCGCCTCTGCGTCGACAAGGAGACTGTTAGTCGGGAAAAATGCGGATGAAGGGGTTGTCGCAAATACGTATGCATCTTTTTTATCTTGAACATACTATATGTGCCTAAAGCCTGCAACACCAGTACAGTCCACTTGGAAAGAATTCTCAGGATGGCACCCTTTTCAATATGTTGTAACGGATACGAAAGGCGCGGACAAAAAGAGAGAAGAGAAGACGAAGAGTTGGAGAGGCCGAGCTGCGCTACTATCACACTACGATCATCATCCATCGCCTGTAAATAAAACCATTTCTTCTCAATTCTTCGTAACAGTGGTGGAAGGAGCGGGGTAATCGGCACCCGAAGACGGAGGCTGAAGCAGGAGTTCTTCGACGGAGCCGTCGCCTTGCTGGGCTCCCACCGAATCTACCAGAGTTGAATATGTCCGACGACGCAGACGAACAACGGCCCATGCCAACAGCTGCGCCGACAAGTTCCGTTCTACAGCTGAGAGATGCGCGTCCCTTCGCCGGAAGATCGGACGAAGATGTCGAGGAATGGCTCATACATTATCACTGGTTGAGTGCCGCCAGCAAGTGGAACAGCGCTTCTCAGCTTTCGAACGTCGTGTTCTTTCTAACGGATACTCCGTTGTTGTGGTTCGACAATCATGAGGAAACGTTTACAACATGGTGAAGATTTGATTCCCAAATCAAAGAGCGATTCGGCGACTCCGCGGCGAGAAAGAAAAGGACAGAACAGACGCTACTGCAACGTGCGCAAGTGCCAGGCGAAACCTGCACGACCTACATTGAGGCGGTAATGAAACTGTGTAGGATGGTAGACTCTGGAATATCTGAGGAAGACAAGGTTGGGCACATCCTGAAAGAAATTGCCGAAGACGTTTATAATGTCCTCGTTGCAAAGGACAACCTGGCTTCCGTCACTGACATCATTCGGCGCTGTCGTACTTTCGAGCAACTGAAGACGAGGCGCATCACGCCGAAGTTTGGCAGGCTAGCCAATGTAACCACAGTTGCAAACGAGGACAGCAACCAGCTCTTTGATCTGGCATCAACGATACGACAAATGGTTCGGGAAGAGCTCAGCCTGCACGCGCAAGTGACACATCCAGGCACTCGTAGCTTCCGCCTACCACCAGATTTCGAGCCAAACGTGGCATCCTTCTCCCCGTATCCTGCGGCGAGGGGCACTGAGGATTATGAACTCGCGCCCCGACAGCAGCCACGTCTCTACGACAGAGGACCTACTTACGACGCTCGGCCGCAACGAGAGCAGCCGCATTTTTACCCCCGAGGCCCCGTGACTTCTGTCAGGCCGCGACAAGAACAGCACCGACCCTACTACCACGACGCGACTTATGAACGATATAACCGATTTTAGCGAGCAGCAGAGACACGTTATCCACATGACAACGAACTTTCTCGCCACCCGAAGCAGCCTAGCATTCGTTTCGAGGAAGATGCTGTGAACCGCGACGCTCCCGTGTGCTGCAAGTGCGGTTCCACAGGCCATATAGCTCGGTATTGTCGCCAAGGCCGTCAATCACGAAGGACACCACCGATGTTCTCGCCACCCAGAACCCGCACTTCATATGACTTGCGGACGACCGATTTGCTTCCAATGGACCACTTCTCACACGCGACCAGACGCAGTGATTCGCCAGCTTCTGAGCGGAGTTTGACACCACCAAGTAACCGTGCCCGTCGCTCTCCGTCCCCTCGGCGCCGTTCTTCGTCACCGCCGCCGGAAAACTAGCATCCGCGGCCAATGGAGGTGTGGTCGCCGGACGGCCTTTGCAAGAAATACCTCTGCCTGTTGTGATGTTGAAAAACAAAGTGAATGTCTCGATTGACGGAATACCGGCCATGGCGTTAGTTGATACTGGGGCGCCTGTGTCTTTGATGAGCCTCGCTTTCAAAAACCGTCAAGGCCACAAAGTTATGTTTTCTTGGAACGACGGTATTACCTTTCGTGGAGTAGGCGGCGAGTCGCTTCAACCCCTTGGTGTTTGTGCTGTGAGTGTTTTGTTGGCTCGGAAAGTGTTTGTGTCGGAATTCGTTGTTCTTTCTCGTTGTTCGCACGATGTTATCCTTGGTGTAGATTTTCTTGAACAGTGCGGCGCTTCCGTGGACTGTGGTTGTGGCGAAATATCATTGAACAAGTTATTTATATCAGCACAGTCCGAACAAAGCTCGGGCGGTGAAGACAGGGACAAAGACACTCGGTGTTCTTGATGAAGTGATTGCACCATCGTGGTGCCTGACGCCCGTTCGTGTTTCTGCAACTACTGTGGATGCTGATTGTGTTGAACTTGTAGTTAGGCCTCTCCGCATAAACTGTGCTAAAAAAGATATACTTGTGCCCTGTTCTGTCGTGTGCATGACGAAAGGAGTCGCCACATTGTGGGCGCTGAACTGTTCCGCCACGCCGGTTGTCCTTCCTCGCGGTATGAAAATCGCTCTCTTCGATAAAGCCGCATGTAGCCTAATAGCGGCACTAACTACGGACGTTTCTAAAGCTTGCTCTCCTTGCGATAATCGCCATTCTGAAGAGCTAATGCTCGGCATTATCAGCAAGGCTCTTGGCATATCAGAACGGCAAGCACTGGTACAGGTCCTTGCCATACATGAGGCTGCATTGGACTTCACGCATGGAGATGTACCCCTTCATTTACCGTCGTCCCGCGCTCGTCACAGAATAGATACCGGCTCAGCACATCCCATCCGCCGGAAGCCCTACCGAGTGTCATCGTCCGAACGCAAAGTTATTGCAGAGCAAGTCAAGGAGATGATGAACAAAGGTGTCGTTCGAGAGTCGTGTAGTCCATGGGCAGCCCCAGTAATCCTAGTGCGGAAAAAAGATGGCTCCTGGAGATCTTGCGTGGACTACAGACATCTAAACTCAGTGACGAAGAAGGACGTCTGTCCACTACCGCGAATCGATGACGTCATTGATTGCTTACACGCTGCTTCTTACTTCTCAACACTTGATTTGCGATCGGGGCATTAGCAAATACCTATGGACCCTGCCGACAAGGAAAATACCGCTTTCGTGACTCCAGATGGCCTATTCGAATTTAATGTTATGCCTTTTGGCCATTTCAAAGCTCCTGCCACCTTCGAAAGTTTCAGGGACACAGTAATATGTAGTCTGAAGTGGGAGATATGCATGTGTTACCTCGATGATGTTGTAATCTTTGGCCGCACGTTTGAAGAACATCATGAACGCCTCAGCCTTGTTCTCGACTGCATCGAGAAAGCTGGACTGGTTCTAAACTGAGAAAATGTTGCGAGTATTCTGTCGCACCGCCGAACGAGTCTGGTATTTCGATAAGCACAGGCGAGCTGGGCGTTTCGACGGAACGGTGGGGCATAAACTCAAGCCGATGAAGGAACTTTAGCGTAGACGTACGTGAGCTGCCTGATCGGTCTCCACGGTCCAGCCACCCGTTGGCGCAGAGCTTAAACAGCCAAAGAGCTAATATTGCTCTATCCAAGTGTAAAGCATTTTAAACATTTACAAAAACAACGTGTTAACGATTACACTCCTGCAAAAATTTACGCCAGCATCAAAGAAGAATGCATTTCGTTACTGCTACTGTGTGTGCTGGAGCTCTGTGCCAACAGGTGGCTGCACCGCGCAGACCATTCACATTTGAGCTTCTGCTCATCCCGTAAAACGACACGGTCAAACGGCCAGGCCCTGTCCGCTTACATTTGCGTTTGCCCTAATACTGGACTCGCGAAACGCTATTGCGTTAGTAATCTTCCGGTGTAAAGTGGACGGCCGCAAACGCGCAAACCCTGGCGCCCATCGGATAGTGGCAGTCGGATGCGCTGCGGCCAGTCCGCTCGTCTGCTGCCTCGTCGAGGGACATGATGTCGCAGCTTGACATATTGCCGGTCGCTACGTTTGTAGTCCACAACGCCAGAAAGTCGAATCATAGTGCTCGCGAAAAGACTGAGACCGACTCTGACCGCGGAGCTCTCGTCGAAATGAAGCACATTGTAACACGAGCAGACGACGCTTGCTGTTTGCCGGAAGTACTTCAGTGTAGTGAGAAATTGTTCCTGTGCATTCTCTTTGTGTTACTTTCTCTTTATAGAAAGAACTAACATTACAACTATCACGAACATCATTTGTTCACTATAAAGATGGTAAAATTATGGATGACGCGCTCTGGGCAGCTAATCAGATAGCTCGCACTACTGACGTCAATGGGATGATTTTGGTCTTATGGGTAGGGGCGGCTGAAAATTCCGCCGAGCAGTGTGCTGCGATCGGCAACGATGCACATTTTTAAAACCTTATAATAAATTACATGCTTTACGCGGAGCACTCATATGCGTCAAGTAATGATCAAAAGGACCTACTCTAACGGCTCAGTACATTTATACAAAATCGTCAAAATCGTTTCAGGGTCCCACTAAGGCGGGAAGTGCCCAGCGCCAGGCGTTCTCCACAACGCGAGCGTATATGGCGAATCCTGCGCGTCTTCCGCTACTCAGTGTCCCGAGAAGACACAAATAACAATTATCGCTGTCCAAGCATGGGTTTGCGCAGTAAAGAAAAGCATTACTTATGCGGTCACTGAATTATGCAAGAATCATCATCATCACCATCATCATCAGCATCATCAGCCTGGTTACGCCACTGCAGGGCAAAGGCCCCTCCAATACTTCTCCATCTACCCTGGTCATATACTAATTGTGGCCATGTTGGCCCTGCAAACTTCTTAATCTCACCAACCCACCTAACTTTCTGCCGTCCCCTGCTACGCTTCCCTTCCCTTAGAATCCAGTTCGTAACACATAATGACCATCGGTTATCTTTCCTCCTCATTGCATGACCTGCCCATGCCCCCCCCCCCATTTCTTTTTCTTGATTTCAACTAAGATGTCATTCACTCGTGTTTGCTCCCTCACCCGATCTGCTCTTTTCTTATCCCTTAACGTTACACCTATGATTCTTCTTTCCATAGCTCGTTGCGTCGTCCTCAATTTAAGCTGAATTCTTTTCGTAAGCCTCCAGATTTCTGCCCCGTACGTGAGTACTGGTAAGACACAGCTGCTATACACTTTTCTCTTGAGGCATAATGGCGACCTGCTGTTCATGATCTGAGAATGCCTGCGAAACGCACCCCAGCCCATTCTTATTCTTCTGATTATTTCAGTCTCATGATCCGGATCCGCAGTCACTATCTGTCCTAAGTAGATGTATTCCCTTACCACTTCCAGTGCCTCACTACCTATCGTAAACTGCTGTTCTCTACCCAGACTGTTAAACATTACTTTAGTTTTCTGCAGATTAATTTTTAGACCAACCCTTCGGCTTTGCCTCTCCAGGTCAGTCAGCATGCATTGCAATTGGTTCCCTGAGTTACTAAGCAAGGCAATATCATTAGCGAATCGCAAGTTACTAAGGTATTCTCCATTAACTCTTATCCCCAATTCTTCCCAATCCAGGTCTCTGAATACTTCCTGTAAACACGCTGTGAATAGCATTGGAGAGATCGTATCTCCCTGCCTGACGCCTTTCTTTATTGGGATTTTGTTGCTTTCAAGTCTTTGCACCTCCTATATGAAAGAATATCTAGCTTCAATTCTATGTTTGTTGGGCTTTCCAGCGTGCAACCGAAAACGCCCGTTTTCAAAACTGGGGTGTAGGGGCAAGGGCTTTTGACAGTGGGGGGCAATTGCCCCCCTTGCTCGCCCCCCCCTGGTAGATACGCCTATGATCTGACTGGATGACTGCGGATACTCACTATGAGAAAGCCACTGTGAAGGAGAGATGCAGCAGCGGCAAGCGAACGCGTCGTGCTGCCTCTAGCTGTAACGCGTCTTCGAAACTTGAACTCAATGAGAGTGCGTTGGGAGGCTAGTTGGTAAACATAATTCGGGAACTTGAAGTGCGCTACGGACGAGACACAGAAGCAGAAGACACGACGAATGCCAACTGAAACACACATGAAAGTTTCATGTATGTTTCAGTCTCTGTTTTTCCTGTGTGAAGAAATGCAAGCCGATTTTTGATAGAACGAACGTGTTAGGGCAGGCAAAAGATAAGAGGGCACGTAAAATATTGGAAGCTTCTTTGGTAGCAAGAAATGGCCCAGGTGGGTGCGTCATAGAACCATCAGTGTATCCTTTCAATAAAGAGCTTGATTTTTTTTTGTGTGTGTGTGTGGACAGGGGCTTGGCGAGGGAGTGTTCTATGGTCACGTGGTTATGATTGTACTTGCACATGCGCATTGTTCGAAGAGGCAGCATTGTGTTGTTTGAATAAACCAGCTGTTAGTCTGCGTTCGTCTTGTATTCTCCTACTTCGGTGTCTCGTCCCTAGTGCAATTAGAGCTCTCCAGTTTGAAACATGAAATTACGTGACCTCCGACACTACGCGCTCGAGAACACAGCGGCACATGGAGCCGCAAGACATTATCGGCTCACGCAGCCTTTCTACCGGCCGCAGATTACATCCAGGAATAGGACACGTGCGACCGCGCTAAGCCACGCCACGCGCACCAGCGGCTTGGCTAGCCCGCTCACCTTGTTCTCGCCACCCCGCGCCCATCTCCTTTTCTTGAGCCACGCTGGGCTAACGGGAAGACGGCGCCCGTTAATCCATCATCCTTTTGGGCTCAAACGCTCACGCTTCGAGACACCATACGGCGCCGAGGGGCGCGATAGAATCTTATCGCAATTTTAGTTTATACGGAACATCACTAACATAGCGACGGCGAAAGTTCGGTTGTGGTGTTGCTATAATTGCCATCGCAATTGGCCGAGCGTGCGATAGCCCTCTGCTTGATTCACGGCGCAGAAGGAAAACTCTCGGCGCCCGCCTGTATACTTCCAGGTTAGAGTTCGTTGCTGCGGAAAGTAGCTCGAGTGTGTCAGTCGCTCTTGCGTGGGGAAGAGGTAGCGCTGATCTGCATGCTTATCGAAGTTCGACATTCTTTTATATCATTTGTCAGTGGTGGCGGTAAGGCCAAGTTACTGTTCAACGCTGCCAGTATATGGCTTGCTGTGCTAGCCTTGCGGAAAGGTGTGCGTGACGAACGGTCGTAAACGCGGACGCTTCTTGCGCAACTGGGAGGCATGAAACTCGCACACAATCTAATCATGGATCAACATACCTACGTAAAGCGCGGCCACTCCAGCCGTTTCGCGGCTGAGCAAGTAAGGGTCTGACAACCCGCCAGGAGGCGTGGCGACGTGCGCTACCAGTTCACCTCAAAGGTAGACGACTCATCATACATCAACCGGGTTGCGTTCACGTCGCTTTGCTTTGGCGGTGAGTTGTTCGCTTTGGCTGCAGAAATAATTTTGGTGGTCCTTGCGGGGAGAACGTTGTTATCAAGTCGTCTATTATGCTGGGTCAGCGTATTTTGCGCGTGTAGCACCCGCCGTGGTTGCTCAGTGGCTATGGTGTTGGGCTGCTGAGCACGAGGTCGCGGGATCGAATCCCGGCCACGGCGGCCGCATTTCGATGGGGGCGAAATGCGAAAACACCCGTGTGCTTAGATTTAGGTGCACGTTAAAGAACCCCAGGTGGTCAAAATTTCCGGAGTCCTCCACTACGGCGTGCCTCATAATCAGAAAGTGGTTTTGGCACATAAAACCCCAAATATTATTATTATTATTTTATTTGCGCGTGTAGCATAGAATACGAGCCGCGACGCCCGTTTTCCGTGTAGCCACCAGTTTGTTTTGCACCTGTCTTCTCCAGAAGACCATGTGCATTGCTTACAACGCGTAAGTCCCTCGAAATACCTTCAGTTTAAAGGACATAATTTGTTATCTGTGGCTCAACCGTATTATGAAAGAAACGTTTTACTTAGTGGGGCTCGAGCAGTTTAATGCGCATTTGGGATAGTTTTGTGAAGGCTGTCTATACTTCCCTGTATATACACGATGCATGCTCCTGGGCCGCTTCGCAAGTGCCTGTTTTACTTGACGCCTTGTTTGTCATGGCTAAAACATTCTTGTTTTCGTCTGTGTCTGTCTATGCCTGTGTCTTTATCAAGTGTGTCATCCCGCATTTCTTCTGTGCAAGCCCTAACGCGAACAAGAAAAATGAACTTTTTGTATTGAACCACTGGCTTCCTATAGTATGCAACTGAGAAAAGCGGCTCAAAAACTGGCAAAATACTGCAACAAAAACAGCACTGATCGCAATATTTTTCCCATCTCCGTGAGCTAAATCTGCCTAGCTTAGGTTGCGGGATTCTCATTCGTGCTCTTGGGACAAAGGAACGACAACACAGTATTGCAAACAATCACAAGGGCATTTATTGCACCTATTGCATTTACATCTATTACATTTATTGCATAGATCAATGCCTGCTAGCCGAGTTGCTATCCACAATACATGCCGATGGGCGCGCGACAAATCTAATAAGTCCGACTTACCGCGACCGGATAACGAGCGAATATGTTCGCCCCATGCTGGATCCCAACGCCTGGTCGTTCGCGCGTAAGGTCACGCGAACGGTGGCGCGTTCGAACGAGGCCTCACGAGACGGTCTCGCAGAAGCATGGATCGGCGCACTCGCGGTACGTCCGTGCAGCTTGCCGATACCGAACCACAGAGGAACCGCCTTCTCCTCTCCACGTCCAAGTAACCCCGCCGTGAGGCGGCGTTATCAGCGCAACATTCGCGCCATGTCTCGTACTGCGCTTCAACCACATCGACCGCCGCGGGCTCCAGGCCACGCGGCGAAGCCGGATTACAGGAGACGGTAGCTATGAGGGAAAACAACGTATCAGGGGACGCGTGAGAGTCGCGCTTGCCCACAAGGTTCATCGAGAAGCATCGCAGTTTTTCCAGTAAGAAGGTTGCGATCCGCGAGTTTATTACGCCTGTACGCACGGTATGCCTGAAAATGAAATATTGAAGCTCTTGGGCTCCACTATAGACGACGTAGCTGAACATTTTAACAACCTTATGTAAGCCAGAATTGAAAGCATTGCAATCGAAACCGTAACCTAAACAGAGCTAAACCACACGTCAGAAATCATCGAAGGGAAAATTAGCGGTCTTATCAGCCACTTCGAGGCGCTAGCGGCAGTTGAGTAGCTCCGCCGCCGGGCCTTGCAGGAGTGTCCACTCTTAACCTATATGATTCTCTATTGTCGCATTTCATACATTCAAGTCCCTGCCGCAGATCTTGCACTTGACGATAGAGCACGTTTTCCATCGGCTCTTCTAATCTTTAAATAAGTAGTACTAAGGCGGCCTCTCGGCGGAAAGTTGCTGTAGGAGTGGGCTGAACAGGTACCGCACTGAGTGACAAAACAGGTTGAAGCGCTTTTTCGGCAGAGTAAAAGCTGTCAGCTTGCATTCTCTTTCATGCTATCGGCGTCGCTGTTGTCCACGTGTTACTTCTGTCAGCATACTCACTACTTTTCTTTTTACACAAGCACATAACATCATCTGGTAACCCCATGGATGCTTGAACGCGATGCTTGAATATATATATATATATATATATATATATTTCATTTCATTTCATTTATTTTCACCTTAAAGGCCCGGAGGCATTACATAAGGGAGGGCTTTAATCCTTGTAACAATGTTAGAAGAAATGTACAGAACAGTAAAGAACAACAATAAACAAATACAACTCAGGAACAATTGTGAAAAAGAAGGGAACATCGTGTTAGAGTAAGGGTTGGTGGAATCGGCAATTAAGCAGTGCGGTTATTTAACATTTCTCGGAACGTTTTACGGTCAGTGCATGTCACGATATCTTCTGGAAGATGGTTCCAAAGGGTTATAGCGTCGGGAAAGAATGAAGTGTTCATGGCAGATGATCGGGTGTTAATGTTTGCTATGGGACGACTGTGGCTTAAGCGAGAGGATGTACGTAAGGGTGGATTTAGCAGGGAATGCCTGGAGTGCGGATGGTAATAAAAGGTGTGAAGCAAGCAGAGACGAGAGGTGATCCGGCGGGAAGCAAGTGATGGTAGTTCAAGTGAACGTTTTAGTGCGGTTATGCTGGTATCACGAGAGTAATTGGAAGTTATAAACCGAGCAGCGCGATTTTGTATTGCTTCTATGTCATAGGTTAGATATGATTGGGAAGGGTGCCAGATAGATGACGCATATTCTAACTGCGGACGTACGAATGTTAGATATGCTAGCCTTTTTATTTCTGGTGATGCGGCTTTTAGGTTGCGTTTTAAGTATCCAAGGGTGCGTGAAGCATTAGAACAGATGGTGTCAATGTGAGTTGCCCATGATAGTGTCGATGTCATGTGAACGCCGAGATATTTGTAAGACGGGGCATGATTGATAGGAGCTGAATTTATTGTGTAGGTGTGACTGGTTAAGCTGTGGTTGCGGGTGAATGACAGAGCTTTGCATTTAGTAAGGTTAAGCGGCATGTACCATTTCTCGCACCATACTGCGATGGAATCGAGATCCTGTTGTAGAGCGGCGATTTCAATCGAGCCTTTGATTGGGGAATATAGGACACAGTCATCCGCGAAAAGACGTAATTTGTTCTTAATGTTAGCAGGCAAGTCATTGATGTAGATGAGGAAAAGTAGAGGCGATAAACCAGCGCCCTGTGGCACACCCGATGTTACGCTGCTAAGAGATGAATTATGGTTATTTGCAGAGGTAAACTGTGTGCATCCTTTTAAGAAGTGTTCAAGCCAGGTAAGCAAGCTATTTGGGATTCCGATAGATGCAAGTTCTTGAAGTAGGTGATTGTGGGAAATATATATATATATATATATATGCAGTTCTCTTAATACCAGAAGATGTCGGCGTCCTAGTTTTCCCTCAAAGCGTTCCTGTGCAAATTTCGGTGCTTTATCCACAAGAATGTATCACACAGGTAATTTCACACAACCGTCCCGGCCCTAGTGTCCTATAAAGAGGACACAAAGAGAAATTGTTCTAAATAGCGACGCAAATGGTTAGCAAACTCAAAAAAGGATTCTACATACACCTCCGCAGCACAGGCGAGTTTGTTTGTCCTTGTCTTCCCCGGAAAGCCCTAGTGGTGAAAACAAAATGGCGTAAAGGAAGAAAGACGACTGCAGAAGTATTCACGCCTTTTGATATTTTTCTCAATACCTACTGTCTCAGTAGCGATTATAATGTTATTTGCTGTTTCTGATATGCTTCGGGGTGTATTTATATCAGGAAGTTTTGTCTCTCATTTGCGCATAGCCAACAGCACGCCATTATCTATGTGTCCTAAACATGGGACACCAGGGCTCAGTGGTTGTCAAGGGCCCTACATGTGTTGAATGGAGAGTGAGGGCGCTGTTGCTTGTGGCAGCTTCCCATTTCTTGTTTTATTATTGCAGATGCGATAAAACAGCCTCATGTGCTGTACTCAGTGGCAAGGGGATTTCTTTTGCGAAAAAATCTGTTTTTCAAAGACCTAACCACGTTTGCTGTTCTATAGGAAGATTGCGTATTGGAGGTAGAAAATGATCACGCTCTAAAGAAGGATATAAAGTTGGTGTTTGCAGACTTGGGTAACACAGCAGACAAAGAACTAGCCATCCATGACGAAACTGCATCAGGCAAAGTGACTATCAAGTAGATGGAGGCCATGCAAGTGCAATGATGAAGGAAGTTTGCGTGTTGGAAGTAGAAGACGATGATGATGGATATTACGATATACAACTTGCTTTTACAGGCTTGGGGAGCACTTTTGCTGCATTGTATACGAAGGACTGGCCATATATAACGAAAGTACAAACGACAAAGTCACTATCAAGTAAATGGAGCTATTCAAGCGCAACGATAAGCCATGTATAACGAGCTCAAAGATGTTTTTTAAGACTTCTCACGCACGAGCACCACTATCCGATTGTCATAATGCAAGCTTTCCTACATATAAATGTGTGATAGAGTTGAGAATAATACGCTATTTCGAAATACTTCACATCGCTCTTTACAACCACTAAGCCCCGGGGGTTTACATAGGACATGACGCCATATGTTGTACTGATGGGGTAATTCGAATAAGTTTTAGGCGGTAGTATATCAATACAAAACGACGAAGAAAAGATTAAATTATAATATGGGGTGTTACGGTGCCACAACCACTTTCAGATTATCATCATCATCATCATCATCAGCCTGGTTACGCCCACTGCAGGGCAAAGGCCTCTCCCATACTTCTCCAACAACCCCGGTCATGTACTAATTGTGGCCATGCCGTCCCTGCAAACTTCTTAATCTCATCCGCCCACCTAACTTTCTGCCGCCCCCTGCTACGCTTCCCTTCCCTTGGGATCCAGTCCGTAACCCTTAATGACCATCGGTTATCTTCCCTCCTCATTACATGTCCTGCCCATGCCCATTTCTTTTTCTTGATTTCAACTAAGATGTCATTAACTCGCGTTTGTTCCCTCACCCAATCTGCTCTTTTCTTATCCCTTAACGTTACACCTATCATTCTTCTTTCCATAGCTCGTTGTGTCGTCCTCAATTTGAGTAGAACCCTTTTAGTAAGCCTCCAGGTTTCTGCCCCGTAGGTGAGTACTGGTAAGACACAGCTAATATATACTTTTCTCTTGAGGGATAATGGCAACCTGCTGTTCATGATTTGGGAAAGCCTGCCAAACGCACCCCAGCCCATTCTTATTCTTCTGATTATTTCCGTCTCATGATCCGGATCCACCGTCACTACCTGCCCTAAGTAGATGTATTCCCTTACGACTTCCAGTGCCTCGCTGCCTATTGTAAATTGCTGTTCTCTCCCGAGACTGTTCAGCATTACTTTAATTTTCTGCAGATTAATTTTTCGACCCACTCTTCTGCTTTGCCTCTCCAGGTCAGTGAGCATGCATTGCAATTGGTCCCCTGAGTTACTAAGCAAGGCAATATCATCAGCGAATCGCAAGTTACTAAGGTATTCTCCATTAACTTTTATCCCCAATTCTTCCCAATCCAGGTCTCTGAATACCTCCTGTAAACACGCTGTGAATAGCATTGGAGATATTGTATCTCCCTGCCTGACGCCTTTCTTTATTGGGATTTTGTTGCTTGCTTTATGGAGGACTACGGTGGCTGTGGAGCCGCTATAGATATCTTCCAGTATTTTTACATATGGCTCATCTACACCCTGATTCCGTAATGCCTCCATGACTGCTGAGGTTTCGACTGAATCAAACGCTTTCTCGTAATCAATGAAAGCTATATATAAGGGTTGGTTATATTCTGCACATTTCTCTATCACTTGATTGATAGTGTGAATATGGTCTATTATTGAGTAGCCTTTACGGAATCCTGCCTGGTCCTTTGGTTGACAGAAATCTAAGGTGTTCCTGATTCTATTTGCAATTACCTTAGTAAATACTTTGTAGGCAACGGACAGTACGCTGATCGGTCTATAATTTTTCAAGTCTTTGGTGTCCCCTTTCTTATGGATTAGGATTATGTTAGCGTTCTTCCAAGATTCCGGTACGCTCGAGGTCATGAGGCATTGCGTATACAGGGTGGCCAGTTTCTCTAGAACAATCTGACCACCATCCTTCAACAAATCTGCTGTTACCTGATCCTCCCCAGCTGCCTTCCCCCTTTGCATATCTCCTAAGGCTTTCTTTACTTCTTCCGGCGTTACCTTCGGGATTTAGAATTCCTCTAGACTATTTTCTCTTCCATTATCGTCGTGGATGCCACTGGTACTGTATAAATCTCTATAGAACTCCTCAGCCACTTGAACTATCTCATCCATATTAGTAATGATATTGCCGGCTTTGTCTCTTAACGCATACATCTGATTCTTGCCAATTCCTAGTTTATTCTTCACTGTTTTTAGGCTTCCTCCGTTCCTGAGAGCATGTTCAATTCTATCCATATTATACTTCCTTATGTCAGCTGTCTTACGCTTGTTGATTAGCTTCGAAAGTCGTGCAAGTTCTATTCTAGCTGTAGGGTTAGATGCTTTCATACGTTCGCGTTTCTTGATCAGATCTTTCGTCTCCTGCGATAGTTTGTTGGTGTCCTGCCTAACGGAGTTACCACCGACTTCCATTGCACACTGCTTAATGATGCCCACAAGATTGTCGTTTATTGCTTTAACACTAAGGTCCTCTTCCTGAGTTAAAGCTGAATACCTGTTCTGTAGCTTGATCTGGAATTCCTCTATTTTCCCTCTTACCGCTAACTCATTGATCGGCTTCTTATGTACCAGTTTCTTCCGTTCCCTCCTCAGGTGTAGGCTAATTCGAGTTCTTACCATCCTGTGGTCACTGCAGCGCACCTTGCCGAGCACGTCCACATCTTGTATGATGCCAGGGTTAGCGCAGAGTATGAAGTCTATTTCATTTCTAGTCTCGCCGTTCGGGCTCCTCCACGTCCACTTTCAGCTATCCCGCTTGCGGAAGAAGGTATTCATTATCCTCATATTATTCTGTTCCGCAAACTCTACTAATAACTCTCCCCTGCTATTCCTAGTGCCTATGCCATATTCACCCACTGCCTTGTCTCCAGGCTGCTTCTTGCCTACCTTGGCATTAAAGTCGCCCATTAGTATAGTGTATTTAGTTTTCACTCTGCCCATCGCCGATTCCACGTCTTCATAGAAGCTTTCGACTTCCTGGTCATCATGACTGGATGTAGGGGCGTAGGCCTGTACAATCTTCATTTTGTACCTCTTATTAAGTTTCACAACAAGACCTGCCACTCTCTCGTTAATGCTATAGAATTCCTGTATGTTACCAGCTATATGCTTATTAACCAGGAATCCGACTCCTAGTTCTCTTCTCTCCGCTAAGCCCCGGTAGCACAGGACGTGCCCGCTATTTAGCACTGTATATGCTTCTTTTGGCCTCCTAACTTCACTGAGGCCTATTATATCCCATTTACTGCCCTCTAATTCCTCCAATAGCACTGCTAGACTCGCCTCACTAGATAACGTTCTAGCGTTAAACGTTGCCAGGTTCATATTCCAATGGCGGCCTGTCCGGAGCCAGTGATTCTTAGCACCCTCTGCTGCGTCGCAGGTCTGACCGCCGCCGTGGTCAGTTGCTTCGCAGCTGCTGGGGACTGAGGGCCGGGGTTTGATTGTTGTGTTCATAGGAGGTTGTGGCCAAGTACTGCACCAGGGTGGTCAATCCTGCTCTGGTGAGGGAGTGCGTTACCGGTTCTGGTCACCGGGATCAGGCCACACTCCAGGCCTGTTTGTACAATTTTATCAACACGCGGATTTTTTTTTGTAATCCGCTGGAAAATTGCCGGCACCGGGATTCGAACCACGGACCTCTTGCACGCGAGGCGGGTGTTCTACCTCTACGCCACCGCTGCACACTGCTGATTATGAGGCACGCCATAGTGGGAGACTCCGGAAACTTGAACCACCTGGGGTTCTTTAAAGTGCACCTAAATCTAAGTGCATGGGTGCTTCCGCATTTCGCTCCCATCGAAATGCAGCCGCTGTGGCCGTGATTTGATCCCGCGACCTCGTGCTTGGCAGTCCAGCATCATAGCCACTAAGCAACCACGGCAGGTAAAAAAAAATATTATGCGCGTTAAAAAAATTAGTGTTGAAAGGGTCAAATATTTGATTGTAATGTACACCGAACAGCTTAATTGGAGATGGTCTGGCTATATCGCCTTTGTGGCCTTTATGCAATAAGAGTGAATCTCTGCAACACTTCTTTTTGACATGCCACCATTTCATTATTCAACGGAAAAGATTTTAGAAGAACCCTTCCAAGAGCTTGGCTTGAATTTGATTGTCTCTGCAATTCTTGCCTGTGGGGCTACCGTACTAGGTTACAGCCATAGGAGCGTTTGTGAAGCCCTCTGCAACTTTCTGCGTTAGATAAAATGAATTGCATGCTAGCATTCATCGTAGGACTTATTATACTAATAAAAATATTCTACAGCGAAGCTGTTAGGACTACTTCCCCACTATCGTGTCCGCATGTAGACAAAACTATAGCCAGTTCCAAGCAGTGAAAGCTGGCAAAATAGCGAAGCTGGTGGACGCCTTTTGAAGTTTGAACTCGCGTTGAGCGCGATTTTCATAAAAGTCTTTTGTCTGGTTGTCGTCGTTTCGCTAGATTCGAGCTTCGATTCCGGATTGCGCACACTCTTCAGTTGCGTGAGGTTGTAATTAAACCACAGTCTATCACATACCTTGCAGCTGTGGCCGCACTCACGGTAGAAGAATTCTCACTTGAACCGTCCATCGGTACTCTCTATGGGAGGAATCTGCGTCGACAAATCTGCTCGGCCTCCTACTGTCGAAGTTGGGGGCGTGCCTCATAATCAGAAAGTGGTTTTGGCACGTAAAACCCCATAATTTAATTTATTCTTTTGTCGAAGTTGGGGGTTAGCTTGTCTCTGCTGGCGCATATCTTGTGCTTCCTGTTCACGATCCTCACGGTAGTGGCCTTCCTCCGCTGGCGCTTTGCTTGCGCTTCTCGCTCTCAAAGCTCGGGATTTGCGCTACGTAGCCGCTGCCGCTCTCGGGCGAGATCGCGCCGAGCGGAATCCGCGGGGCGAAAGGGCGAGCGCCGGTGCTTCGATACCCGCCTTCTCCCCCCCTGCACGACACCGGACGCTAGAAGGCGAAGGCTCGACTTAAAACAGCCCCGCTGTTAAAAATCCCGAAGATAGTACAATACCGGGCCGACCAGCGGCGGAAGTGAAGCAGGCGTTAAACAATACCCATACGTGAGCCGATCCCGAGGACAGTGCGCTGCCGGGCCGACCCGCGGCGAAGGTGCAGTACGCCATCAAGGGGCACGCATGCAGAGCTTCGCTGGTCATCCTTCTTCAAAGAGTGGAAAGGCACTGAACTTTTATGTAATACTTAGGTTGTTGAATATTCATATCTGTAACAGTAGACGCTTTAAATCCCATTTGCGAGATACTTATTTCATTTCACTCAAGTTTATTCAAAAATATAATAACAGTTTCTTCAGTGCCTGATTCTGATTCGTAGCCGATCCCCACGAGTGGGTTGCACCATTTCATTAGGGAACAAGAAGAAAGCGCGGACACCTACAAAATGAAACGGTGTGCTCGGGTTTGTTGCAGACAGGACACGTGCCATAATAGTAAAAGAAGAAGCAGTAGAAGCATCACTCGATGGGTCTTCCAGCTACTATTTCCCATATATTTATATCTACGCCTTCCAGCTGTTGACCATGAGCGCCCCAGACGCGAACGTCACCAGCCACGTGACTAGCAACCCAACCTCTTCCCACTCGGCCGACGCCACCCACAGAGAGAAGTCGCACAAGAAGCACGACAAGAAGCATGCCAAGGGTTCACACTCCAATAAGGACAAGATCAAGTGAGTCGCCGCGGCTCTTGGCTGTTTAGCGGGACGTTAGCAGCATATTTCGCTCATACTCTTAGAGCAGTGGTTCCTTCCTCAGCTATGTGAAACAAGCGTAGTGGCAGACCCGTAAAAACTTTCTGTGCAACAAGATGTGCCTGTCTTGCGCCGCCTCACGCTCCTCTCCTGCCTCGTGCCAGGTGAAGTGCGCGTCCCCCCGAAAGAATTACAGGCTACGCTACTGGCTACGTGAGCCGTGTGTTCTTGGCGCGAGACGACTTTGGAAATCCGCCTTTGGCATTGCCAAAGTTCGCATACATTGCACCCTAGCGGGCAGCGCCCGCAGGGTAGCATAGGCGGCTGCCGAAACGGAAGGTACGGACAGCCTGGAGGGATGTTGACCTGAACGCGATCGTGTGTCAGCGAAATGCCGAAGACGCGCTGTTTTAACACGACAGGCCCCGTGTCGCAGAAAATGCGATATCAGACGTCGTTTCGGCGAAAAGATTTTTGAACTAGCCATACCGAGGCCCTCCATGTGGCGCAAGGAAGCTACTGAATTAATGGCATTTCTCAAGCTAAAATACGTAGAAAAATGGTAAAGTACGACTTACAGACAACCTGCAAACATGATAGCGTCGTATTGCAATTTGGCTATACGAGAAAACATAATTCTGTTACGCGAAAACTTAAAGAAACCCATTTTCCAGCGTTGCCAGCATTCATAGACCGGCCATGGCGTCCGCCGTTTGCGCGCGCCGGCGCGTGAGTATCTCGGAGGCCATCCTTGCCAGTCAGCCTCTTGCGTGGGTCATCGCGGCCCACGCAAGAGGCAGTATTTTTACCAGAAAGCCCGCCCTCGCGCATAGCGTTCGCGACCAGCGTTTTCCGGTAAACATTACCGTTGCATAAGCTGCAGTTGCAGTGAAGTGTGAGAAGCAGTCAGGGATCTTTGAATACTATCGCGTTCAACCCTTAAGCCAGAACCGCATGGCGCGGTTTCAGGCTCGATTGACGCGCGGATAGTGGGATGCGCGCGACATTCTGACGCGTGCCCAGCATGATCCATCACGAAATCGCACCACCACGTGCTGCTGCCCAGAGGAGAGAAAGAAAAAACGCCTTGCACGGCGCGTCCTCCAATTGGAATTTAGGTAAGTCACGTGGAATATTGGTTTTGGTTTTGCCAGCAGATGGCCCTGCTCTCCGTGCATCTTGGTGGGACCTCTTTGGCGGAAATCTTTTTTTCCCGGCAGAACTGGTGCACGCGTCGAAGAAAACACGTGCTACCGTGATTGCGTTCGAGCATCGTGTTCACCCAAAATGGACAAAGCAACCTTCAACCATGCCCTATGAAGCGGAGAAGCGTTGCGTCTTGTGGGACGTACGCGACCGCAACTGCAAGAACATCAAACGTGATCAGGCTTGGCGAGCTATAGCAGATGCCCTCAACGTAGACGGTATGTACCAAATTTGTGCGCACGTGGTCTGGTTGCCTTATTGCCCTGCTTGTTCTATGTACATGCGCCTCGACAAGCGTGTGAACCCGGCATGTTTATGCGCCGTTTTCGTACTTATCTCGCTGGCAGAGAGCGTGCCGCCGCGCGTTCTTCGTAGATTTGCGAGAGAACAAGTTTGCTCATTGCAAGCTGCTTTATTTCTTGGTATCTGATTTGCATGAATATGTCTGTAAGGAAATACCAGCAGTAAAAAGCTAGCGTGGACTAATGCAGGCATCTGGAGCTTGTTTTCTTCTTTTCTACCAAAAATAAATTTATGCAGCACATTTCAGTAGTTGCCATTACCTTCCTGCGAGCGCATATGTGTAATTGCTAAGACTAACGCTTTTTTACTACTTTACAGTGGTGCAAGTGATAAAGCGTTGGAAATCACTACGAGACACTTTCATGAAGGAACGTAAAGTGACTACTACGAAAAGTGGCGCCGGCGGGGACGCTGTCGTCAGCATGCAGCGGCTCCATTATAATGAGTTGCCGTTTCTCTTAGACACACTGTAATACCCTGAGTGAGCATCTCTTTCAAATCGAGCACATCAAACACAGTCATATGTGCGTAAGGTGTACTTCTCAAGTGTACTGTGTAAAGTTAAATTAATCCTCCTTATAGTAGCGTCCTAATGTTGGCAATAGCTTGCGGTTCATTTCTCTGCATGTTTTATTTTATTCATAACAATCAGCTTATGGCAAGTTGCAAAATTTCCGGGCCACAAGTCATGGTAGTTTTACACAAATGTTGCAATATAGTGTGCTTTTGAAATGTTTATTATCCATGCAGAATGGAGCGGGAACCTCCTAGATATCCAAGACGTGGACCCATTCAACGAAACGAGCACCGGTTGTCTGCAGTCTGAAAGGCCTAGTATCATTGGCATTGAAGCCAATCTGGGTGCTTCCGACTTTTCTACCATCCCTACAGAGGAGGATGGGAGCGAATGTTCCAGCCCTATACCAGCGCCATCACCAGCCAGCAGCGCATCATCTAGTCCACAAAAAAGAAAAGGGGCCAAGATAAGGCTTTCGAAAAAGAAATGGGAATCTTGGAAGAATTGGCCTCAAAACGAGCCGAAACTTGAGAACTCTTCGGGCTTTTTGTAGGGGACAAACACAGATAGTGCCCACAGCGCCTGCGATGCCAGTTCGAGATTGAACTTCTCCTAGTTGCAGCTCGTTATATGGACAATGAATAAAGCTGTCAGCGGAGAAGAACGGCGAGTTGTCAGTGTATTTTGTAAAAGGAATTTCGGCATATGGTGAAAAAAGGAATTAACGAAACATTTATTACAATACTTCTTCTGACGCCTGACATCTTTTTCCAGTAAAATAGTTCCACAATATTGAGGCACTATTCTTGCAGTTCCTCGCAATTAGGTTCGACAATTTTCAATAATTTCCGTTGCCAGGGCGCTTTTCCTTCATTCGCGAAATACGCTGCATGCTGCTTGCGCAGCTGCAATGCCGAGTGAGCACCCTTCCGTGCATGCTTTGGCTGCAGGCCAAATGTGGCCGAATCTGTCTCAACTGATGCTCTCCACGCACCGTCAGTCATATTGCCATATACATCTTCGGGGTCGGCAAATCCAACCGGGCTGTATTAGGAGCGTCCATTGGACTCCATGCACAAGCAATTGTGCAACACTCACGCTACCTTCACAGCCCCTTTGGCGTTTTTAGGACTCGGGTTGATAAGGCCACGAAAGATTCTGAACCACCCCCGAACAATACCAAAGACATTATCTATGCATCTCCAGCAAAAATGAAATTGAAAATGCACTCACAGCAAATCGATTCCTACAAACTACAAAAATCACCTTTCATGTGCAAATAACTTTTTAGTTTTGCCAAGCAAACGACAAAGGAAATAAATTCGCAGTTGTACAGCAGGGAAGAAAAACCTCAGCTCAGACAGTTTGTGGCGGTAATAAAGCAGGAAACACTGTCCTTAACAGCTTATTAGAAACAAAGAAAAATAGAAGGTAATTTGTTGTACCAGACAGGTCAGGATTACAGTATAATGTTGACACAACTTTCTATGTCTCAGCTTTTGCAGTAACACTTGCTGCCTTCTCAAGGTACCGCTTAGCTATTCGGTGCCTTCATATTGAATGAAATGGGAAAGGAGGGGCAGACATGCACAAAAACTGAGCAGACAACATAAACAGTTCATCTGTGGTATAAAGGTTATAAACAGGGATAAGATGCCTCAGAAAGGCTGGCCAACGTTTCGATAGGAGGACCTATATTCGTGAAAGGCGGCCTCGTCATCCTCGGCATGTTAGTTTTTAAAGGGGTGGAGACATCAAAATTGTCGTTCATGCGTTTGTTGATTCAAACGTTGCGTCATGCTTCAGGGAGCAGGATACACACAGCGGGATTCATATATATCCGATAAATAATTTAATAATAGCATTATTATACCGAGCGATTTTAGTTTCGGTTTCTGGGCTCCGGGGGATGCTATGACGTCACAGAGGAGAAAACGCAACATGGCTTGGTCACGTGGCCCACAAAAAATAGTGACGTAAAACTATGCTGCGTCGTCTGCTCGCGCATACGCGTGCTCTGCCAGCAGAGGTCAACCACTGGCGATTCGAAGTGCATGTCGCGATTATTATAATTATTGCGAAGAGCGACAACAACGGTAAGAAAATATTGCGGCTTGTGAGAGTCGATGATTCATTCCGAAGCGCCGTAAGCTTTAGCTTTGAAGTGAACCGCAAAAGGCCTGGCGACGATATCGGCGGCGCCGAACGATCCGAGGCGGTGAAGCTGCCGTCGATGCCAGAGCGACCACTCCTCGGTCGCTGATTGGCCGCTTCGCCGTACGGTTGCCGCACAAATGGGTCCCGGGCCCGTCCTCTCTACGGCAAAGAAATCTCGCCGTTCGCGAGCAAAACCGCCGTCGCACGGGGGCCCGCGAACGGCAAACGGAGTGCGGCGAGTTTCCGTGCCGGTAACGTGGACGGGCCGGTAACGTGGAAAGGCCAAGCGAAGGAGTCCGCTCCGAGCTGCCGAACTACGCGACTATGCGAAGAGAGAAGCAGACAACACGAACGCCGCATATCCTGGTCCCTTTCGGAGTCGGCCGGCTAGTGTTACACTCAAACGTGTAAAGGCCCGTCCGCAGGGCAACTCGCCGCACGCAGTTTGCCGTTCGCGGGCCGGCGTGCGGCGTTCGTGTTGTCCACTTCTCTCCTCTTGTGTCCGTGTCTGGACGCCTTACCCCTTCTTTGCATTAAGAAATGATTTCTATATGCCTGTAGCTCGGTCGTAGTGGAGGCTATGCTCGGTTGCGCGGCTCAGCAGGCTCCGTAATCGGCATTTCATCGCTACTCACCATACGTCACGTTTTTGTGCTGGTGTGCTATGACGTCAATATTTTCGTTCCTCCTCTGTGACGTAGTAACTGCCGCGCTAGCGATGGGTCTCGACTACGAGAATGAGTTTTTAATGACTCTTTGGAGCTCAATTAAAATTATTTTGAAATGTTTGCAGCGTCCAATACCTCGTTCTGGGTGTCCTTGCATACGGAAGCAGCCTACAACATGCTTTTTATAGCCTCAAAATTTGGTGTCTCAACCCCTTTAAGGCTTAGCGCAGTGACGTCACGTGCGGTTGTTATCTGTGGCTGCTGGTTGTAAAGGGAGAGACTTTAAAAGAGAATGAGCGCTGTCGCCCGACGTATGTGAGCGTGGTTCCCAAGACGAGGGGACAAGAGCTGGAGAGTGGGAAGTCGGGGGAGAAAAGAAAAGAGAGAAAAGGAGAGAATCGGTCCCTGTGGCCGCCCCAGGTGCTTTACATGCAAACATATTCAATCTGCTACTACAGTAAAAATACAGCGTCGAATTACTCAAACAAGGTAACTTCAGGTTTCACCTGCACATCAAGCAACGTAGTCTACTGTCAAGAATGTGCCGCTTGTAGCAAACAATACATAGATGAGACTGGACAAGAAATTCATACAGTAGCAGACAAAATTCATGTCGTCGGGAGTTATGCTGTTTGTCTATGGTGGCTAGAAGGGAGAGGTGGCGCCAACGGCGGATGGAAGCCGCTCCTCCATTTCAAGCCGGGCGTAGGTGGCGCTGTTGGCCGTAATGCGATGCATGGTACGCGCCGCTGGCTTTGAGCATACGCAAGGACGCCTGCCGTGCACGCAACGCGTCGGTCTTTCAGTGATGTTGCAAGCAATGGTTTAGCTCATTAAACGCTAGTCGAACGTGACTACGGCTGACAGAATGCAATTTTAAGCCGTGGTGGTGCAGTGGTTAGGGCACCCGATCGCGCCCGTTTGCTGTGCGATGTTAGTACACGTCAAAGAACCCCAGGTGGTCGAAATTTCCAGAGTCTTTCATGCCTCTACTACGGCATCTCTCATAGCCTAAGTCACTTTGGCACGTGAAACCCCACAAACAAAATCATTAAAATCGAGTGGTTGCCTCTGCAATACATGTGCTGCGTATCACATCGGCGTATCTAAAGCGTTATTCGCGAATCCTTTCAGTTTCAGGAATTGAAGGGTCGGAATGTGTCCCGTGTGGTCAATATAGTGCATGATGACAGTAGGGAGACACAGACCAAAAGAATTAGGATGGAAATATGTTTCGGGTCCGTGCGATTGCATTTTTTAAATAACGTTGTTTATTGCCTCAGGGCATAGAGGAATATGTAAAAAGGAAATTAAAAGGGGTATTAAATGAGAGAAAAAAGGTTGGGTGTTCTTAGGCCGGTGTCTTCCACTCCTTAAGTTTCAGTAATATGACGCGTCAGCTTACTCCTAAAAAATGTGAATGGGTTTCAGAACAGGTAATACAAACCATAGCAAAAATTTATTGCACATCGTAGTAATAGCAAAGCACTGCACATCATACATTCAGGGTAACTCAAAATACGAGATATCACATTTACACATGCTTCTGTGTATATTTGAAAGAAAAACATTAAACATTGAACACCCACTAAGAAATGGGGAGGCAGGGATATTACTTTCCTCTAAATAAAAAAATTAAGACGTTCGACCTTGAAGCAATATGCAACTTAGCGCACCCTTTTAAGTTTAGAGCACCCTCCCTGCTGCCTCGACGACACATAGCCGGACGTGCAGCCAGGGGCGAAGCAGTGACGCTGCCTCGCGTTTTTTTGCGTTGGGATTCATCTGTTCGGCGAAGTCCGGCACTCACATTAACATGTCAGCAGCGAAACACATATTGCCACAAACGAGATAACACTTTGGCAGCCGCGAAGAAACAGGAACGCTGTCGCGCCGGCCAGACACCGCGGCAAGCTGCACACGCGCGCAACCGCGTGACTGCATCGCCAAGCTGACCGCAGCGCCACCGCGGCCTTTGCGGCAGCGCATGAACGAGAGGATCGCATTTTCTCGGCGGATATGCCGGCGCTGGCGTCACCTCTCCCTTCTAGCCACCATAGTTTGTCAACCCGCAAAACGCGGCGCGAGAGCGCCGCCGCATTTTAACGCGATAGCGTTAAGGAGCTCGTGTCGCAGAAAAGCCGGTGTCGTCGGCGTCGGGTGTCGGCGTCCGCGGCGTTGGCCGTGAGCGATAAATCATGGCAGGCACTTCATAAATAAAAAGCAACTTCCAAGATGGGCTGGGTGGGAATCGAACCAGGGTCTGCGGAGTGTGAGACGGAGACGCTACCACTCAGCCACGAGTTCGATGCTTGAAATCGGTACAAACGCGCTTTTAGTGAACGCGGTGTTGCCTTAAAAACGTGCCGTAGAATGTTATACTGCGGTGTATATCGGTAATTATGAGCACGTAACTTACAGAAGTCGCATTTACACGAATAGCGAAGTACGTTTCCGCTACATTTCTTCTGCGCTTACCGCACACGCAGAGCCATCTTGCGGCAAACACAGAAAACCCCTCCTCTCAATGTACGGCGCTGCCCCGACAGGTGGCGCGCCATGCGCGCATTGGGTAAAGCCCCTTAATAATTTGAAAGTAGCGACACTCTCCTCCACTCCCGCGCTTTCCTCCTCGATTCTCCTCGCCCGCCGGCTGTGCGCGCTGCGCACGGCACGCTTCGCAGGCCATCGCGCGATCGCCGGCTTGATGCATCAGCTGGCACCCGTGATCGCACCTAACTTCGGGATTTTTTTCTCGCTCTATTATTAAACGAAAGCACTAGATAGGGATGCAATGTGCTTGACTCTACCATGACCCACATTTATCACCTTCTCGTTTGAGCAATGAAAGCGCTAAACGTGCGCGTTTGCGGCATGAATTAACAACCGCAGCGTACTGTATATAGCCCACATTGGCTTTGATATCTTTATACTGCTCCCTTCAACAGGGCAGAGCTTTAATTAGCACAGTATTTAATTTAAATTTGTACATTCTTTAATATTTTTCGACACAGTGGCGCCCCGTTAAATGCAATTTCAACTAGCGCTGCATTTTCGCGGAAGTACTTTTTATGACACTATATTTTTGCAGTCGAGCCAGGCAGAGATTGCGGTAATTTAGTTGGACGTCATTGCGTGCGTGAAGCTTCAGAAGCAGGACAGTGGCCGCAAAAATGATGCGCAATTTGCTATAACGTGATTATGGATTTTTTTTTAGGGCGGGGGCAGGGTGGGAGGCGTTCAGTCCTAAAAGGCTTGGGGCCTCGGTGTAATGCATATGCCGCGCATTTAATACCTGGGCTATAGAAATTTCATTCCTGCTTGAAAGAGAACAATTTTTTTTCTAGTTTTTCGTGCTCTCAAGAGAGATATATTTTTATTGACTACTGTAGAAGTGAGCGTAGCCAAGGGTTGGCTTGAAAGTTATGAATGAGTGCTGACGGCAACGGACGACTAGATTAAAAGATGGGAAGGGGATGCTGTCTCTGTGACTTATTCAGTGTAGCCCATCGAATGCATTCAATTAGTGCCTCAGACGCCCGTGGTGATGCAATATTCAGCGCTGTAAAGGACGATAAGATAGGATTTAGCCCTTCTGTGACTGGGTCGGTTTCAAGGAAACAATTCGTACTATTTTAGAAACACAGATCTTAAGAATCTGACGTTATTTTGATAGAATAACTAAATATAAATTGTAAAGATTTCACCTATGGCGAATGAAAGTCAGCCTTAAAAAGCATCTCTGCTGACTCGCTCCTCACGTGCCGCTAGACTTCGGAATCGCGGTAGACTTTCACAGTCGCGGCGGTCACACAAAGGCCTTCATCGCTCGAAAGATCCATAGCAGGCAAGAAGATGCTCAAAGCTTATTTGCGCGAAGTTTTGGTCCTCCTTTGCACATTATTCTTCCAATCTGTGGCATTAATGACTCTCCCAGATGTCATTCCTTTTGCAATTTGCCAATAAAGCTGTTTCGTAAGAGCTGGAAAAGCTGCCAGCCGCAGCCATTACCATAGATCTGAGAGGGCGGCATGCAGGGTTTCGCCAGTTTTTTCAGCTACTTACTGAAAACATCGTGCCACCCCAACACAAATTTCAGACGCAAAGTACAGGTCTGGAGCATAGAATACACAGCCACTGTGACACACCAGCACATATCTGGCCAGATGCAATTTTTATTGCAGGTGACTCCTGAAACGTTACACGGAAAACACACAAAACATCCAGGATGGCACACACTTCGGAAAATAAAAATATTTATATAAACCGCCGGTTAGAAGTAGCATAAGCTCGAACCCAGTAACATGAAACATTGCATGGTGTTATTCTCCAGACGATATGCGTCCGATGTTGTGAATCCACTTTATTCTGCGGCTGATGTCGTTCTTCCCTCGAGGAATCGTGAAAAGCATGAAGCTATTTTTTCACGCCGGCCTGTGCACTGAAATGCGCAGCAACCCGGCATAACGCGGTGCGAAATGCCGAGTTCGAATTAGCTGAATAAAGGAACACGGCCTGCCCATGGCGCCGAAGAAAAACAACAACATAAGCAAAGCGACGCTTTCGCGCGCGTTTCCAAGGCGACGGCTGGGGCCGGCCGGAGCGGCCAATCATCGGTCAGAAAAGCGCCGAGTGGAGAGGCGGGCGAGGAGGATGTGCGAGGGTTGGCGGCGCGGCGGCAAAGTTCACAGAATGGCGCTACTTTCAGTATCAAGGGGCTTTAGCATTGGGGCTGTGCTGTGCGCGGACCGGTGCCAGGCGCGTTGCGGCGCCGACTCCCTCTCCCCTGGCGACGCTTCGCCGTGCTCCCACGCGGGTTGCAGAATCAAGCGCCGTTCCTTTCTTTAGATTACTATCTGTCTATCTCTCTGCCCGTGCCGATCACGACGTTTGGCTGGCGTAGATCGTTTCCCCCTCCGAGACACCGAGTTCTTTGGTTCGTTCCGTTTGCTCAGGCGCACGTTTCGTTGCTGCGCAGAACGCTGCGTTTCTCGACGCTCTCCGTGTGATAGGTGGGCGCAAAGTCCGAGGCGGGGCGCCTCGTAAGTGATCCCTGCGCCGTAGCGCTTTGTCTTACACCCCTTGGCGGGTCGATGGGAACGCTGTCGCGTTCCACTCTTGAAGGCGAAGCTTAAGCGTCCTCCAATTTTTTTCGTGCAGGTGCTCACGCGTCGGCGGCAACGCGGCCGTTTGCCGCGCGTCGCGTTTCACGCTCGCGATAAAAGCGCTATGCGGTTCCAGCTTTAAAGTCGAAGCTTAACCATTCCCCATTTTTTCGCTAGAGTCTGAAAACAAAAAGAAACTGTCGGAACATTCTTCTGTTCATGTCCGCGAAGCAAAACCAGCAGCGTTTCGAAGCACTGTGGAGCGGCAGCATGCAAACGCGCGACAGACCCGCCGTGGTTGCTTTGTGGCTTGAGCGTTGCGCTGCTAAACCCCAGGGCACGGGCTCAAATCCTGGCCACGGCGGCCGCATTTCGTTAGTTTTAAATACAGCAAAGACTGTGCTGTGCGCATGGTGCCCCTCTGAGGCGTGCCTGATAATCATATTTTGCTTTTGGTACTTAAAACACCGCAATGCTTATTTTTAAACGCGCGGGCATGCAAAGTACTTCGCAACCTTCATGTACGGAGATTGGTCATGCCCCAATAGTTATCCGATGGGAGTTTTTATTGAAAGCCATGTCTCCTAGTTTGGTTCGCTAGGCTTCATTCAAAGGACGATACACGCGCAGCACTTAAAATGTTGTAGCACTAGTTCAATCCACGAAAAGCAATAAAGAAAGGCTGTTATGTAGATGTGCAAGCAGAACGAAGCCCCCAGCTTAGCTAAACACTCAAACACTGTGACAAATATAGCTTGGCACAATGTGTTCGCCTCACTCATTCAATGCTCCGAGTTGCGGTTGAATGATTACAGCTCGGCGAGATAAATTCCCTGTTCGTGCCGCATTCGCCTCAGTTCGGAACAAAGGTACACCCGGGACGCAAAGCGAGCAAACTAGAAGGGTTTGGATGCGGGCTAGTTGGTACAGACTTCATTTTAATAAGCGTTAAAATACACACGGACAAGGAAGAGCGGAGGACCAACGCTTAGTGCGACGTTGGCACTCTGCGCAGGTCCTGTGCTCTTTGTTGTCCGTGTGTTTGTTTTTGGCGCTGTTTAAAAAGAACGAACAGCAGACTAATCGCCGGCGACCCAGGCTGTTCGCTTCGCTCAGTTTTTAGAGCGCAGCTAGTTTAGGCTCTTGCTTCTGCGGCGAGCGTCCACGGCGTCAGCAGCGTAACCAAACGAACAAACACAGCGAAAGATGAAAGAGCGAACGCGGAGCGGAATGTGAAATACGCGAGCGGCGAACGGTACAGACCGATGAGGGCGGCCCCTTCAGTGACCTGCGCGCAGGAAATTAGTGTTATGCGGACTCATCCACTCATCCAACCACTTGATGCGTACTCGTAACTGGTCTCAGCCAGAGCGCTCGTTTCGTACTATCATCAGCTCGCGTCAGCTGTCGCACGCAGTTGTTTTCTTTGCTTGGTTTGGTCTCGCTCGTGCTTGTTTCGATTGTCATAGTTTGCGATTGTTCTGTAATTTGATTGTATGCGCCATGCGAATTGTGTATTACTCTATGGAAGCCACATGGCACCAGCGATTACACTGGAACCACCTTCGACGAGCCATGTATAAAAGCCGACGCGCCTCACCCGCAGATCAGATTTTTTGACAATCGCCGAGTCTACTACAAATCTCTCTCAAACTGTTTGTCTCAATATATCGGGAACTGAAATTTACCATCAGGGAGTATCGTAACTGTCGGTTACCTTTTTTCAAGCAGCAAGCTTACCTAACTATTTACTAAGCTAACGGCACCTATAGATGCACTCATTAAAGGTATCTCTACGTAAAGATAATAAAAAAGGAGGTTCTGGGGGCTTCTCAAGTGAGTGTTTCCGCTTGGTCGTGTTCTAAGCTTGAAAGTGCGAGCAGACTAGACTCCTGACAAACACTTTAAAGCACAAAATATAAATATTAATTTGAGTCAGAATGATAGCTTACCTAACCTTCTTAACCTAACCTAACCTAACCTAACTTAACCTAACCTAACCTTCTTAACCATGGCGAAAACAGCTTCTTTGAGACAATGAGAGAAACGAGAAATCGGAGTGGCGCCACCTGTCGTGGACTACACCTTTCATGAGACGTCAACACTAGCTGATTCACAGAGATTTCCACAGAGAGCGATTACCTAGAGGTTACAGGAACTCGTCCGTTTTACGAGCAGTAAACAGCGCTAAACAACAGGACGAACTGCGAGGCACAGACTACAGTGTCGGCTAACAACCACACAATACTCACAAGGAACGGTCCCCTCGTCGGCCACTGTTTCTGAGCGCGGAGCCTGGCAACGACAAGCGGGAGTGTTGCTGCAAAAGTTTTTGTGCCTCCTCGACATCGATGACTCCTTCCTCATTGTCTCCACCTTTCTCCGTGAGGAATGTCCAAAGGCTATCCGATACTTTTCCGTGGACATCAAGGACTTATATTACTTTTTGCCTCTAGAAGGTGTATGCATCGAAGTTGGCCATTGCATTGACAAATACGGTGTTCTTAAGTGTCAGAATGCATGTGGTATCAATGTCGACAGGTTTTTAGAGCTCTTAAGCTTTTACATGCTTCCCACTTAGCTCAGCCAGACAAGCACTGTAAAGATGATGCGATACGTTGATGACTTTTTAATATTTTACAATACTGGACACTCCTGACGCGCAGCCTGCTCTATAATATTTGACGTGTGCCGCGTAATTTTAGATTCCTTTGAATAGTCCACGGAACATCCGTCAGACAACAAGCTGCATTTCTTAGACTTCGAACTATCGTTCCCAAGCAATCGTGCATATTGTGGTTATGCTCCTCGGTCTCATAAGAGCCTTTTTCCCTTTTCCTCCGCGCACTCAAAGATAGTTAAGTGCGATATTGCAAGATCTTGCATGAAGGTGGTTCTCATCAGGTCATGTGATCACCAAGTAGATGCAAGCTTCGAATTGCAAGAAGACAGGCGGAAGCTCGCAGGTTTCCTGTTACCGCTTTTAACTAGCATCCCTGAAAGCCTCGCAACAAGCCTTAAAAGAAGACAATCGGCAGCTGCTCAATTTGAGAATCGCTCACGGCAAATGGTGGCGGTTATCCCATATGTGCACCAGGCTGCGCATAATCTCGAAATGTCAGCAGAGCAGGCGTTAGGTCGCTGTTCACTGTCAGAAATAAGTTAGGTAGCCTGTGCCACGAAGTCAATGACCGAGGGTGACCGAGAACAACAAAAAAAAGTTGTAAGAAGCTGCGCAGGCATAGGTTTGTTGTTAACTATTGTGACTGTGTGGTTGATAAAATTCCTCTTTTATGCAAGCGTTTCTATATCGGTCAAACGGGGCGGTGCATCTATGACTGCATGCGCGAAACACTCAAACAAAGTTTAAACAAGCTAGAGATAGTCAATTATCAGTGCATTGCAATGAATGCGGCTGCAAGCCGTCTTTTAAAGGTGTGACCTATTTGTCAAAATGCCGCGATGACCGCACGCATTTTATTTCCGAACCGTTTCACATTCATAATAGCGGCGAAGCATGTGTAAGCCTTCCCTTTATTTTTTTCCTTATGGAGGATATAGCCTTCTTATAGCATTTATTGCAGTTTTTTGCCCCTGCGTATGCTGAATTCTGTTGATTCTGTGCTTTGACATAGCGGTAGAGTATATATATATATATATATATATATATATATATATATATATATATATATATGCTGATTGAAAGAATAAAGACACTTTGTTGTCAGTCAACGCTGTGGTCTGCGTCTCCCTCTTCTTGCTGTTGTTTAGCGCTGTTTACTGCTCGCAATCATGAACGAACCAGACCAAATGCGTACGCTTCGTCCGTTTTGTCTCGGGAGGTTCTGATTGAGGGGTAGCAGCGAAACGTTCGGCAGCAATTTTCTATTCAACAAAGTGATACATCGGCCAACAGAAAACGATGGTAGATTTCTAGGTAAATATGATCGGTTGATCTAGCTGGACTTATTATTTTCCCTCAGAGTCCCTTTAAGAATTACTATTTTACAATGAAAAGAATTAGGACCTCACTGTTGGCGCCGTGCCAGACAAATTGATTTTATTGGACGAGGACTTATTTTTGCAATACGCCTTGCTTGGCAGTTTTCTCAGTGTAAACTGACAGCATTGATGCTGCTTTTGCAGTATCTAACTTAAAGCTTGCGGAGTTCTGCAATTAAATCAACATTACGCAATCTTGTGGATAATTGTGGCAGGCTGGAATTATTATTTGGCACCAAAATTTTGGTGTTATCATGGAAGACTGACAAAGAAATGAAGAGCGTCGCACAAGCTATGGAAAGGAATAGAACGGACGTAACGTTAAATGACAGAAATATAGTTGAGCGGAAGGTCCTGTAGGCCTTGTTTAATTTTTAATGGTTTGCGAATTGTGCCAGACGTGAAAACAGACAAGACAAAATAAGGATCATCAAGATAATTGAAGCGCAACTGAAATTTTAATTAGGAGCAGTCTTTCGATGATAAAACGATGGCAGCAAGGATAGAGGATCGAAGGCGAATATAAATTCTAACTTGAATGAAATGCAATAAGTAGAGCGGGAAGAGCCATGTAATAGGGGTAGCAAATAACCGGTGGCTTGTTAGAGCATGAATGCACAGAAAAATAAATGACAAGAAAGTGTGTCGATGTAAGCTGCATTCGTTCGGTGCAGCGCAAAGGTAATTGGAAATATCAGGTGCTATATTTTTGCGGAAGGTGAATCAAGACAAATGGTCAGAAAACATGAAGCTTGAATATTTAAATACTCGGATAAGAGATGTCTCGAGCTTAAGCCGACGTTTCGACAAAGTGAGCGCTTCGTCCCCTAGGTTTCGGGACATGTGCACGTTGTGCCATCTTTCGGCGGTGGCTGCGCGACCCGCCATGACTTAGTGGAGAACACGAACAAGATTAGAGGGTTCTAAAATAAGGGTCGCAATAATTTGGAACCCCAAAAAGCTTTTTGGTTGCTAGCGTTGGAGTACGCAGCAGAGAAGAGTTTTAGAATAGGGCTTTGCCTTTGCGGATAGCGTCTTGCGCTGACAGCGCTACTACAGCATCAAAGAAAAGCTATTAGGAATAAATAAAATGTTCCATTTTATGATAAGGACAGCAGTTCTGACGTTCACATTTTAGCGTTTAATTACAATTTAAAGATTATTAGCAGCAAACAATCAGTTGCGCTTAGTTTTGAGTAACCAACTTTACGTGCCTTCACCAGCCAAGCTAAGCCGTGTTTGGCCTATGAGCAATGAAACCCACAATCGAATTAGGAATCAGCGACATCTTACGAATTAGTTTTCATAACACACTAGTTGAGCGAAAGCGATAACTGCAGTTACTTCTCCTAGCTTGCGAACTTCACGCGTTACCACGAATCGAGCCCAGTTTGGTGCTAGGTTAGAGCCGTCGCTTCGATGGATGCCGCCATGTTTGTTTTGGGGCAGCTTTAGGGGCTACCGCTAAATCAGTGAAATAGCGTGCCCGACGGAAAACCCAAATGCAGTTTGCATCTCGCGCATGCGCAGTGGCTTCGACGCTATTTCTTTGGGGCCCCAATCGTTTCGGGCCCCCTACTCTAAAATTCTCTATTAAGTTAAATTCTGCGGTTTTACCTACCAAAAACACCATCTCAATATGAGGCACGTCGCAATGGCGGACTCCGGATTAATTTCGACCACTTGAGGTTCCTTAACGTGCATCCAATGCACGTTACACGGGCGTTTCTTTATTTAGCTCCGTCCAAATACGGTGGCCATGGGCGGGATTGCACAACGTCATAGCCGCTAAGCAACAATGGCAGGTGAACAAAAGGAATTGTCACGAATTACACATGCTAGACACCACTGCGTGTCAAGTTCAATGGCAGAGCATTCCAGTAGCATACTGCAGAGCAAGAAGTTTCCTAATACATGTGAATATTTTGCATGTTGTAAAACAGGTAAAAATTCTTGCAACATATTCAAACGTGTGTTCTAAATTAGCAAACGTCCGATGAACCATTGGGCTTTGTGGCACGCTACTAGAGTTTCACCAGAATGTCCTAGTAAGTCTTTGTATGTCAATCCGCGAACTATTTTCGAGAACTACTTTGTGAGAAATTATTTCTTGGTCTGTTTGACATTCAGTTACAGTGGGGCGTGCGGCTGTCGCCCAAAGATGGCATGACGTGTAGGTGTCCTGAAATTCCGGCAATGCGTCTGCATCTTTCTTTTTACTGTCCCTGTACCTTTTTGCCCTCATACATTAAATAACGAATGGAAAAAAGTCGAAGTTTCACTCGAAAGGCGGAGCCTCGACTGCGATAGCAAATTAGTATAAAGCTATACAGTTTTATCGGCCGTATAGACTTTTGAGTATTTGCTTACAAACTAAATTAACAATCACAATGTAACCGCGCACAGGCAAACACGAACACGTCCCACTCTATCACCGTCGACATTTGCTGTCAAAACGCTGTCGCGAGGAAACACGGCAGCAGCAGTGAGCGAAGTGACCTTCGTGCTGTCTAGCTCTTCAACGTAAATTGAGCAGCGAGAACGCAGCTCACACATTGCTATGAGCCATCGGCGCACCTAAACTCTGCCCCCATTGCAGATCGCTTTCAATATAGGGCCCACCTGACCGTGCCATAGGCGGTTGCTGGCGGAGTAAAACGCTCCCTCCCTTTCCCTGGTGCTTCGCGCCCGGCGGAAGACGGCGCTTTTCCTCCCCACTTTCCTCCCTTGCGCGAGAGAAGTCGAGCCGCCATCGTCGGCTAACCCTCGCAAGCTTTCAATGGTACGTACAGCATACTGCGCGCGGAGCCGATGTCATCGCCCTTGGAATTTATAAGGAACATCACGGGGACCCTAATGCAGATAACAAGAACACTCCTGAAGTATCCATGTAGTTCCTATCGCAATGATAATCATCATCATCCTGGTTACGCCTACTGCAGGGCAAAGGCCTCTAGAGCTCCCATACTTCTCCAACTAACCCGGTCATGTACTAATTGTGGCCATGTTGTCCCTGCAACCTTCTTAATCTCATCCGCCCACCTAACTTTCTGCCGCCCCCTGCTACGCCTCCCTTCCCTTGGAATCCAGTCCGTAACCCTTAATGACCATCGGTTATCTTCCCTCCTCATTACATGTCCTGCCCATGCCCCCATTTCTTTTTCTTGATTTCAACTAAGATGTCATTAACTCGCGTTTGTTCCCTCACCCAATCTGCTCTTTCCTTATCCTTTAACGTTACGCCCATCATTCTTTCCATAGCTCATTGCGTCGTCCTCAATTTAAGTAGAACTCTTCTGGTAAGCCTCCAGGTTTCTGCCCCGTACGTGAGTACTGGTAAGACAGAGCTGTTATGCACTTTTCTTTTGAGGGATAATGGCAACCTGCTGTTCATAATATGAGAATGCCTGCCAAACGCACCCCAGCCCATTCTTATTCTTCAAATTATTTCAGTCTTGTGATCCGGATCCACGGTCACTACCTGTCTTAAATAGATGTATTCGCTTAGTACTTCCAGTGCCTCGCTACCTATCGTAAACGGCTGTTCTCTTCCCGAGACTGTTAAACATTACTTTAGTTTTCTGCAGAATAATTCTTTAGACCCACCCTTCTGCTTTGCCTCTCCAGCAATAATCGCAATAATAACTATGACTAACTTACATTCTTTTGACAAAGAGACTACATTGTTAATGCAACAGCGCTTTTTTGTGCGACTATGTATTGTTGATTACTTTGTGGTGTAGTACACCTGCTGGAAATGACGAAACAAAACGCTCCGTTGATAATTACTGCCCTCCGGAATATATAACCCAATCTGAGAATTCGGAGCAATGAGTCAATATAAGTTCATGCATTGCCGTGGAATGTGCTTGCTCCAATGTAAGGACAGTGACTCGCAGGGCCACGGACACTGACGTGAAATCAGCGGAACCGAAGTCCAGGAAGTCGGATGCGGGCGAGGTGTCTAGTCGTGCCGGACCACCGGAAAAAAAGGCTTCACCATCGCCTAATGACCTGAACGCGGGCGCTTCCAAGTCCACTGACCATGGACCGGTAAGCTTCGCTGCCTGATTGCGGGAAGTCGACGCGGTAGTCGCTTTGAGTGAATTCGTGTAAGGCGGAAAGTGAGGGTATATTAGAGCGCGTTAAGTACTTCTAAAGCGCAGAAGCGCAATGGCGGGAAAACAATATACTATATACGACATTTTCGACAGAATTAGTGCATATTACAAAATTGAGGATCGTAGTACGGACAGTTTAAATTGCACCAAACATTCGTTTACTAATCGCAAGGGGCATCCACCCCCGAAGGCACCACAAACACTCGATGACTGCGACCACTCGCGGTGACAAGCTAACAGATGAACGCCGGCAGTGCGGAGCGTGCATCCGTTCGCACATTCCATGCTACCACTCCATATACAATTTCACTGTGCCGCACCTCCAAGACCAAGCAGGTCGCGTGGCCTTCAACACCAGGCGCCTGAGAAGCCAGCACCGCATCAAGGCACCAGACTACTCTAACTTGTCGCCTTCTCTGTCATGCTCGTATTCTTGTCCTCCGACACCAAGCAGATCCTGTGACCTACTATACTCCGTGCGACACACGCGCCGTCGCCATGCCTACAGTGAACTGCAGAAATGGCTGTAGTTGTGCCTTCCCGGTATTGTGCCACGCGTGCGCCGCCAAGGGACCTCGTCATGATGATTATGATCCATGATGGTTTATGGGCATCTCCTTTGAAAAGCTGAGGTGACAAATAGTCACCCAGCCTGCTTGAATTAATCATGTCTGAGTGAGTGAATAAACTTTATTACACAGACTAAGCTGCTAATGCCTGAATGCGGGTGGGCACCCGGTTCCAGATAGCCGTGGCCCCGTGCTGATAGCCTAGCCACGTTTACTAGCCGTAGCTGGTACGCAGGTCTTGGGTTTGTCACCTGGGGTTCTCACTCGTTTTTGTTGGCACTTGTATAGGCGGTTGTCCGCGGGTTCCTTTTCCATTCCAGCAGATATGGTAAAGGGTGTTTCGTGGATTGCCGAGTTGGCAGTCTTGTATATTGACACGTGTACTTATCTTTATCGGGCGACCACGTTTCACCGCTTAACAACTGTAATCGCACAGCGAGGGACGCGCCTGTATGTATCCGACGTTTCTGGAAAGTTATCGATGCTTCTACCCGGCTGTCTGTTGTCGCCGAACTTTGTGTTATCTGATTTCATCCCCGGAGCTAAAAGGCCTCGTGGAGTATTTGGAAGGGAACACCGACGTTGTCCCTAGGGCATTTAAGCGCGGGTTTTCTTCGTTCACGCTACAAAACAACCTGCTCGTGAAGAAGAACTTCTCACCAGTCCGCGCCAGCTACCTTCTTGTTGTACCCTCAGCGCTGCGTGCAGAAATACTGCACGCCCTACACGACGATCCAACCGCTAGGCACCTGGGGTTCTCCCGGACGCTGTCGAGAATACAGGAAAGGTATTACTGGCCGCGTCTGACCGCCGACGTCGCCCGTTACGTCAAGACATGCCGAGACTGTCAACGACGCAAGACACCACCGACAAGGCCAGCAGGATTACTACAGCCGATCGAACCTCCTCGCCGACCATTCCAGCAGATTGGGATGGATTTGTTGGGGCCGTTTCCGATGTCAACATCCGGGAATAAGTGGATCGTCGTGGCGACGGACTATCTCACCCGCTTTGCTGAAACTAAAGCTCTACCGAAAGGCAGCGCAGCCGAAGTGGCGAAATTTTTCGTCGAGAACATCCTGCTGCGACATGGTGCTCCAGAAGTCCTCATCACCGACAGAGGAACGGCTTTTACAGCAGAGCTCACCCAGGCCATTCTGCAGTATAGCCAGACAAGCCACAGGAGGACAACTGCCTACCATCCGCAGACGAATGGTCTCACGGAGCGCCTGAACAAGACCCTCGCCGACATGCTAGCAATGTACGTCGACGTCGAGCACAAGACGTGGGACGCGGTCCTGCCGTATGTAACCTTCGCTTACAACACGGCAGTGCAAGAAACAACACAGATCACGCCGTTTAAGCTGGTTTACGGCAGGAACCCGACGACGACGCTTGACGCCATGCTGCCGCAGGTAACTGACGAAGAGAATGTTGACGTCGCTAGCTATCTCCAGGGCGCCGAAGAAGCCCGACAGCTCGCCCGCCTGCGAATCAAGAGCCAGCAGAGGACCGACAGCCGACACTACAACCTCCGGCGACGCTTCGTCGAGTACCAACCTGGCGACCGTGTTTGGGTCTGGACCTCGATACGACGACGAGGACTCAGTGAGAAACTACTCCGACGCTATTTCGGACCCTACAAGGTCATCCGACGTATTGGCGCTCTGGACTATGAGGTCGTGCCGACGGCATTTCGCATTCACAGCGGCGCCGCGCACAATCTGAAGTGGTCCACGTGGTGCGCCTTAAACCCTTTTACGGACGCTGACGAACTTCGCCATTTTTGTTCTTTTCTTTGCTACGAGTGCTTTTGTTTATTACCTTCGTTTGTTTGCAGCATCGGATCGATGCTTTTTAAGAGGGAGGTATTGACACGTGTACTTATCTTTATCGGGCGACCACGTTTCGCCGCTTAACAACTGTAATCGCACAGCGAGGGACGCGCCTGTATGTATCCGACGTTTCTGGAAAGTTATCGATGCTTCTACCCGGCTGTCTGTTGTCGCCGAACCTTGTGTTATCTGATTTCATCGCGTAACGCGAATGGTGTAGAACTTTGTGGAAGGCACGCGGGTCCGAACGATTAGTCTGGAACGTTCGACGACTGCTCTATAAAAGCCGACGCGCTTGACCCGCTCATCAGATTTCCGACGATCGCCGACTCTGTTCGCCGCTTTCGTTGTGCTATAAGTGTAGCCTGTTTTGTGGGCACGAGGTCGCGGGATCGAATCCCGGCCACGGCGGCCGCATTTCGATGGGGGCGAAATGCGAAAACACCCGTGTACTTAGATTTAGGTGCACGTTAAAGAACCCCAGGTGGTCTAAATTTCCGGAGTCCTCCACTACGGCGTGCCTCATAATCAGAAAGTGGTTTTGGCACGTAAAACCCCATAATTATATATATATATATATATATATATATATATATATATATATATATATATATATATATATATATATATATATGTTTTGTGGGCACAGGTTCGCCCAATAAAATTTAGTTTTGCCTTTCATAGTATTGCTACTGTGTTCTTAAAGTCACCGCCACGCGACAATATGTTAAGGGATACATCTCGTGTACACCCCGGTTTCTCCCGGTATGTCCCGGTAGGCGATGTCCTGGTGGGGAGCCTCACAACCCCACCAGGACATAAGGTATGCTGTTTTCTTTTTTCACCAATACTCTAAACGTTTCTTCATTGTCTCGACGGCTGACCGGTTGTTACTCGCGTTCGTGATAATTTACTGGCATCCAGTTTGAACGGGGCGGTGACAAATATTGTCTGCTTGCGTTAATTTCTTATACTATACAGGCATTTCATTCTAGGGTTTTGGTTACACCTCTTTAATCTTTTTTCTCTTCCTCAAGACTTCCCTATCTTCGTTGTACCCTTTCAATCACGATGTCTCCATATGGAGACGCGACTTTCTTTGTAGCCTTTTTCTTCAGAAATTTATGGAGTCACGCTGCACAAAGGTGCGACTAACATTCGAGACACAGTAAACGTAATCAGCGCCATCTGATATGAAGTGGCTAAACATTATTGAAGAAAAAAAATTTCACCGACGATTATACTCGCGGACAACTTTTCTTGGCTATGAAGCGAAAGCGATGGGGGCGGAGCTTCTGCACATGGCTCTATTCGTACACAATGTAGTGTGGGCGTGCTCAGCACCGGTTTCTGTTTCACCGACCTCGCACAACCTCTTTACTTTTGTCCAGGCAGATACAATTAACTCGGCGTGAATCAATGTTTATTCGCATGCCAAGTTTTGAACAACGAGCATCCCAGCCTCAGTTGGTGCTCGGAAGCAGCCGTATGGCGTCAATTAGGACTTGGACGCGCAACCGATGCTGGCGTCGGTATAGGGCTGGCGAAGCAGCCAGCTCGCTCACTCGTTTGTACATGCCGACGGTTGCGCTTCCCATATGGGTTTGCTTGGTTCCCACGCAGACACTGGACAAACTTCTTTGTGTGCTTCGACAATCTTTTGTTGCTAAAGTTGGCCACCAGCCTCTCAGGGGAGTTGATTAGCGAGACAGCAAGCGACGAACACTCACCATATGACACGGGCGGCATATTGTGTTTGATGAATGTGCAAAGCGTGCGACACTATCGGGTGTGCGAAAACTCGAAAGCGCGAACTAGATATACAATAAGATACCAATAGCTGACTGGTGAATGTTACGTATCATATTAAATTAGGTGCTGTAAAAGCAAAAAAGTTGTTTTCTATTTCCTACGTAAGAAAACGAGAGCAAAACTGCAGGCCTACTTCCAGCAGTGGTCAAAGAGGCGCGCTTAGTTTCCGTAGCCTTTGGTTCATAGCCAAGAAAAGTTGTAGGCGAGTATAGTGCCCTCCATAATGGCAATTTCTACCGAAGCTGTATATATGTCTTGAATACACGATATATTATGGCAAACAATTTTATTCTGAAGAACAAGATACTCTTGGCGGCGGCATTGAACCTCTGCTCAGGCAGCTTCCTTAGCAGCAGCGGCAGGCGAAGCATGTCCACCGCTTGCGTCACTTATTGTTCAGAACGAAAGCGTGAACACGGAAACGCATAGCTCGCGCGGTGTGCATACAGTTACTATGCTGACTCTAGAGGACAGGCTACCCATACGGCCCATGCATTAAAATCGGGAACCGCAAGAGCGCCGTCATGTTGCTACGCGCTGAGGTTGCCAGCTCCTGAGACGCTTGCTGGACTTGGTAGTAGTCAGTTTTAATTTGGCAACCGGTAGCTTCTTGCAGTCGACAGCGTAGCCTGCGTAGCCCACGTAGCAGCGTATCGTAGTGTGGTGATGTGGTGTGCGTGCAGTCGTGTGTTTGGGCTTTATAAGTTTGTTCTTTATTCTATGTTGCGGGATGGTGTGGGTGTGGTCGATGTTGGCTGTTCAGGCGGCAGTTATGCAACCGAGGGATGATCCTGTTGAAGTTTCCGGTGGTATGCGGTTTTCAGCGGTCACGCCCGTTGCAGGAGTGTCACTCGACGAAGTTACGAGTTAGGAGCTCGAAGCTGTGGTCAGATTCTTCGTTGGCTTTCCGTAATTCCGTTGCAGAAGCCGCTGGACGCTTTTGTCATTGCGGGGTGCTTTTCTATTTGAATTAATAAGGCTCATGCTGACAGACAGACAGACAGACAGACAGACAGACAGACAGACAGACAGACAGACAGACAGACAGACAGACAGACAGACAGACAGACAGACAGACAGACAGACAGACAGACAGACAGACAGACAGACAGACAGACAGACAGACAGACAGACAGACAGACAGACAGACAGACAGACAGACAGACAGACAGACAGACGGACGGACCGACGGACCGACGGACCGACGGACCGACAGACAGACAGACAGACAGACAGACAGACAGACAGACAGACAGACAGACAGACAGACAGACAGACAGACAGACAGACAGACAGACAGACAGACGGACCGACGGACCGACGGACCGACAGACCGACAGACAGACAGACAGACAGACAGACAGCGAAATTTATTTGATCCTGAGGAGCTACTGTCAGGACGGGAGGCCATTGTAGCCGCTGGCCGCGCCCACGTAGAGACCTTTTTATTCAATGCCATAAAATCATGCTTGAACCTGTCGAGAGCAGCATCGAAGTAATTGGTGCCATCATGTCTTCTTGTGAAGCGAACGTATGGTTGAATCCGCTTATATGTTACATCTGTTGCGTCATTATGTGTTTTTTTTAACTTGGACAATAGGGCGAGCCTGCAAAAAGCAAAACAAAAAGTGGCATGTGCATACTTTTCGTGAGCGGCTCGATGCCACTCTTAGCAACAAACATTTATCCCGAGTCAAATCATGTGCATTTAGAGGCGACCCAAAAATATTTTTAGGTACGTAGATAATTCATTCATTTTTTTACTGCGAGTGTGTATTTATTCGTTTTTTATTGCGGTAGCAATTATATCGACACTCCAAGCACATTTCTGCGGTCGGCGTCGCCGTGTGAGTCCAAGGGCGATAGAACCGTCGCCGCGCTACCTATGCTGTATGTGCGACTGAAAGCGTGCGATGGTGATCAGGCGATCGCGGCTCAATGGAGAGTTTTAGAATGGGGGTACCAATAGCTTGCGACCCCAAAGAGCTCTACGGGTGTTAGCGTTGGGGCACGCAGGAGTGAAGAGCTTTGGAATAGGGATTAGCGTTTGCGGATAGCGTCTTGCGCTGACAGCGCCACTACGGCGTCAAAGAAAAGCTATTAGAAATAATTCAATAAAATATACCATTTTACGATAGGAATAGTAATTTTGACTTTCGTGTATTCACGTTTAATCACAATTTAGAGGTTGTTCTGTAAGCAGCAAACAATTAGCTGCGCTTAGTTTTGAGCAAACCAACTTTACGTGCCTTTACCAGCCAAGTTCAGCCGTGTTAGGCCTACGAGCCATAATATCCACAATCGAATTCGGAATCAGCGGCGTCTAATGAATCAATCGTCATAACACACGCTAGTTGGGAGAAAGCGATAATCGCAGTCACTTCTCCTAGCTAGCGAACTTAACGCGTTACCAGGAATCGAACCCAGTTTCGTGCTAGGTTGGATCCGTCGCTTCGATGGGTGCCGCCATGTTTGCTGACGCAAAGCTTCTGGGGCCGCTATTTGGGCTCCCACTAAATCGGTGAAATAGCGTTCCCAACGCGAAACCCAAATACAGTTTGCGTCTCGCGCATGCGTAGCGGCTTCGACGCTATTTCTTTGGGGCCCCTATTCTAAATCTCTCTAATGTCGCACACGAAAGGAAGGAAGTGCGCCGTCTTCCGGCCGTCGCGCGGAAGGCTCTGGGGGAAGGAAGAGGGCGCGTTCGGTTCCGGGCGGTCCGCGCGACCGCGGGCCCCGCCGAGCACAGTTTTCTCTAATGATACTTTATGGCACGCGCAAACTGTAATTATGATGAAGTTAACAAAAGCGAGAATCAGTAGTAACAGCCTATAATATATATGTGCCTGGATCACAGTCGCAGTCACTCGGCCGCTCATATTGAATCGTTTCAGGGAGGAACAACGCGGCTCAGATGCGCAGATATGTATGTTTTGCTACATTGAGATTATTTCACATCAGCGATGCGCCGTTTCTACAATATTTGAAGAGCTAACAGGGATCTGAAGCTGCAGATGTAGACGTAAACAAATGCACCGTTTTGGCAAATCCCACGTGGAAGGCTGCGCTTGAAGGCTTCTTGAATATGCGAAAAGTTTAGTAAATGTGTAAAATGAATGCAAAAACTTGGAGGACGCTTAAGCTTCGCCTTCAAGAGTGGAACGCGATAGCGTGATCGCACCCCGTTTGCACCGCCCACTCATTCGCTAGTCATGCTCATGAGTCACACAAAGACGAAACGTGCGCCTGAGCAAGTGGAACGAACCAAAGAACTCGGTGTCCCGGAGGGAGAAACGATCTACGCGAGCCAAACGTCGTGATCGGCACGGACAGCCGGGCCGCACCATGACGGCGGCCGCGATCATGGGGCTGACGCCTCGACGGGAGCGTCCTCTATCTCGTTTGGGAGCACCACGCAGACGCATGACTCCTCGTCAGCAGCACGGCACACATCGCAGTGGACGCTTTCCCACCAGACGCGCTACGGCGCACCGATCACGTCCGAGGCGTCCCCCATCGGACGCTGCACCTAGGAATCGCGCTGAGAGCGGAAAGAGGAGCCGCGTCGCCTAAACACGAGGGTTCGAGTGACGCACACTGGAAGTTGGAAGGGGAGAGAGCGAGAAAACTTGTTAAAGGCAAGGGTATTCGGGCATCCTCGCACCGGTCCCCGCATGGCCCCAATGCGCTCAAACGAGACGAATGGGAGACGGGGGCGAGTGGCACGCCACCTGTCGGGGCAGCGCCGTACACAGCGAGGAGGGGGTCTTCTGTGTTTGCCGCAAGATGGCTCTGCGCGTGCGCCAAGCGCAGAAGAAATGTCGTGGAAACGTACTTCGCTGCGCGTTTAACTGCGACTTCTGTAATTTACATGCGCATAATTACCGGTATACACCGCAGTATAACTTTCTACGGCGCCTTTGTAAGGCAATACCGCATTCACTAGAGGCGCTTTTGCCCCACTTTGAACCATCGAACTCATGGCTTGTTCGAACGGCCACGTTTGCGATAAGCTCCGCTGGAAACAGCGCATCGGCCCTCGGCCGAGGATCACACACACCGGCAACTACTGATTCCGGTAATTATAAAGTTGTTCTCCCTCATCTACCGACTGGCAACACCGTTCTCAATTCAGTTTTCCTGCATGCTTACCTGGCAGGGCGGCCGTATTGGGCCCCAAACTTTCGCGATGCTCTCCTTTCAGTGGTAAATGCAACTGATATCCTCGGCGCTGGACAATACCAGGCGAGCCATTTGTGGTTAGTCACATGTGTTAACAGCATCGCGAAACAGAAATTGTCGACAAAGGCGAGTAGCTGGTGAAAGGTTTCAAGTGCCTGTTCATAAACCCGGAATGCAAAAATATCAAGATGAAGCTTCTTTGGCTTCCCCCACACCTCGAACAGAGACGGATTGTTGAAGCGCTAGAGCCATATGGCACAGTGCAGTCCATCACGAGAGAAATGTGGCGGTGTGACGGCATGGAGGGCTGGCAAATGACTAATCGAGACGTAGCGTTCACATTGAAAGATGGGGTTTCTGCCAGTAATCTGCCACATCTATTGAGCATATACGGCCACCAGTGCATATACGGCCACCAGATTCCTGGCCGACCACCACTTTGCGTCTGGTGCAACAGATCCGACGACACTGTAGAACACCGCGCTGCAGTAACTGTCACCGCTATGGTCACCCTGCAGATGCATGAATCGGAACCTACGCTGACAAACTTCGTGGAAATAGACCAGCTGAGGATGATGCCATCACCGATCATTTAATGGACGTGAGCGAAGTTGTGGACGCAACTGGCGAAACACTCCCTGAGACTCATCGACAAGAACACATTAATCCGTCATCGGATGACATTAGCCTTAGCCAGAAGCCGGCGAGCGAGGATGAGACTAAGGCACCTGACGACGAACCAACTGCGTCTTGGGCAGGATCTCCACCAGTTCGAGATCGCCCTCCGTCAGTGGAATCTGGATCGATGTGCGAGGCCGCCAAGAAGCGTCCAGCGCCATCCGACAATCCATCGCCCTCGGCAAAGGAGGCTCGCGTTCCCAACGTATCAAAGTTGACAAAACCGCTCCGGGGAACACCTACAGCTGCTGATGTCCCTTGTGTTAACGTGCACAAAAAAGTCCATAGTGCATCACCTCATCAAGAAGAGAGTAGTGCACCTCTGGAGCAGCGTTTAGACGCTGCACCTACATAGGTAATCATGGCGGGCGCTCTTCCCATCTATTTTGGTACTTTAAATGTCCGTGGCTTACGAAGTAAGCGACGGCAAGTACAGCTTCTTCATTTGTTACGCAATAGAAAATTAGATATTGCTGCTATCCAAGAAACAAAGATTGAATCCGACGAAAACACAGAAGTAGCTCTATCTCCATTCATATCTGACTATAATGTTTGTGTCAGCCATGCAGTAGGCGTTTCCACAGGCTGTATGTTATTTGTTAGCAAACATTTACAATGTGATTTGCTGAATTTGTTTACAGATAGGGAAGGGCGCCTAATCTGCTGCGATATTGATATCAGTGGCACGAGCTTTATATTTGTGTGTGTTTATGCCCCGAACAAGTTACGTGAACGCGAGTGTTTCTTCTTATCTCTAGAACATCATTTATGTACTGATCGTGCATTGGTCCTCTTTGGAGACTTTAATTGTGTATGTAACGCGCAAGATCGTACGTCACTGAAGCTGAGACATCATCCAAGTAGTGATGCGTTGCAACGCCTGATATGTGATTATCAGCTTATGGACATTGGGGAAAATGAAAAGGCGGGATGTCGATATACGCACTTCCAGGGTACCTCGCATGCAAGGCTTGACCGAACGTACGTTTCACATAGCGCGCTACCTCTTATTCATGGTTACACTGTGCATCCTATATTCTTTAGTGACCATTGCCTAGTCTCAGCATCTTTTGGCAGCCGTCGGTACCAAAGTCGGCGTATGTGCTGGGAGCTGTGGAAGTTTAATAACCAGTTACTGTCGCGCGAGTGTTTCTTAAATCGTGTTATTGAGCTTATAGCTCATGTATCTTGCCGCAAGGACTTGTCACTCTCTGCTTTGTGGGAATTATTCAAACAGGAAGCTAAAATGATAGCTATCGAAGAATCATCACTATTAGCCTTTGAAAAAAAGAATAATTAGAAAGCATTGTATAGACTTTTGAGTGAATTGCATGAGCTTGAATGCCTACATCTGGGTCAATCTATTGATGATACTCATAAGGTCAAGGCACAGTTACAAACTTTGAACGCAGAAAAATGCAGAGGTGCACTAGTGCGGGCTCGAGAGCAGCGTTTCCTGGAAGAACAGCCTTGCAGTAGGGCCCTTTGTGATGAGCACCGACACGCGCTGTCTAAACAAATACTAGAGATAGAGTATGGTGGAACCATTGTTAACGAGCCTACTCTAATAACTAAAGCATTTTTTGAACATTATCAAAAACTATTCCGAGACCATATGACATTGGATACAGATGTTTCCAAAAATTGTCTCGTTGCTGCCCCAGCTAAATCAGGATGAGTACGATTAAACAAATGAAAACATTGATATTAATGAGGTAACTTCATGCATCGATTCGTTAGCGAAGGGCAAGACGCCCGGCCCGGATGGCCTTACTGCCGAATTTTATCAGTGTTTTCGTTCCCTCTAATCACCATTATTACTTCAGGTGTACCGAGAGGCCTTGGAAGTAGGGTACCTAACCGCCACAATGTACGAAGGACCACACCGTCCTTATAGCCAAAAGCGATGATGAAAAAAAATGGCAAGAAGTTGACGGATATCGGCCTATCTCCTTATGCAATGTGGATTATAAAATTTTTTCTAAGGTATTAGCTAACCGTTCGCAAGTTGTAGTAAGATCTGTGGTCGGTGATCATCAAACATGTGGCATCAGGGGCCGGTCCATTCAGACGAACATTCATGTTGCGAGATCGGTGCTGGAGTGTGTAGCTGAGGGGATTGGACAGGTGACAATGGTACAGCTAGATCTGGCTAAGGCGTTCGACAGGGTGAATCACTCATTCCTGTTTACTTTACTAGAGCATATAAATATCGGATCTGTGCTCCTTAGAGGTGTCAGGATATGTTATGCTAATGGCTCAACGGGGCTTATAGTGAATGGCTCTCTCTCCAATCCGATTAGGCTTTTATCATCAGTACGACAAGGATGCCCCTTGTCACCGCTTCCGTTTTGCTTGTATTTAGAGCCACTTTGTATGAGAATTCTTAAAGAACAAAATTTCCAAGGGTTTAAATTACAGACTAATGAGGTTCGGGTTCTTGCGTATGCAGACGACGTGGCCTTTTTCTGTACCGATAAAAAGAGTGTAAACACTGATCTTGCAACTACAGAGGAATTTTGTGCTGCTTCTGGTGCAGGCGTTAACTTTGAAAAAAGTTCCGGATTTTGGTTTGGATTATGGGCCACAATGCCATCACATTACGCAGGAATTCAATGGAAAGAAGATCTGCGTTATTTAGGTGTGCCTCTTTCACAGTATAGAAATAGCAACGCTCATTGGTCGGCAGAAGTTGGCAAAATCCAACGTAAAGTGAATTCATGGCGAGGGCGGAATTTGTCAATGTTCTTTCGTACTGAAGTGTGTAACGTTTCCTTAGCTTCCCGTCTTATGTATGTGCTCCAAGTACTGCACTGCTCAAGACTTCGCCTTCAGGCACTGCATCGCGTATTTGCAACATTCATTTGGAGTTCGAGCTGTGAATGGATGCGGCGCGACAATCGGTTTCTCCCCCTTGAACTTCATGGTCTAGGATTAGTACACCTCTTCGTCAGGCAAATTGTTTCTTGCCTGTTTTTCTTTCGAGACAGTGACCACCCGTTCTTGCGTGAATGTTGCAGCTGCGTTTAGTTCATTATGTTCCTAACATAGTAGTGTCATCATATGTCAAAGATGTCCCACAGGCTCCTTGGGGCTTTCTCAAGGAGTTTGTTGACACATTTCTTTTCTTGAAAGTTAGATTCAGCCTGGAGTACGTGTTCACAGCGAGTCGAAAAGCAATTTTTGCGGCATTGGTGGACTCCATTTTCCCAGATCCTTTGTATCGTGCATCTTATTTAAGCCGACCTTATCAGGATGTACCTAAACGCGTCCGAAAAATGTGTGTGCCTCCTGGAGTAAAAACATTTTTCTTTAATTTACATTCGGAAACACTCCCTGTTAAAGCTTGGTTGAATTCGAGGGGTTGCTTTGTGCCGTGGTCAACAAACCGTCGGCTCTGTCCACGTGCCGAAACCATAGATCACTGTTTCATAGACTGTAGGGACTCTGTATTTCTTGGGGACATTCTCCAACGGACGCTTAAAAAGGACATTGACATGACTTCATACTCAATTAGGTTTCTACCGTTTAAGGTTACAGGTGGTCCTCCCTATGACATGTTCATTGTACTTGGTTTATATAGCCTGTCGAGAAGTAGGCTCTGTGATCGCAATGCCGAAAGCCCGCGAACTACAAAATCCTTCTTTCGCGAAAGTGCTGCGTATGTAAGAAGTGTGTACGCTGTGCAGGAACCTCCGCCAGACTGGATGCACTTGTTGGATGCATGTGTGAGTTTGCCTGAGTTTTAAGTGTGTAGTTTTGTCCACTTTGTAATACACCTTCAGTTTTCTTTTCCATGTAATAAAAAAAAGAACTCATGGCAGAGTGGTAGCGTCTCCGTCTCACACTCCGGAGACCCTGGTTCGATTCCCCCCCAGCCCATCCTGCAAGTTGTTTTCATTTATGAATTGTCGTCCGGGATTTTTCGCTCACGGCCAGCGCCGCCGATGCCGACGACGCCAGCTTTTCTGCGACACGAGCTCCTTAACACTGTCCGTTAAAAAGCGATGTACAATCGCAGACATCAGCGGCAGCGAACTCTAAGGCAGCCGCATCGGCAGACGGAACTCGGCGCGTTTCTCGGCCCCACTGTTACCACAACAGAGCACTCGGGCCTGTTCACCTACTATAGTCGACGTGCTACCCCGGAGAAACCATTAATAATTATTCGCGATCCAGGAAAGGCACAACTGACGCACACTAAACCTGGGCGCAGGTCCACACAAATCAACCGGCGAAATCCCCGGCACCCTTCTAAAACGTTTCCAGCGGCGTGCGTCAGAGGGCAACACAGGAACATCAAAGAGGCGGATTCATAGTAGGTACACCGGGGCGTGGCGTTTCTCATGGCGCTCGACGTTCCTGCGCAGGCGCGATTAAGAGCGGGTGCAAGAGAGAAAATCTGGGGGCCTTTGCTCCTTTAATATGTGAGTCTGCCTAGGCACAACGGAGGAGGTTTCTTAACGCGTGTTGTATGCGTTTGTCCCCTAGGCATGCCGTCATTGCAGAGTGCAATCCAGTTTGTTTGCGCTCCGCCGCTGACTGCCCGCGCGGTGAGGCAGTGGGCACGGACGCACCATTTGATGATCGCTGTGTCTGAAGGGGCAAGGTTCTCACTGGTATGTAGAGGTCGTGGGTTGCTTTCTTAGTCGCCACGATAGATTGCATTTTTTACAAGCACTCCTCCAGGAGGGCACATGCACCCGGCAAATGGAGGCCTCAGGAGAGCGAGCACCTCAGGAGCACCTCAGGAGAGCGACGACTTCCCGGTATGAGGGCAGCAATATACGCGCCGAAACTAGCATGACGCATGCTTTATCAATTTAAGTTGATGTATTTTACTGAAAAAGGAGCATAAAATATTTCTGAAGGTCTTGCACTAGGTTCTTATTCTTGCACGTTTAAAATTTAATAGTTTGCTCGTTCCGTGCGACAAACAGTAGTATTTGAGTTATGTACATCCAGTTCCGGCTTCGCACTATTTGCTAGTCTCTCATAGCACTTCCGGGCGATGAGCGACGAGTTCTAGATTTTTAGAGACGAGCGATCTAGCGACAACACCGAGCGATCTGTTCAAACGACGGCCCGTTTTGTCGCTCGAAGCTCGCCCCTCACCGTCGCCCGTCACCGTCGCGCCCAAAATCGCTCTCGTGGAGTTTGGACTTAACGCCGAACTCCTCAGAGAAAGGCAAGCTCTCGAAATTTTCCATGACCGTCTCAGCAAAACAGCACCAAACTACCTTGCACCGTGCTTCGTGTGTAGCGGCAGCAGTCGGTCCGGACGAACACCATTGTTGACGTCACGAGGCGTCCAACCAATCACAGGCGGAAACGAAGCGCGCGTTCGAATTCAGAGGGTTGAAAACCACGACGTACTGCTCTTCACTCATTTTTTTCTGGAAAAGCTTTCAGCTTCCCTTTAAAGCAGGCGGCGCAGGATCTCCAAGGCACCCAAGCGGTAGTGGGGCATCAAAACTGGAAGCAGGGCGGCCCGTAGGTTGGGGCCGCGGAAGCTGAAGCGTGCCAGAAGATGCTAGCATGAAAAAATTGGCTGTCCGCTATCGCGGACAGCCGATATTATACACCACTGGCACGCGCAGGCCTCGGCGAGCTCCAACCAACGGATCAGTTTGGGTTCTAGCTTTGGTGTCCCCGTTGCCGCTTTGGTGTCCTGGAGGCGCCGCCAATAAAGCGAAATAATGACACGTTGTTTTAATTAGTAAAAAAACACGATTGAATAAATATACTTACGTCCAGCCGCCAACTTGCGATGCTAATTCAGCACTACCGCGCACCGCGACTTCTGGCGGCACGCTTAGAGACAAACGCATACAACGCGCGCTAAGAAACTCCTCCGTATTGCCTAGGCAGAGTCTTATATTCGAAGAGCAAAAGTCCCCACATTTCCTCTCTAGCACCCGCTCTTACTCGCGCATTCGCGCAAACGTCCGTTGTCTCCGCAAGTGCCACGCCCCGCTGTACCTACTAGCGATTGTAAATACGCGCCCGGGTCGCTGTATCTGGAAAGCCATCTGTGACGGGTCAAGGTCCGCCGCGCACTTTTCGCTTAGTTCGCGTTGATCGGGGCAGTAGCACGAAGGTCAATTCGCTCACTGCTGCTGCCCCGCTTACTCAGTCCAGCATTTTCACAGCGAGTCCCCAGTCATCGAGTGAAATGTGTTCATGTTTGTTTCTGCGCGCGTGACACTATGCTTGTTTAGTTAGTTAGTATGCCTATGTTTACTACTTCCTTGCAGGGTACAGCTGTCCACTAACTTGCTATCGCAATCAATATTTCGCGGCGAAACTGCGGCTTTTTCATTGAGTGCCGGCCGTTTTAAGCGACGTTAGCAGCAATAGATTCGTAGAAACTCGCTCTGTTGTCTTCTTTCTTAAGGATAACAAATAAGTGTTCACACGTGCCTGGGTTAGAAAGCGTACAAACTTTTTGTTTTTGCTTTTTTATTTTGTGAAATTACCACTTTATTCTCAATGCCACATTCGTAGGCACACGTTCAGCCTGCGTCACTGAATGCGACCCCGGCTGTTCCCTCCAACGAACAGAGGAGACCGAGGAGGTGAGTAAGGAATTGTCATCCCGTCTCCGTTATTCACAAACAAAGGTGATAACACAAAAGCAAAACATTATTGGAGATTAAGTTCCCGATGAGGAAATGGAGAAGCGTGGGATGTGTGAAGAATAGTGTAGAGGTGGGATACTGGATATGAAGTTTCAAGCTTATTGTAAACATTCTTTAGACATCCACTTTAGACACCTTTAGGGACCCAGCATGATTGCGAAAGGGGCCCGATCGAATGTGACCAAGGATATGAAACAGGAATATCTTGTAGAGTTATTCATAAATAGAAGGCTATTGACATGCACGACCATTTCACAAAGCAAGGCATCAGGTAATAAATTGTCTATAAGTCAGTTTTCTGGGTTATATAAAGCGTTCTTCTATTTACCTTTCTTTTTTCTTTTTTTAAAGCAATCTACGTAATTTTGTGAAGAGGAATGTTTGTAATTTTGTGGAATCTGTGAAGTCTCTCGGCAAGTTATCCATATTCAAGAAGGTTTTTCTAAATTATAGCTCTTCTGATGTGCTTATGTTAGACGACAGTTAGTAGTTCTTGATTTTCGGTAACAGAAAGTGATGAACAGAAGCATACTCGCTAACGCGACGTGACTGTTATCGAAGGCACAATGTCATTTCGTTCAGATTACCAGTTCCAGTGTGAAAGTAATACAATAACTACCTTGTGTACATCTAATATGTCGATGTTTTTGAACGAACCTGTCATTTGATTTATTTAAAATTATGCGCTATTAAGTGGAGAGCGGTTTTGTCAAGAGTTAGCCTAGACGTCAGATTGGTTTCATATGTGCAGCCTTAAGACGGACAAGGGAATTAGTTGGTTCGGCTTCATTTTCAAAACTTTTTAAAGCGTAATCAAAAATCGTAATACAGAGGAATAACAGCAGAAGCCGTGTGTCTTTTCGTCTTTTTATTGCACTTTAAACGTTAAGGTAAAGGTGTGTGCAGCCCAATATAGTAATACAGAAGTTTGTTTGAATAAAAAAATGCGCAATAGTTGATAATAAGTACTTATATTGGAAACAAGTGTCAATACTTGATAGAAATTGTAGTCCGTATGATACTTATTGAACAACACCGCATACATGCAAATTAAGCTATAGGAGAAATGCGATATCTTCTACGAAATTTGTATTATTCGAAAGGTTTTTGAGCAGCTGTCGAACGTCACGCGATTATACTCTGAGGGTTGCATTTTTCAGAGTGAAGAGATTAAAGACTGTATTTGTTTAAGTGTGTCATATAAGTTGTACCCCACCGACATTAATTTTTGAGTTTGTCATTCACTTTGCGGATGAGAGAGCTTCTATTGCTGACTGATTATAGTATTTTAGGGTCCTTCGTGTAAAATATTGCATTATCATTACTGGCGCACACGGGAAATCCTTACCATACAAAAGAAATAGTAATCGACCAAGATTAGAACCGTCTTGTACACCAATACTTTGAACACATTGTACGCAATGAAAAAGAGCTCGAACATCGCTGCTGCCGCTTGTCTGCTGAAAAGGAAGAAGACGATCGAAAAGCGCAAGCTGCACCTCGAGCTTGCATTTGGCTGAGTCTGCTTGGTTGCTCTGCTCTCGACCCGACGTGACTTTACCCATGGCTTCCCGCTTACCGTCAGTAAAAGCCGTAGCATTTGGTGGATGTGCTGAGGTCGTTACCGCCTCGCCATGGAACTCTGGAGCTGCACTGTTCCCGCCGCTACCGCCACCATCATGCGAGACGGCGCCAGTAAGTGACCCACTTCATGAACTGGTCCAGTCACCTGGGGTGCCGTTCATCAACGTGACCCGGCTGTAGTCAGTGGCCCTGCCGGCACCGATGTCGAAGACTGGCTTTTGTCGTACGAACGGGTGCCCAACCACAACAAAAGGGACGTGCGACCAAGCTCGCCAGCATATTTTTTTTTTATCTAGCGGATATCGCTGATTTGTGGTTCCGCAACCACGAAGCAAACTTCGCGACATGGACTGAATTTAAGACAACCTTTGTAGAGGTATTTGTCTGACATGCCATGGCAAAGCCTCGCGCCGAACAACGCCTCCGCCAACGCGTGCAACAGCCAAGCGAGAATTTGACGAGCTACGCGTATATTGAGGACCTCATCGTTCTATGCAATTGTGTAGGCCGAACTATGACTGAGAAAAGGTTAAGCAAATCCTAAAGGGCATTGCAGATGACGCTTTCCAGATGCTCCTGGCCAAGAATCCTACCACCATCGCAGCTGTGGTCACCTACTTTCAAAACTTTCACGAATTACGCAGGCAAAGAGCGCTCGGCCGCCAGACTGTTCCCCAAGTGGCATTCCTTTCGAGCTTGGCGTATGCTCCCGGACACACTGATGATGGCTCTTTGTTTCCATACAACAAAGCCTGCATTCGTGAAGAGGTGGCGCACTAGGTTCCATGTTCCCTCTCACCCAGGAGCTTGGTCAACCTTTGTCCTTGGCGCTGCAGCAAACCACAGGCGAGCAGGTTCCAGAGGTTCTACTGCCAATTTCCCAACAACCTCAGGCTACCGCACCGCTGACGTACGCGGAAGTGGCGTTGCGTTCTAGACTGACGACGCTTCTTTACTCGACGCCATCGCGTCCGGCCCTACTCACGGCGCCTCAGTACTTCCATCCGCAAGATTCCTGGCGCACGCACGACAACCAGCCAATATGCTTCGCCTGCGGTGTCACGGGGCATGTGGAACTCTTTTGTCGCCGACGCCTGCCGCGTTCAGGCGTAATCACTGAATCGCACATGACTGAAGCCCACTGCGATGCCGATCCGGAGACACCACCGAGTTTTTGGAACGCTCGGCGGAACTTCAGCAGCCGTCGTTCTGCGTCGCCGCGTTGCCGCTCCTTATAGCCGTTGGGTCGTCGCCCTCATTCAAGCGAAGAAACATAAGTGCTGCAGTTCGGGAGACAAGAGCTGTAAGCTTGTCGAAATATCCAAGGTCTCCGCTATCGCCGCGAAGCATTATACAAGTACAGGTCGAAAGATTCGTTACATTTGCGTTAGTTGATATGGGCGCAGCAGTTTCTTATACGTGAGACGCTTTGTCGACGACTCGAGAAGGCCACCACGGCTCTTACTGGCGTTGTGTCTCGCACCGCCAGCACTCAGCCCGTCCAACCATCTGCTGCGTGCACTGCCAGACTCATTATTCAGAATCTTCTCTACACCGTCGAGTTTGTTGTGCTGCCTTCCCGCTCCCACGACATAATCCTAGGGTGAGACTTCCGATTGCGTTATAAAGCTGCATTGACTGCGCTCGTACCCAAGTCGCATTGAAAGGCCTCTGCAACACTACGCCGCTCCACAAAGGATTGTTGTCGCCGCCTATACCGATGTCCCTCAAGAGAGTGCGGTACGCGTCGCTTTGTCGTGTCCACCTGTGTCCAAAGCTCCTATGCTGTCCATGCCGTCATCACATGTTTATTCAACGCACACTTCTACCGCTTCTGGAAAGTGAACTGGAACAATTACAATAGCTGGTAGCAGCGCGACGACGTAAACGAAATGTGTGCGTGGTAGTTCGGGATTGGACGGTTCGGCAGAACAGTCACAGGATGGCGATGGCCTGGTGGGACCTGCTCCAGGAGCGATTCAGTTCGCTACCAGTCCGTCTCGATCGCACAGGCAGGTAGCCCAAGTATGAGCGTCTAACGGTCCGCTCGGGCAACCGTCCGAGCCTCCAGGGGACCAGAGAACGACTCCGGCGGCTAACGGTCCACACTGGTGGCCGTGTCTGCGGTCCCGCCGGAGAGCCGCCGCCGAAACCGAACCGTGCTGCAGTTCATGTGGCCGCCAGCAGTGCTCCCGGCCCTGTTACGCTGGCAGAAACCAGCAGGACTCGCCGCCAATGGGCCTGTCACGCCCCTCGAGCCCAGTGCGGTGAGCGTCTTCGTCCTCTTTCTCGGTGCCGGGTCGTGGCAGCTCCACTGGACGACACTGCTGCAGGCATTCGGCGTACCTTGAGGACACCGCCGTGGTTCTGCGCGTGAGTTAGTTGCCCGTCGGGTGAGAGCTAACGGTCCGACAGTGAACTTCACGACAGCGAACTTTACCGCGTAGGCACGGACGGCTAGAATATACCCGCGAAGCGTTCTCTAGACTTGCTCATGTGCTGTATGGATTCTTGTGTTTTATGTGCATGTAAATGCTCTGCACACCCTGGCATAAAAGGGATATAGACAATGTCAGTTCTCCATGCCTTTCTCGCTGTGTATTGAGTCCTGGGGCCCTGAACCCCCGTGTATATCACACGCTTCCATTCTCGACGTAACATCTGGTGCCACAGCGATTCTAGTCTACAATACGCTTGCCTACCCGCTTGCTCTCTTTCGTGGCGAGTCCTTCCGTTGTGTCAATGCCACTGACATTCTTCAGTCACAAGAAGTTCCTGGTTCCTCTTCTGTTGTCCCACTTGACGCATTACGTCATCGCCCAACTGCCCACAAGTTGCTGCCTATTCTTACGTTGACGTCGACCTTACCAGAGAACACCGCGAGCAGCTTCTTTACTTGACAAGTTCGGCACTTCCTTCGAGTGTACCACGTAGACCTTGAGCCGTACTGACACTGTCAAACGCAATCTCGACACTGGATCACACTCCGCTACGCCAACGCCTGCATCCTGTCTCAGCAGCAGAACGACGGCTTATCAATGACCAGGTGGAGAACATGCGCGAACGCGGCGTAATTCAGCCTTTCCATAGTCTGTGGTCGTCCCCAGTTGTGCTCGCACGAAAAATAGACGGCTCTATTCGATTCTGTGTCCATTACCGTCGTCTCAACAAAATTACACGAATGGACGTCTGTCCCTTCTTTATTTATTTATTCAAATACTCTCAATTGCATTGCGGCGTTATTACAGAGATGAGTGGTGTTACATGTTCAAAATGGCAGTCTTGAATGATGCATGCTCAGGGTTGCTGGGGATGGAGGAAGGGAAGCAATGCCATTCGTATCATGTCTTCGGCAGGTAGGAATGGAAGTACATGTTGGTCTGGCAGAGCGGCACTTGAACTTTAAAGTTAAGGTCAACGCAGAACGACAAGTAACAAGGTGGCGAGAACAATGTGCGTTTCAGTTCAGGATTCGTAAAGATTTTATGAAAGAGACATAGACGGGCCTGCTTCCTTGTGATAGAATGGTTGGGAAGGTCTAGAGAAATCTTTATTGAAATAGTACTGGCGGTGCGAGAATAATTAGCAACAATGAACAGAGCTGAACGATCTTGGATGGCGTCTAGTGCGTTTACAAGTGTGGAGGAGTGAGTATCTCAGATTGAAGAAGCGTACTCGAGTTTCGACCTGAATAAAGTTTTATAAAGAAGAAGCTTTAAGGCAGCAAGAGCCAAAGCAAAGTTACGGCGCATAAAAGCAAAAGTGCGATTCGCATTGTTAATGACGTAATGACGATAAATTGTTATCGGTGTGGGCACCTAGGTATTTATGAGTATTGACAGATAGCAACTGCAAATTAGTAATGGAATAAACAGGGATAGTAGTCAGCAGTTCTTCGGGAAATCCTCATTATTCTGCATATGTAAACAATCAATTTCATGGACCAGAGTGAACACCAAGCAGTAATGCTGTCAAGATCATATTGAAGTTGAGAAGAATCATAAGGGTTATATATTACGCGGTAGAGGACACAATCATCGGCAAATAGCCTGAATGTCGATTTATTGTAGTGGGAAGGTCGTTAATGTAAATTAGAAACAACAGGAGCCCGAGGACAGAGCCTTGCGGTACACCGGATGTGACAGAACAAGCGCGCGAGTTGTGGCCGTTAGCAGTTTCAAGATGGGTTCTGTTGGATAAGAAACATTTTGTCCATTGCAATGAATTTGAGTGAATATTTAGCACGCTCCGTTTTCGCAAAATCAAGTGGTGAGAAGCGGTGTCGAAGGCTTTTTGGAAATCAAAGATACAGTGAATAATAGAACCATTGTCAGATGCCGAAAATAGATCGTTAGCAACGATCTATTACTTTCTTAGTTCACCACATGTTGACGATTTATTGCAGGGTTCTGAACACTTTTCGTCGTTAGACCTGCGGTCTGACTACTGGCAGCTTCCTGTGGCAGCGTGGGAGCGCCCTAAGATTGCATTCCTGACGGGTTATATTAATTTACCGCCATGCCGCTTCGTCTCTGCAGTGCGCCTGCCTCTGTTGAAGGCATAATGAACAGTATCTTTCGTGGCTTAAAGTGTAATGTCGGCCTATGCTATCTAGATGACATCGTCGTATATTCTACGAATTTTTCCGTTGATCTTACTCGTCTCCACCAGGTTCTGACGCGCCTGAAGATTCCAATTAGCACCAAGAAGTGTCGCTTTGGTGCTCGTAAATTGACTATCTTGGGGCACGTTGAACCCAGAGACGGTGTCCTACGCGAGCCCGCGAAACTCCGTGCTGTCGCGGACTTCCCGAAACCGACGTCACTGAAGACCCTTCGGAGCGTTATTGGGCTCTGTTCCTACTTCCGTCGCTTTTTGCGCAATTTCACCACCATCGTTGCACCTTTGACGAAACTTCTGAGCGCCGGCACCGACTACGTGCAGTTGATCCCTTCAATGCGATGTCACCTTCCAGATTCTCGGCCACCTGTAAATATCTCCTCCGATACACCGTTACGATGATTCCCAGGCTCCTACGGAAGTTCGTACAGATGCTAGTGATGTCGGCCTTGGTGCAGTGCTTGCGCAACGCAAACCTACGCAGAATACTCTCACGTAGTAGTTACGGTAAAAAACAGTAGCAATAGTGTGAATGACGAAACTAACTTTTATTGGGCGAACCTGTGCTCACAAAAACAGGCTGATTCAAAGCGCAACGATAGCGACAGACACAGTCGGCGAACGTCGAAAATCTGGTCAGCGGGTTAAGGACGTCGGCTTTTATACAGAAGTCATCGAAGGTTCAGAATAATCGCTGGTGCTCGCGTGCCTTCCAGGAAGCACTTCACAATTCGCGTCGCGCATACATGCACTCAGATTACATAAAGTTCGGTGACTACAGACAGCGGGTAGAACCATCGATAACATTCGATAAACTTCCGATACATACATGCGCTTTTTGCGCTGAGCGATAACATTTGTTAGACGGCGATAGGTGGTCACCCGATAAAGACAAACAAGTACACGTGTCGATATGTTGTCGCCTACGTGAGTCGCGCACTCACAAAGGCCGAGACCAAATACCTCTATGGCCATCTGTTACATTATACAGGGTGCCCGAACTATCATGCCCCACGACTTAAATAAAGAGCAGAAAACGCAGTGCATATTGTTTACAGTACAGTGGAGTAGTCGCCAGTCATTCTTTCGTTCCTGAAATTTAATTCGACAATTGTAATTATTTATCTAATCCGAGAAGTACAGTTCTCATTATGAGGCATCTGTAGGCACCCCCCTGGCACCCCTAAATGAAATCTAACTGCTGTGTATTCAGCGACGTGCTAATTGTGTGCAATTTCTTTCCGACTGGCAAACAAACCTCACGAAATATAAAAAATACCGGGTGACTGCGCTCCCACCCGCATCATAAAGCAGCGCCCTCAAGTAAGCTGATCGAAAGCAACTGCAATGCCTGTCGCAAACCCGAAGAGACAGCGCATCATCTTGATAATTATTTATTTTTTATTTATTTAATAATACTGCAGGCCACTACTTTGGCCCAAGCAGGAGGGGCATATCACAAACAAGAAAACACAGAAAAGCGTATATAATGCAACATGAAATGAACATAATGCACTAAAAGAAGCACAACTGATAACGTCAACATCGCTAACTTGCACAAAAATGATTTTGCAATGCAGCCATGAAATCTTTAGACTGAAATACACTAATGGGAAGTGAATTCCAATCGTTCACCGTTCGAGGGAGAAAACTGTACTTGTAAGCGTTTGTTTTCGCGAAGATCGGTGCAAGCAAATACTCATGACTGTGTCGTGTTCTCCTCGTAGAAGGCCGACATATGGAAGCTGGTAGCGTCATTATTTTTTCCAGAAAGAGTGTTATGTAGTAGTACAAGACGATTAATTTTTCTGCGTATTTCGAGTCTCTGTATTCTATTTTGTAACATCATTGAGGACGGCGAATCCTTCCTGGCATATTTCCCGTAAATAAATCTCACTGCTTTTCTCTGTACTCGCTCAAGTTCTTTTGTGTCTTTCATGGTATGCGGGTCCCAGAGTTCGGAAGCATATTCTAACTTTGATCTCACTATTGCATTGTAGGCTAACATTTTAGTCCTTACAGGCGCGTTTTTAAGCGTTCTTTTTATGAACCACAATTTTTTTAGCGCAGCTGAGCAAACATCCGAGATATGAGTTGACCATGTAAGCTTATTGTTGAGGATAACGCCAAGGTATTTGTATTTGTCTACTTCGAGGACAGTTCTATTTCCAAGTTGGTACGGAAAAATGCTAGCAGATTTTTTTCTTGTTACGCGTAAAAGTACAGTTTTTTCCGCATTGAGCTCCATTCCCCAATTGGAACACCAGTCAGTGATTTCTGCAAGGCATCTTTGCAGCACAAAATGATCATCATAGGACACAATTTCCTTGGAGATAACACAATCATCCGCGTATAATCGTATCGACACATTACCAGGAATAACATCAATCAAGTCATTAACATAGATTAAAAATAACAATGGTACTAGTACACTGCCCTGAGGGACTCCTGAGGTGACCTGACGTGCACTGGAAGTACAATTCCTAATATCAACAAGCTGTTCTCTGTTTTTGAGATAAGCACATATCCACTGTATGATACCAAATGGGAGTCCAATTTTATCTAATTTATGTAATAACTTTGCATGGGGAACTTTATCAAAAGCTTTGCTGAAGTCCAGAAAGAGCACATCTATTTGTCCAGATAAATCAAGTATGCGGGATAGCTCATGTACGGTTGTTACGAGTTGAGTTACAGTGGAGAGTCCTTTCCTGAAACCATGCTGAAAAGGTGATAGTATGCTATGATCTTTCAAAAACTCTTGTATAAAACCAGCGACAATATGTTCCAATAGCTTACAACACGAGCTAGTAATAGATATAGGACGGTAATTTGAAACAGATTGGCGGTCTCCTTTCTTGTGTACCAGCACAACACGTGCTTTACTCCAGACTGATGGTATTGCACCTAAGTTTAAGGATAACTGGAAAAGATTAGAAATGAATTCAGATAATTGCTCAGAATATCGTCTCAAGAAAGCATTAGGAATGTTATCGGGCCCAGCTGACGTCTTAATATTTATATTTAGAAGCAATGCCAGGACACCTTCGCGACTGATTAAAATATTATCTACCGATGGGCTACTTGCACTGGAAAGTTCACACTGATCACGTTCTGTAAACACACTTTGAAAATATACATTGAAGTATTCAGCAATGCAGTGCGCATCCTCTATTTCAATTCCGTTGACGTTAATGCTTTGTACCTGTTGTTTTCTCTGGCTTAGATGCAGCCAGAACTTTTTAGGATCGCTAGAAATAAATTCTTCAAAAAGATTCAAGCTGTAGAACTCATCTCTAGTCGAATTTACCTTTCGTAGTAAGTCTTGTTTCAGCTGCGTAATCTGCGGGGTTGCAGCTTTGTTCCTCTTTCTCAGCCTTTTTATTTTACGCTTGGTCTGAATAATATCTCGATTTATCCAAGGATTTAGGCGCTGTTTTCGAACTACTTTTAAAGGGACAAAGTGCTCCGTACAGTACTTTACAGTCTCCTCAAAACGTTGCCATGAAAGTTCAACATTATTTTCGATCATACCAAGTTGTGTATCTAAATAATCTATAATCGCAACATCATCTGCCTTAGTGAAATCTCTACTTGTTTTAACTGTTCTATGATCTTGGTGCTTCTGTGCAGGAACTTTCCAGCAAAAAGATATCAGCTTGTGATCTGATATACCAGGCTCGACCGTTGTTGTTCCATCAGAAAATACTACGCTAAGGAATAGAAGATCGAGAATATTATTTCCACGGGTGTCACTATAAACAGCCTGCTGGAGGCCCAGGCTGAACATAATATCTATCACCAAGTCACCAGAAACCGATGAACCATAGTTTAAACGATTCCAGTTAAGACACGGTAGATTAAAGTCACCTGCTATTATTAAGTTTTTTCCCTTTAGTTTCAGAAGATGATCATACAACTGATGCATAAAAGAGTCATCAGCCCCTGGGGCCCGATATACCGAGCACAAAAAAAAACGACATTCCCCAGATAGATACCTTAAAGAGTAAACTTTCGTGTTCCTTGATTTGATCTGCAACTATTACATGAACACTGGATTTTGTTATGACTGCAATACCGCCACCGCGAGAAACCCTCTCTTTTCTGTACAGATGATAGTTCGGCGGAACTATTTCGTCGTCGCGAATGGCTTCGTGCAACCAAGTTTCCGAAATGATGCAGACATGGGGTCATATAAAAAAAGCAAATCTTCCAGCTTATCTGTTTTATTTACAATACTTCTGGCATTGAATGAGAGAAGCCGGAGCTGGTGCGCCTGCAAAAGCTAGCTTTCGGACGTTGAGCTGTTCGTTCTATAATTTTGTTTGCGGCTCGGTGTACTATCAGTTCCAGAAATCTGTTTACGGGAGTTGGAGGCATCATCCCAAGAAAAATACTGGTCATCAATTCGCAGCTTATCGTGAATCAGCTGAACCTTTTTTCCGCTGTCTTTGTCTGCCTTCGCACTAGTCCAAAGCTGTTTGCGTTTGCGCCGCGTGTCAGCGCAGTAATCATTCTGAATAGAAATGTTTGAGCCTTTTAGCTTAAATGCGTTCTGCATGACTGAATGTTTTTCCGTGTAGTCCTGGAAATACACGATAATCGGCTTGCCATCTGAACTCCTCCCAAGCCTATGTATTCTTGCCACCGACGAACAGCTCAAGCCCAATTTATTCAGAAAGACGTCGTTTAAAACCTTGTCACGTAAGAGCGACAAAGTTTCATTGGGAATTTCCGGAACGCCAAAAACTATCAGATTTGATCGCCTACTTCGATCTTCTAGGTCGATCATCTTGGCTTTCTGTGATTTTAGTATCTCTTCCATTTTACATACAGTTATGACCAAGGTAGCAGCTGTGCTCGTATTTTCTTGTACGTCTTCTTCCAACTGAGTCAAACGTTTGTCAAAACAATCAACCGCTTTTTCTGTATTTTCAAGGCGCATTTTCAAGTCCGCGATATCATTTCTTATTGCCTGTTGTCCCTTTTATCAAGGATTGAAACATTTCTTCAACTGTTGGTCCAGGATTTTCCTCAACATCGCCACACAACATCAGTTTGCAGGAGCAAAAACAATCATAGGCTATACTTATACAAAGTTGAGGGCACGGCAGAACAACTAAAAACCTATTGTCACTACGAAACGAACAGTTGTGACCAACCTGTACAAAGAAGATGAGGCGCATGGTGAACGACCTGCTCCAAGCGCTTTCGCCGTGCCCACTGAAGATCCTCGCGTGCGGGACAGTCTTTATAGGGGTAATGGCCGGTGACGTCACGAATCCATGGCTTGGGAAAGGAGGCGGTTCGATGATGACGTTGAGTATCCGAGCTTGATTGCTGATACTTGGTGTTGTCGATACCGGCGTTAGCGTGGTTGCAGGCGATGAACCTTGCGCTGACAGCAACAGAGCCTGTACAAAGAAGATGAGGCGCATGGTGAACGACCTGCGCCAAGCGCTTTCGCCGTGCCCACAATGCTACGGAAGGAGCACCAACAGCAGGTTTCATGGCCTTGCAGCTATTCCTTCCTCTCTACGTCACACTTATCCGTCTCTCAAAGGCGACTGATCACAGTGATAACAAAATCCCCTTGATAATGCGACCGAAGCGCCGCTATGACCACGCACGAAACACAAAAAGCAATGTAATAGGCATAGCATGTTTCAAAATCGGCGGCTTTGCTCGCGCCGCATGGAAAGAGCGCGTGCGCTGCCATATATCACGCCAGAAACTTGCTTTCGCGCCAGAAACCAGGTTAAAGTGACGGTATAAATTTTCATGAGAGTGTATACGTGCTGCAAAAGCATGTCCATGGCATCAAATAAAAGTGAAATAAACAGACCGGGAAGCGACCCACGTGTTGAGATAAGGCAAAACTGGTGCTTTCAAGAAAGTAAATAACCTCTTCTCGATGAGCCGAATTGGCCAATCGGGACTCCTGCACGAAAAAGAAAAATACATCGTATTTCAGTGTGCCCTTATTATCTATGAATTAGTAAGTGCCGTTGAACACCAGCTGCTGCCTAAACGACGTAAACGCCGTGCCGATGCTGCAACCCGGGCACAAGAACAGGTTCGTGCAGCCCAACGCAAGCAGCAACTGCGTACCGAGGATCCGGCAGGCTACGAAGCCGTCGTTTAATGAACCATCGAGTGTAACCCAGTCATAAACACCGGGGCCTCACGTTTCAGCTTCACTGGTTAACCATATCTACGGAGTGCATGGGCGGTGATTTTTTGCGTTATTTCCTTCAATTCGTACTGGCTAACTCAGGATGAGCCTGTTCGAAGGCGCTGCTTTATGACGCGGGTGGGAGCGCAGTCACGTGGTATTCACCATATTTAACAGTTTCTTTACCAGTCGGAAAAAATTAGTACGCAATTAGTACGTCGCTGAAAATACCGCACTTATAGATGTCCAGCACAATGTGTTGACGGGCTAGTTGGTGCGGATCCATACACACTTCGTTTAGCGCAAAACAACGGACACAAGAAAAGGCGACAGGACAAGGCGCTACTCTCAACTGACATCATTTTATTGCGTCACTCCTTTATAGACAGCAGAAACTAGAGGAACATGCGCAGTGAGCACCGTGTGCAGGAACCACCAACATCCGATCACAAGAGCGCACTCATGCGACAGCATCTAAAAAATCATGTTCAGCACTGTACAAGTTTAAAGAAGGCACACTAATGCACTGTGACCCTAATGACTGTATAAAGAATGCTTCCGATAACTCTCGGGCGGTCGTATCGCGGCTCTTTTTCAAAATCGTTGTATCACGAAACATGGGTTTGCATTTGCATATCTTACAATGTTGAGCCAAATGGGAACCTGTGCCTATTGGTATGGATCGCTCATGCTCTCTAAGGCGCTCGTTAACACAGCGGCCTGACTGCCCTACATACACTTTGCCACATGACAACGGAATGTTATAAACCACACCAACACTGCAATCTACAAACTTCGCGTGGTTCTTTTCACAATCTGGTTTTTTATTTCTTTTAGAAATACGGCTGCACAACAATTACAGTTTCTGAGGAGCAGAAAACACTATCGGAATTTGGTATCTAGTGGCGGCATTCTTTAGATTGTGAGCCACTCTATGGCAATACGGCACAACCTCAGGCCTCTTTTGTGTACTACAATTATTTTTGTGCCGCTTCTCTTTCAGTTTCTGAAGCAATATCGCTGAGACTGACGTCACCACCACGCTTGGGTATCCCGCAGCCTGTAGCCTATTTAACTGTGCAATGAAACTCTGGTTCGCAGAGTGATGACAAGATTTCATTAGCGAAGATTCTAGACACATCAGAGCAATGGCACGTTTCACGATCTTTGAGTGCGCAGACGCGTAAGGCAAAACTTCCTTGCGTGCACGTGGAGAGTACATCCAACAGGCGTGACCTGCGTGTAAGTGTAGCTGCAAATCTAAAAACTGGAGTTTACCGTCCCTAGATAGCTCATGTGTGAAAGTTAAACCTTTGCCATTGAAGAGAGTTAAAATGTCAGCTACCGTAACGGAGCATTCGTTGTTAGTCTGTTTTATCACAACAAGAAAATCGTCAACATGTCTAAAAATTTGAACTGAGTCATTGTTTAAAGCACTCTTAAGAGCGCGGTCGACAAACGATAAAAATATATTTCAAAGAGCAGGCGTTACACAAGAACCAATACACACACCATTTTTCTGAATAAAAAGCTTATTGTCCAACCAGATAAAAGTTGCACTTAAATAAAATTCAAGAAGGGACATGAAACTTTCCGAGGTCAACCCGGTCGCATTGCGAAAAGCTACCTCGCCACTTTCTTCGATGCACATCATCACACTGCGAAACAGCTCATCGTGTGGTTTTGAATAATAAAGATCTTCAACGTCAACAGAAAAAATGTCGGCTACTGAAAGGTTGTCTTCCAGAAAGGAAACAACATCGAAAGAATTCTTTATGCCGTAAGGATCGTCAATAGTTAAATGCTTCAACTGTTTTTGCAAAAAGCGGCTAACCAAAACCTGCCAACAGTTGTTTTCACTCACTATTGTACGGAAAGGCACACCCCGTTTGTGCGTTTTTGCAGTGAAAAAAACATCCAGAGCGAGCCCCTTACATTGTTTTACATCTTTCACAATCTTGGTGAGGCCTATAATTTCCAACAAAGAAATGGCTTTGCGTTTTACCTTCTGAGCTTTTTCGTTTGCCAGAATGAAGTTCTTGTCGGCAGCCTGAATGGCTTTTTTGTTGAAGACAGCAGACGGAGCTATCACAAAACCGCCCTCTTTGTCCCTCACTAACAACCGAAGTTCATTGTCTCTAAAGAATGATACTGCTCTCTTGATCACAGCTGTCAAAGGTGGGGCGTTCCTGGTGACGGTCCTACGAAGACAATCCACTCCATGAAGAAGGCATCGCTCCTGATCCTCTGGTCCTGCTTTCCTTGCGATGCGCCTGTTCAAGGCCAGTAGCTCATGTGCAGGAATTTTTGGTTCCGTGCTATACTTCGGCCCATTCTTTAACAATGCAGCAACTTCGTCAGGAAGCCTGACGTCACCGAGTACCTTGACTCCAGAGGTGACAGGTTGCGTTTGTTCCTTTCTGTGCGGAAGTCTGGACCGGAGGAGTAGCAACAGCTGTGTCCGCCAGAATTCTGTAGTCTGGGTGGATAGACGTCTGTAGAAACGAAACTTCCTCTCGGCCACAATAGAAGCATCGCGCGAATAACAGACAGCCATCAACCAGTCGTACAAAAGGCGTACCTGCCGCCAAATTTCAGAACGAAGAATCCGACACATTCGCCGTGCGTGACCGACGGAAGGCCTGACGGTCCCGTAGAGAATCGCCACGTCTTGAGGAACATGTCCATTCTTCATGCAGAACGTAAGCATCCTTGCACGGCACACAGCAAACGCTATGTGACTGACCAGAACAGCAGGTTCAGGAGATGACACAGACGCACAAAAATCAGGGCCCACAGTAGAAGAAAGATAGTTCAGCACAATGTGTTGGCGGGCTAGTTGGTGCGGATCCATAAATATCTGTTGTTTTGCGCTAAACGAAGTATTGCGCTAAACGTCTGCTGTCTTCAACAAAAAAGCCATTCAGGCTGTCGACAAGAACTTCATTCTGGCAAACGAAAAAGTTCAGAAGGTAAAACGCAAAGCCATTCCTTTGTTGGAAAATATAGGCCTCACCAAGATTGTGAAAGATGTAAAACAATGTAAGGGGCTCGCTCTAGATGTTTTTTTCACTGCAAAAACGCACAAACGAGGTGTGCCTTTCCGTACAATAGTGAGTGAAAACAACTGTTGGCAGGTTTTGGTTAGCCGCTTTTTGCAAAAACAGTTGAAGCATTTAACTATTGACGATCCTTACGGCATAAAGAATTCTTTCGATGTTGTTTCCTTTCTGGAAGACAACCTTTCAGTAGCCGACATTTTTTCTGTTGACGTTGAAGATCTTTATTATTCAATACCACACGATGAGCTGTTTCGCAGTGTGATGACGTGCATCGAAGTGGCGAGGTAGCTTTTCGCAATGCGACCGGGTTGACCTCGGGAAGTTTCATGTCCCTTCTTGAATTTTATTTAAGTGCAACTTTTATCTGGTTCGACAATAAGCTTTTTTATTCAGAAAAATGGTGTGTGTATTGGTTCTTGTGTGGCGCCTGCTCTTTGTAATATATTTTTATCGTTTGTCGACCGCGCTCTTAAGAGTGCTTTAAACAATGACTCAGTTCAAATTTTTAGACATGTTGACGATTTTCTTGTTGTGATAAAACAGACTAACAACGAATGCTCCGTTACGGTAGCTGACATTTTAACTCTCTTCAATGGCAAAGGTTTAACTTTCACACATGAGCTATCTAGGGACGGTAAACTCCAGTTTTTAGATTTGCAGCTACACTTACACGCAGGTCACGCCTGTTGGATGTACTCTCCACGTGCACGCAAGGAAGTTTTGCCTTACGCGTCTGCGCACTCAAAGATCGTGAAACGTGCCATTGCTCTGATGTGTCTAGAATCTTCGCTAATGAAATCTTGTCATCACTCTGCGAACCAGAGTTTCATTGCACAGTTAAATAGGCTACAGGCTGCGGGATACCCAAGTGTGGTGGTGACGTCAGTCTCAGAGATATTGCTTCAGAAACTGAAAGGGAAGCGGCACAAAAATAATTGTAGTACACAAAAGAGGCCTGAAGTTGTGCCGTATTGCCATAGAGTGGCTCACAATCTAAAGAATGTCGCCCCTAGATACCAAATTCCGATAGTGTTTTCTGCTCCTCAGTAACTGTCATTGTTGTGCAGCCGTATTTCTAAAACAAATAAAAAACCAGATTGTGAAAAGAACCACGCGAAGTTTGTAGATTGCAGTGTTGGTGTGGTTTATAACATTCCGTTGTCATGTGGCAAAGTGTATGTAGGGCAGTCAGGCCGCTGTGTTAACGAGCGCCTTAGAGAGCATGAACGATCCATACCAATAGGCACAGGTTCCCATTTGGCTCAACATTGTAAGATATGCAAATGCAAACCCATGTTTCGTGATACAACGATTTTGAAAAAGAGCCGCGATACGACCGCCCGAGAGTTATCGGAAGCATTCTTTACACAGTCATTAGGGTCACAGTGCATTAGTGTGCCTTCTTTAATCTTGTACAGTGCTGAATATGATTTTTTAGATGCTGTCGCATGAGTGCGCTCTTGTGATCGGATGTTGGTGGTTCCTGCACACGGTGCTCACTGCGCATGTTCCTCTAGTTTCTGCTGTCTATAAAGGAGTCACGCAATAAAATGATGTCAGTTGAGAGTAGCGCCTTGTCCTGTCGCCTTTTCTTGTGTCCGTTGTTTTGCGCTAAAGTATTTATTCAAAGATGTCCCTTGGCTGTGCCTACAAACGATCGTTGAGACTTTGATAATTATGAAATTGCGTCTCGAGTTAACTACAATTACTTGATTAAATCTCAGTAACGAAAAAAAATTACTGGCAGCTACTCCGCTGTACTGGAAATAATATGCACTAAGTTTTCTTCGAGTAACGCATTGCTTTTTTTTAAATTCTTGGTGCATGATAGTTCCTTGGGACACCTTGTATATGACCTCTGCACGCAAGGGACAATGATTCCATCCCTAATAAATGTTGTCAATTATTAGAAGGGTCTTTTTTTAATGAGTCGTTAGCTTTGCTTACTGCAAAGAGAAGCAATACTGAGACACATATCATTCACGTGCATTTCACACGCCGTTGATAAAAGTCTGCCAAGGGAGTCACTAAAGTATACAGGCTTTGTTCTTTCAGGGTCAACAAAAGCGCGCAAAGCGTTTTGAAGGGGATGCTCTAGGCATAAGCTATCTATACCTTTAGATATAATTGTTAGTTGGCTACCTCCTTCTCTTTAAAGATATAATAAACCTTGTCCAGTGTATATATTTAAAGATATTGTGTATGCGCATGGTGTTTACAGAGGAAAATTAAAACAATGTTGAAGTGAGGAAATACGGATGAGGCAGCCGACGGTGGTACTTCTAATGAGCTTGCTTTCCTATTGTCAGGATTTGTAGAAATAAAGCAAAGTATGGATTAAAATCCGTGCACGCCCGCGCCGACAATGATGCAGTAAGGTGTTAGCCACAATAAAATTTTAAGTGAAAATGTCGAGGCAAGTCAAAAGAAACTTCAAATGATGTCGGTAACAAAACTCTTGCAATGACACGTTAGATGGGGGAGGGGGGGAGGCTTCAGCATCGTTGGAGAGGGGCGGGGGCTCAGCCCCTCCACCCCCCCGGAAACTCCGGAAGGGGCGGGATGTGAAACCGGGCTAGTTGGCATTCCTAAAGCCCCTCAATCTCCCAAAGTAGCGCCATTCACTTCTCTCCTCCTCCGCTCGGCGCGGCCTCGACGGTGGCGCCGCCGGTGGTGTGCCTGCCGTAACAGACGACGGCTAACACACTACGGGAGGAAATCCGCAGAAAAGGTCGTTCGAGCATTGCGGAGCAGTTTTTTCAATAGACATCTTTCTTCGTCAGTCGGTAACTGGCCTTTAGAATTTCGTGCTGGTACTGCGGAAGAAATAGAGGAAAGGACCATTATTCAAGGCGTATTTAGGGCGCAAAGCGCGCCACGTTGGGAGTTTGTGTTGCTGAAACACGACGCAAGCACGCGGTGTACTCAAACACGCGCGTGATTACCAAAGTTTCAGGTGTTCACAGCGTCAAAGTATGTGTACGTGGTTCCGTAGGTTAATTTACGTACCTGCAGGACACTTTTGTTCGGCCGGCGCGTGAGAGATTGCTTTCCGGCTGTGTGCGGTCAGCAATGCCTGGCAACAGGGCCGTTTTTTTCGTTGCGGGGTGCTTTGGTAAGCGTGACGATATATTGTTTTCTTTTTTTACAAGTACTGCTCTCGGAGGGCACATGTAATGGCTAACGGAGGCCTCTGAAGAGCACGTGACATTACAATAATGCAGGCGTCGCAGGGAGTGTTCGCATACAAAATTGGCTGTCCGCGATCTTAAACACCCTTGACATGCACAGGCTTCGGCGAGCCCCATCCAACCCTGGTTCTAGCTTTGATGTTCCCGTTGCCGCTTTGGTGCGCTCGAGGAGCCGTCAATAACACGAAATAATGACAAGGTGTTACAACTACTAAATAAAATTTATTGAAGAAATACATTCGCGCCGAGGCGCCAACTTCTAAAGCAGCACTAGCGCGACCGCGCGAGTATTACGAAACGCCAACGAGGAATTTACCGGCCCACGTACGACTCTACGATCAAAGTGCACGTTAAGTATCCCCAGGCGAGCTAGATAATGTTATGCGGAGCCATCCACTACGACCTGCATCCTAGCTTTAGTCGCTTCGGATCGTTAAAAACGTAAATCACCACAAACCAAATCAATACATGCGGGCGTACATTCGAAGCTAAAAGACTGCATCGTAAGTCATATTGAGCCTTGCAAAAGCGTCGAGAATGCGCTAACTTCCGGTGGAGCTCAAAACACACCCTGAATAAAGTCGCTTTTATGTCACAGGCCAGCTGCAGATGCGTGCATTTCACCTCAAGACGAAACTACATCAAACAAAGAGAGCACATTCGGAAAAAAGTCAGACAACGCGCTAAAAACCACGCAGAGCAGGAACACATACTTTTTCGAAGCGGAAGGCGTGAACTAAGCTCAAAATAAGAGGTTGTGAGTAGCCGTGGCACTTACTTCACTAAGCCGTGCGTTCTTTGCCACTTGCTCGAAGTCAGCCCGCCCGATCTTGTGAATCCAGACTTTTCTTCGTTTTGCGTTGCGCCCGCCGGATGGTAAAGCAAAAAGCTTTTTGCCGTCACTGGGTCTGTTGTGGCAACCGAAGGCGCAGCAGCACGGCATCGCAATTAAGCACTGGGAGCTAACACTGTATAAAACTACCGCGCTCCTTCAGACCGCCTGCCGTACTTTCGTCGCGCAGGCCCAACATTGGAGGTCGGCGCGCGCTGGAAAGAAAAAAATAAACAGACGCGCGGGCCTGCTTCCACGTGACACAGATTGGCCAATGGGGAGCGGAGGAGGCTGGGGCGAAGGGGGGCGTGGAGCAGGAAGCGCCAGGGTGAGCCAAAGTTTCTAGGTGGCTTTGGATGAGCGGGGTGGCGGAAAGATCTAAGAATGGCGCTACTTTTGAAAAATTGAGGGGCTTTAGGTATTCCATGTTGAGGAGAGACTGCCGCTAGGGGGCCAACGGAGGCGCATGTGCTTCGTTTGGGCCCAGGATACGCCAACGCCGACACACGGACAAGAAGCGTGAGTGTATAAGGCACCTTTCAAGACCTCTTTTATGCAAATCGGAGCTCGGGCGACCGAGCTCCAACTGTCTCAAGCCAGCGTCGCCCCGGCGCCCTAACTTACCCGAACGCCAGGCCTAGCGCGGCGCGAACGCCTCGGCGACAGTCATGGAGTACGCCGTAGTTGGGACTAACGCCTCCCCAGTCGAATTCGATCCGACCGATTGGAAAACGATTGTTTCCTATCGTAATAAGAACCCCAAAGCTGAGTCATTAACAGCTCAGAAGCCAAATAAGCACACCGACAAGCCGCAGGCGCAACCTCTCCCTCCACTGCATCCCAAGAAATGGCTTCCCCGACTCCCAGAGGAGGACTATAAAATCAACTACAGACCAACGGCTGGCGTTGATTTTACGCGCTACACCGAGAAGTCCATCAGGCACGCGATCGCAACAGCAAGTGGCATCACCGCGACCGAGGCTGATAAAGACCAATCTAGAACAAATTCTGCAAAAAATGTGTTCACCATATCGACGCCGGTGCAGGAAAACGCACTACGCTACGTTACAGCCAAGCAAATCAAGATAGAAGGCAAAGACGTCATCATGACGTCGTACATCGCCCCTCTGGACAGGGCCCTGCAAGGCATCATCTATCGGGCTTACGATGGCGAAACTCAACAAGAAATGATGACAGAATTCCACAAAAGAAACCCTGAAATCGTACAAGCACGAACCATGGGAAGAACATCAAAGTCCCTTCTGCTCCACTTCGACGCGGACGAACTACCAGGTAGCATCGTATACTTCGGAGTCCTGTACCCATTCTACCCCTTCATTCCGAAAGTAGAGGCGTGCACGAACTGCAGAAGAGTCGGACACAGAAGAGACTTATGTCCGGAGCCACCGCAATAACGGTGCCCGTACTGCGGCAACCAGCACCTAAAGGAAGAAATCTGCGACCCAGTTTGCATTGTCTGCGGAGGAGGGCACCGCACAGGCAATAACAGTTGCAAGAAACGATTTCAACGACCCCAAACGAAAACATCGGAGCACCAGTCAAGATCCAAATCCCGGACCTGCGACGACGCAACATCCACCCAAAGGAAGGATCGCTCGAGCTCCTTCCCGTCCTTGGACAGCGGACGCAGCAGCAGCCGCAGCGGAGGTGGCAACAGCACCAGCAGCCGGACTCAGAGTCCCGGACCGAAACAGGTGAGCTGGGCGGGAGTGGCCTCTCACGGAAAGGGGACGGAGCTGCAGTCATTACAGTCTAAACTCGATCAGGCACTCCACCACATGCAAATGCTCACGGACCGAATCAAACACTTGGAACAAGAAAACAGTAAACTAAAAGCCCCCACAAATTCTAAGGACCCTCTTCCACAACCACTCCCAATGCCGGAGGTCACAGAAATGGAAACTACTGTGGCCGCATCAGTCGAAACACCAGTGAGCGTAGTAAGCAAGGAAGAAACACCTCGCAAAAAACGAGCAATAACTGACGTAAGAAATCCCTCACTCGAAGATAGAGTCCCAAAGCTCAAACAAAAAGATGGAAGAGCACAGCCAGAAACTCGATAACCTAACACAAAGAGTTGACAATCTAACACAAAGCCTTGAACAACACATACAGGATGTAAATCACAAGTTCGGAGTGCTCGACACCGTTTTACAGGAAATTTTACGTCGGCTTCCCCCGTCAACTCAAGGGGCGCCAATCGATCAATCCCAGCAAAATGGCCAATCCTAAAACCATAACAATTTGGCAGTGGTACTGCAGGTCTATACGCAATAAAAAAGCACATCTGCAGTTACACATTCAATCGCAATCCGAAAAACCTGACGTAATTGCGATCCAGGAACCCAGAATGTCTCGACTAAAACTGCCAGCGTATCGGGCAGTTCTGCAATGTCACATCGCAGAACAGCCATTAACCACTACGATGGTACATAGAAACCTTACCGTGGTTAACCACGAGATTGAAGACGTAGAGCTCGATTGTATATTACTCGAAATTCTACCTAGCAAAAGAAACTCCTCTTCTCTGTTCATACTTAACGCATACAGCCACCCCAGGGCACAGGCTGGACCAGCGAAAGCAGCTATACTCGAAGCCCTACAAATCGCAGGCCAAAACCCAATCCTAATTGTGGGCGACTTCAACGCTCAACACGTGCAATGGGGACACGCAACAATATCCAGGAAAGGCACGGCCCTAATGGATTTTATCCAGCAAAGAGGGCTAACCCAATACACGGACCCCATGCAACCTACCAGGATAGGCAACAGCGTGAACAGGGACACGTGCCCGGACCTCACGATAGGCAAAAATCTCCCAGACTTAAGCTGGAGCAACACCAGACAAAATCTGGGAAGTGACCATTATATCATAACGTCTAAAATCGTCACTGGCAATCTCAAACCCCAACCTAGGAAAAACAGAATCACCGACTGGGACAAATTTAGGACGATCCGTGACCACAATCAGGAACCGATCGCAGACCTAGAACAGTGGACACAAACCCTCCTATCAGATGTGGGAAAGGCCTCTAAAGACGTAGTAAATGACCTAGGCGTAAATACGATTGACAGCCGCCTCACACACATGTGGGAGGCAAGGCAAAGTCTAGAAAAAAGATGGCTTAAGCAAAAATACAACAAAAAGCTTAGAAACAGGATAGTCACACTCACGGAAGCAATTCAACACCACTCCGCAGAACTCGCAAGACAGCAGTGGAACCATATCTGCGAAAATGCAAATGGCAATCTTGGCACGAGAGAGACGTGGAATCCTTTGCGGCATCTCCTTGATCCGGAATCGAACAAAGCTACGACTCAAAAGGAAATCACCAAAATTTTAAACATAGACCCAGGCACGGATCAAGATATTATAAACACGCTACAGCAGAAATACTTCTGCACAACTCGAGAGACAAAGTCCCTACCCGATTATAAAGGACAACCTAACCCCATCCTGGACGCTGACATAACAATGGCGGAAATAAGAGCAGCCCTCCTTAAGGCACGCACGACATCCGCTCCGGGAGAGGACTGCATTAACGATAAGACACTCAGAAACCTAGACGACGCTTCCATCACAGCCCTCACGGACTTTGCGAACGGGTGTTGGAGAGAAGGAAAGCTCCCAGCGTCTTGGAAATATGCCATCGTTAAATTCATCCCAAAACCGGGCAAAAAGCTCGCGCTCGAAAACCTCAGACCTATTTCGCTTACTTCTTGCATAGGAAAACTGATAGAGCACGTCATACTGGACAGACTGCAGTCCCACATGCACAAAGAGAATTTATATCCAAACACTATGGTCGGCTTTAGACCACATTTATCAACACAGGATACGATGCTCAGACTAGCAAACGAGGTCCTTTCTCAGGAGCAAGAAAGGAGCACAAGCGCAATCCTAGCTCTAGATTTAACCAAAGCATTTGATAACGTCAAACACAAAGCAATCCTAGATTCTCTTTCACCGTTGAATGTAGGCGAAAGAACGTTTAACTACATCAAAGACTTCCTCTCCGATAGAACGGCTAAAATTCAAATTGGCACAATTAAATCCAACACCTTCACTTTAGGAGACAAAGGAACGCCGCAAGGATCGGTCCTCTCCCCCTTCTTATTCAATATAACCCTCATCAATATGGCACACGAACTCGCCGAAATCCCTGACCTAGAACACTCCTTGCACGCGGACGATATCACCCTTTGGACAACCAAGGGGAGTATCGGCACGATACAAGATACGCTACAACGAGCGGCAGATGTAGTAGTAGAGGAGGCACAAGCCGCGGGACTTGCGTGTTCCCCCCAAAAATCTGAACTCCTCATCCTACACCCAAAGCGTCAAAGAAAAAATAATGCGCCTGAGATCAAAATTTACGCGGAAGGGGCGGCCATCCCAGAAGTGGAAACCCTAAGAATCTTGGGAATGCTGATACAGTCAAACCAAAAAAACGACACACTAATTAAGAAGCTGAGAAACATCGTCAACCAAATCTCCTTTCTCATCAGACGCATCGCGAATAGGCGAGGAGGAGTTAAAGAAGCCGAGACCAGGAAACTAATTCAGGCTTTCGTTCTTAGCAGAGTCATCTACTCTACACCATACGTCACCCTCACAGTCAGAGACAGGAACGACGTGGATTCTCTAATTCGACAATCCTACAAAATTGCGCTCAACCTCCCTCGTCATACCCCAAATGAAAAACTACTACAGTTAGGAATTCATAACACCTTAGCGGAAATGATGGAAGCACACCTCACCGCACAATACGAAAGACTATCAGGAACTGAAACGGGACGTTTCAGCCTAAAGAAGGCAGGCATACAATATGAAGGAATCCGTGCACACACCTTGCCGATTCCAAGACACGTGCACGAACACTTAATAGTCCATTCTCTGCCCAAAAACATGCATCCACAGTACGATAAAACAGAAGAGAGGCTAGGGCACAAAAACTTCACGAAAGATTTTCAGTTCAGAAAGATACGGCGCATGTGGACGTGGCAGAACATGCGGACAGAGACGCCTTTTCCCTGGCAGTTGTCGATCATCGAGGTTCTCCCCTCGCATCAGCGACAATCGATAAAACAAAATTTCCAGAGGAGGCCGAAGAAGCTGCCATAGCCGTAGCTATTACCTCCACCACTGCCAAATACATCATCAGCGACTCTAAAACCGCAATTCGAAATTTTTGCAAAGGAAGGGCTTACTCAGCAGCCATCAAAATATTACGAAAAATCTCCAATACCCGCCAGATCACATTGATCTGGGTCCCCGCCCATTCAGGCCATCCTGGAAATGAGGCGGCGCACCAATTTGCCCGAGGATTCGTAGTTAACCGGGTGGTGCGTTACCCCGAGCTCAGGTCGGCCAAGGAGCGAATGACGACCTACAAAGAAATTACTGCCCACTTTAAGAAAGACAAATCTTCCCAGAACCACGTAGATCTCTAAGTAAAACACAACAAGTCAGTTGGCGACAGCTCTAAACAGACACTTTCTTTAATCCGTACATATACTCCATATGGTTCCCAGAGCAGTTCAGCCCCGTCGGTTCTCTCTGTGGGCACCATAAGGCAGACACACCACACATCTTATACTCATGTAATCAAGACAAGCCGTCGAACAGTCTGCAGCTCTCTACCCAATTGCAGTGGGATGCCGCCCTGCTCAGCTTCGACCCGGAGGTTCAACTCCGAGTCACGGAGCGGGCCGAAGAGGTCGCCGAACGACATCGTCGGTCGGCCACCTGGCGTCCGGCCTAGAAGAGGAGCCCACTGCGGGGAGGGGAACGTCACCCCAACCCCCGCCTAAGACCTCTTCTATAATAAAGTTTATCTCCTCCTCCTCCTCCATGTTGAAGTGACAAGCACAAGAGTGAACGCCGGACACTAAAATGGCGACATGGACAAGCGCTTGTCCTTGTCGCCTTTTTGGTATCCCGCGTCCACTGTTGCGCTAGTCACTTCAGTCCGGAGGTGTTCGTAAGTCGAAGTATGGTCAGCCCTGTTCAATTGGACATTGTGCTACCCCAAAATCTCACTTTGGCCCACCCCCGAATAGATTAAAAAAATTAAATTATGGGGTTTTACGTGCCAAAACCACTTTCTGATTATGAAGCACGCAGTAGTGGAGGACTCCGGAAATTTCGACCACCTGGGGTTCTTTAACGTGCACCTAAATCTAAGTACACGGGTGTTTTCGCATTTCGCCCCCATCAAAATGCGGCCGCTGTGGCCAGGATTCGATCCCGCGACCTCGTGCTCAGCAGCCTAACACCATAGCCACTGAGCAACTACGGCGGGTCCAAACAAATTTAAGTAGATCCGCTCCCAAATGTCAAGTTGACGTAACCTCACGTTTAGTCGTGCCAACCCTAAATTCCAAGTTGGCCCATGTCCAAATTTCACGTGGCCCACCCACAAACATACATTCGACCTCTGGTGCGAGTCGAAACAACGACTTTTGGGGCTAATTACGGCAAATTGAATTAAGGCACAGTTAATTAAGTTATAGTAATTAAGGCACTCATACCTGCGAGCTTTGGTGCGAGTCGAACTCACTTGGAGATATGGGCGAACCGGCCATTTCTCCAAGTTGGATTCCAGTGACATCGTGAATGTCTAGAGTCGAACACACTACCTTTGATGTTTATTAACGCGACGTTAAATAAGGCACAGTTAGATTAAAGCACTCGAACCCAGGACCTTTGGTCGGACTCTGACCCTAAACATTGGTGGGAGTCGAACTCACTTGGAGATATGGGCGAACCGGTGATACCTCCAAGTTGGATTCCAATTAACATCGTGAAGGTCGAGAGTCGAGCCCACGACCTTTGGTGTTAATTAAGGGGAAGTTGATTAAAGCACTCGAACCCACAACCGAACATGGCGTTATGGGCGAACCGGTCATGTCGCCAAATTGATTCCAGCTGACATCCTGATGGTCGGAAGCAGAACCCACTCAGCTGAAGTTACGATAGAGTTCATTAAGGCACTGGAACCTACGACCTTTGGTAGGAGAAAACAATAGGAAGTAACAATGCATTAGAACGAAAACATGAACTACTAATGTAATGAAGGTCTCGTGAGCGCCCAGGCTTTCGCCTCATCCTGTTTAGCGTGTGCTAAAGTGACTGTTAGGTTGTATAGTTTACATTAAGAGCAAGAAATGGACATGCGGAGGCCATGCAATGTGTAGGAAAGATAACTGGTGGACCATTAGAGTTACAGCATGGGTGCCAGGGAAGGGAAGCGTAGTCGAGGACGGCTAAAAATTAGGTGGGGTGATGGAATTAGGAAATTTGCAGGTGCAACTGGGAATCAGCTCGTGCAAAGCAGGAGTAATCAGAGGTCGCAGGGAGAGGCTTTTGCCTTGCCAGTGTGACATAAAAATAAGCTGATGATATTGATGATGATGAGGACGGTGATAAAAGTAGCATGCTGGAATTTAGTGAATCGCTTGAATAATCTTGGGTGCACCGGACATAGTGAAACGCTTTAGAGAAGAGTTTTTGTGTATTTCATAGTCGCAATCCGGAACTCTAGGGCTTCTGAGAGATTTGAGATCCCCACTATGCCGTTCGCGGTTTGTGATTGTATAGTTGCTCGGACATGCGTGTATCTCTAAAGTTTTAAAACCGAGCACTTTTCTAGTGAAGCTGCCCTGCCACTACGACCACCTTCCAGTAGGCGCAAAATGCCTAAACACTCTTTTATTGTCGTCGTGACGCACGTTAAACCTTAACCTCAAGGTTCCGAAGGCATTTACCACGGTATTCCTCATTTCCCACGGAGCAGCTTCAGTGTGATTTTAATTTTGTGTTCACCTGATGTATTCCTGCAATGCACCAACACAGTGCCACACGAAGGAAAATTAGAGAAACTTGATCGCCTCTGTTTTTCACCATGGAGAGCACATGCGCACCTACACACAAAAAACAACAAATAAATAATATTTGAATGAAAACGTAATTACTATAGTAGGTAAATAAATAATAGTTGGTTGGAAGTGCTATCCAAACTCAACATTCACACCAGCATACAAAAAATGCTACTAATAAGCTATGTGTCCAGTTAGAATTCTCAGGAACGGAAACAGCTCCTCATATGTGATACATTGTGCGTTAGGAACGGAAACAGTTTATCATATGTGATAAATTGTGCGTTAGAGAGATATGTATGTGCACGCGTGGCCGCACTTCCATTTATGCAACTGGCGTAAATTTCACTCATAGCTTACATTACGACAAGGAAAATGTGCATGCTAGCAGCTTTTGGCTGCGACACCTGTTTTGATTCTTTAGGCGCACGAGCATCGAGCAGCACTTTTGATTCTTGCGCAGCACTTCCGGTTTACCTCCTGAGACTACCGCAGACAAAGTTCAAAATAAATCAGAAGAAAATACCGAAGGAAGTACCGTACAAAATTCGGGGGTATCATTGTAGATGTGATATCAGAGCACAAGTTTAGTTACAAGTTGAGTTACCGAAGCGTCAGGAATAATTATAATCAATTAGAATACACTGATTACCGCGCACCAAAGCACGGAATCGTAGACTTTAGACACCCGCCACTTGAGCAGAACCTCGGTGAAATTCCTGGAAACCTGGAAGTACAAAACGCAAGTAATCGCGCCACTAATGACGTCACACACAAGAAAGTGGCATGAAATTTAACCAGCTAGTTAATGGAAAGCAGTTGTCCAACCTAGACTGAACATCTGGACAGCAGAAAGGATGTGACGTCACTCCCTCCTCTCTCGCTTATTCTCTCCCGGCGCTCACCTGCTCGCTCGCTCACTCATAACATCTGCGCGCGCGCGCTCGCTACATGCTCTGACGTCAACACCGGAGAGGTGCGCTTTGTGCGCCGCTCGCTATGAGGCTACGCCACGCCAGGTGGCCCGCACTGCGCTTCCTCCTCGCTCTCTCTCGCTCCTCGCTCGCATATCCTGCAGGGGAAAGATGGTCGCTCGCTTGACCAAACGAAAACCAACGCCGAGGTTCTAGTGCCACTAAGAGACACCTAAGTCAAAGATTAGGGTCGTCTATATTTTTTTTTTTGCGAAAGCAACGTCTATGTTAATTAGCTCGTAAAACGTAAAACTGTGCTGGTATGCGCTGAATGTGTAATGATAGGTACGCTAGCGTGAGGCGAATAAGGTCGGTACTGGTGTGCAGCGTAGTGCTGTCGCGAGTGAACTCTGGTATCCAGTACAGAGTAATATGTACTGACGTCATCTTGCCTATATGTTTGTGAACGAGCACGGTGAGCAGCTCCATCCGTTGTTGTCTAGCACGGCTCCAACACTCTACAACAGACGCGGTGGGGCAGGGACCTCTCCTAAGCCCTCCCTCCTCCATAGAAGCTAGGCCTACCCCCGGCAGTGAATGTGAAACACTGACGTCATCCTAGGCGCCAATTGGAGAAACATCACGGTGAGAAGGTGCGTCCATGCCGTCAAGTGAAAGCTGTTTATAAGTTATTGCGCTGACGTCATCGAGGCCGCCATTTCGTTGTGCAGGCAGCACATAGTTTTATATAATCACTAAAGGAACGGTGGCGCTTGTGTCTGCGGGAGCTACAAGCAGGGCGGTTTGGCTAGCATGGTGATCATAGTTCGTGCACGGATTTCCTAAACTTTGTCTGTCGCGCTTCAAACCGCTTCGAAACGTTGAAAACTGATTTGCGCAGACAAGGGACTGCGTTACATATGTTCATATAAGCCCTAGTAAAATTGCCTGGCAGCAGGATTCGAACACAGGAGCTCTAGCAGTTAAATGAAACCAACACGCTATGGACGCATTGACAAGCGGAATAACGGCGATTAGTAGTCTGAATTTAAGAAAAGTATAGATTTCTTTGAAATGTAAGCCAATGAAGCAGATGAACAAACAAAGCCACAGGCACGAAGATCACACAAATTCATGCACTAACTATCATTTCCATGGTGGCTGACCGATCGTAGCGCCAGAGTTGTAGGAAACTCTATTGCACAGGCAAAAGATACGCGTAAGCCATATTTTGTTATCTCCCGCAGCACAATGGAAGCTGCGAATAGCAGACTCGAATATGGCTGACGTGACGTCACGTGCATAATCTGACTGCAGCGCCGTGGTGCTCGTCGTGGCCTGCGCCGTGGTGCTGCTGCTCGTCGTGGCGGCCACTGGGGTCGGCCTGGTCGTAATGCGGCGCTCCGTCGGCTGCCCGCCCCTGCAGAACCTGCCAGCCGGCGCAGTAGTGGTGAGTGTCGTATGCGCGCACAATGGTCGAAGTTCCTGAAGAGAGGAAATAAACTTATGGTTTGTCATTTACTCATTAACAGAATAGATGTGAAACACTACGTAAAAACATACGTAAATGCAGAAGGGGGTCTCACGGGTGAGAGACTGAGAGCAGGGCCTCTTGTTAGACCATGCATATGTGAACAACATCGTGGGGAACAGTGGGAAATGCAAGAAAATAAATTGTACAAAATGTTGATGCAAGTTACATATAAACGCACGTGCGTGAAGGTATAAAACACGGTAAAGAAGTATGCACAAATAATACGATATAATCATGTGTTTAACGAAATAAGGATTCATGTTCTTTTTAATATTACGATGGATCTCATCGTATACCTTCAGGCCAGGAATTCAAAGAATGAAACTGGGGACAAACTAGCAGCGTATTTGCCGTAATTAGTCCACGGTTTAGGTCAGAAGTTATTTAACGTTGCAAAGCGGGTCGGTGGTGCATGAGGAAACTGATTTTAAAGTGCTAAAGGAAATAAACTTTCGCATTTAGAAATTTACATAGGAAAATGCCTAGAAAATATTTATTCATCGCCCCGATAAAATACCACGTGTGAAGAGCAAGGCCGATGCATTATAGTATACACTTTTGAAGGTTATTCTTCTTATTGCTTAATTTTGAAGGTCCTGAATAGCGGATAAGTGAGTAATGTGTGTGTTCATGGTCATACGCAATATTTAATATTGGTATGAAAGAAAACCTAATAAAGCGACAACACAATTTCAAAACGAAAGGGAAAGGGCGAACTTTTATTAAGGTTCTAATAGCATAGGCCGCTTTCCGAGTAAGCGATGCAACACGCGAATTAAATTTCGAATGTTCTGCCAGTTCAACCCCCGGAACATAACAATTAAAGTGGCCTGAATTCGAATAGTGCATAAGGAGACAAATACATCATTATGAATCATTCGGTTAGCTGGCGTAAAGATAACAGAGCTGCTGGTATATATATTTAATTTATTGTTGCCGAACCAATCAACAGCACCGATCAAGTCTTAATTACGTTTAGATAACAGTTTAGATAACCTTTCTTTTTAGCGATTGAAATAGTGATATCTTCTCCATATGGTATACAGCTAGAATGTACAAGAGATTGAGGAAATCATTATTGTAAATTATAAATTAGAGCGGGCCCGACGTGGACAAATGAGGAACGTCATCATCGATGTTTTCTTAAGGTTAGGATACGTGCCACACACATATACCATTTGTTGCTGTTTATGGAAGAAACCACGAATCAGTGTTAATGGGGGCCCGGTTATACCAAGAGACTCCAGGTTTGGAAAGAGAATCCTGTGCATAATGGGGTCAAAGGTTTCTGAAGTTGGTACCTTATTTCTTTCAGAAATAAGGTACCAACTTCAGAAACGCCACTAACGACGCCACTAACGCCGTGGTACCTTATTTCTTTCAGAAATAAGGTACCACGGCGTTAGTGGAGTCGCTGACAGTTTCGTCTGGCAATTTCATCTGTTAGTGATATTACTACCAATTTATTTGTGCAACCTTGTCTATTGCCAAACTGAAGTTTAGAAAGAATGCGGAAGCTGTTAAATAATTTCTTAAAGGTCCTATAATAATTATTACTACAATTCTGCTGAAGAATGAAAGAATTGTTGTATGATGATCACTAGAGATTAAACGCTTGTCGCCTTTCTGAAGACGAAATGTTTAAAGGTACGCTGGGCTTACGCGCGAAGAATCCAGTTCGCCGCCCTAAAGATACGGCGGAATGGCGGATCCGTCAGCCGAACGCTCTTCCGCAAACACGTTCCCCGAAGCTTCGCAGTACCTTGTGAAGACGGTGGTTAGAATACGCAGAGAGCTCCTCATCATACACGCATACCTTCCAGTCATCACATGTGCTACCTATGCACATGTACAAACAAGAAGGAGGAGTTCATGTCGCAGCGCACTTCGACGACAATCCGTGTTGGCACGGAGGAGCGCTGGCTCTTCTAACGAAAAAGGCGTTTAGAAGCGGCTCTAAGAGTTAAATACGTTATAGCTAGGATAAGAGACTAGAGGAGAATGTAAGCGCAGGACAATCGGCCTTCGAAAGGCTGAAGTCGACAAAAATAATGCGGCAAGCACAATTAGGAGGCAGTAGTTATTACAACTAAAAACGCCATTGCCGTGTTTCAACGGTGGTAGTGAAGTAATGTGTGTGCCTATCACGTTGCGGTCGATGGTTCGATTCTTTCGTTTCTCAATATATATATATTTTTTTGTCATGAGTTCTATGGTGTGGCGAAAACACGCTCGCGACTTAGATCTCGAAATGGCGAATTACAGCAAGCAACGCGTCCTCGCGGTCGCTCTGCAGCCGGACCTATAGCGCGCCGTTTGCTCCGCTGTTCTCTCACGTGCTCTGGATGCGCATGCAAGAACGGCGCAGAAAGCTTACTTAAACACATGAACCGATGGCCCGACACGTGTGGGCGCCCGGCAGCAGTGGGGACGCATTGTTTCGTGTCGTCTTGCCTTGTCACAGGTGAGGGGTGACAAGGCTTTCGCCACGTCAGGCAAACTGTCGCAGCCAAAAAAAATGAAACAAACGGACAAAAATTTTTTCGAGTTCACTTTCACGCCAGGCACTCAGCGTACTTATTGCAGATTTTTTTTTTTTGCCGCAACGCTAACAAAACGACCGTAATACGACGGTAATATTTACAGCTGACTGCAAATTGTTCAGATTTCTGCGGCATGATTTGTGCAGGGCTCGGTGCTTCTAAAGATGATTGGGTGCATTACGTACGTTATCTACAACCTATTGGACACAAGCAGCCACTGCTCGCTTCGTTAATCAAGTGAGCCCTCAGCCGCGGCGCGCGTCGACACCGTTTGTCTTCGAAGTTTCATTAACATGTAATTCTCGATCGCTCGCGCACGCACGCACGCACGCACGCACGCACGCGCACGCACGCACACGCACACACACGCGCGCGCACGCACACACACACACACACACACACACACACACACACACACACACACACACACACACACACACACACACACACACACACACACACACACACACACACACACACACACACACACACGCACGCACGCACGCACGCACGCACACACACACGCACATGGGCGCACACGGGCGCACACGGGCGCGCGTGAGCGCATTAAAGTGGTTTCCCGAATAAGCGTAAAAAAGAACTGCTTCGAGAGATAACGCAAACGGTGCGACAATGGTCACTCACGCCTAGTCGCGAACGAAAACTGAACGTCACTTCAGCAGCGGACAAGAGTTGTGCTTCTCGACTTTCGTTGGCAACCGATTCTGTTAATTTGAGGATTGCAATTTTAACTTAGACATCTTAATAAATTATGGGGTTTTACGTGCCAAAACCACTTTCTGATTATGAGGCACGCCGTTGCACTCCAGAAATTTTGACCGCCTGGGGTTCTTTAACGTGCACCTAAATCTAAGTGCACGGGTGTTTTCGCTTTTCTCCCCCATCGAAATGCGGCCGCCGTGGCCGGGATTCGATCCCGCGACCTCGTGCTCAGCAGCCCAACACCATAGCCACTGAGCGACCACGGCGGGTATTAGACACCTTTGTAGCTGCGAAATGCTGCGACACGGATTTCCACTAATCAACTAGCGGATCAGCAGTGTAGCGTGATGGCAGCGTTGCTGTATTTGCAATAAGCACACTTTGTCATAGTAGCGCGCCGAGGGGAACAGAATACAATGCGGTTATACTACTGTGAAGCTGCGTATCAGCGCTAACGATGCAGGTGGGGCAGCTGTTACGGCAATGATGAGCACGCCAATCTGCTGCGCCGAAACGGGCACGCTGCACTACAATACACAAAATAAGCGCGGCGGCGCAGGTATTTAGCTCTTCAGCGTGCTAATGCCCGGCATATCCTAACGTGAAACAGGAAAAACCCTACGAGAAACGTCAGACCTGCTCCGAATGATAAACTCCGGGAACCGTCTAACGCACGTGTAGAAACTGTAGAGGGAGACGTCGGACATTCCTGTAGTCACAGCCCACTTGAAAAATCGGAGAACGTTAGCCTTTTAACGCGAGAGCGTTAAGGAGCCCGTGCTGCAGAAAATCCGCCGTCACACGCCACCGTCAGACATCGCTGCGGCAAAAATATTTTTCAACTACGTATACCCAGGCCTTCCACATGATGCAAAAAAATTGATTGAACTAATTTCTCAAGCTAAAATACGTACAAAAATCGTAACCTACGACTTGCACACAATCTACAGAAATGACAGCTCTCAGACTGTAATTTCACTATACGAAAAAACATATTTCTGTTACGCCAAAACTCAAAGAAACCCCTTCACACACACAAGCCGGCTGCGGCGTTCAGAGACCGGCCGCGGCGTCCGCCATTCTGTGCGCGCCGGCAGGATGAGTGTCTTGGGGGTCAGGGAGCGGCGCGCCCCGTTCCTTGCATTAACTCCAGCTGGCGCTCGCCTCCGCCGCATCGTAGGGGCTTTACCGCATCGCGGCGCACGCAAGAGGCCATGGTTCCACCACAAACCTAGACTTCGTACATAGCGTTCGTGGCAAGCGTTTCCAGGTAAACATTACGGTTGCATACGCTCCAGTTGCCCGGAAGCGTGCGAAACAGTCAGGGATCTTTTAATGCTATCGCGTTCCACTCTTAAAGGCGAAGCTTCGTCATCATCATCATCATCATCAGCCTGGTTACGCCCAATGCAGGGCAAAGGCCTCTCCCATGCTTCTCCAACTACCCCGGTCATGTACTAATTGTGGCCATGTCGTCCCTGCAAACTTCTTAATCTCATCCGCCCACCTAACTTTCTGCCGCCCCCTGCTACGCTTCCCTTCCCTTGGAATTCAGTCCGTAATCCTTAATGACCATCGGTTATCTTCCCTCCTCATTACATGTCCTGCCCATGCCCCATTTCGTTTTCTTGATTTCAACTAAGATGTCATTAACTCGCGTTTGTTCCTTCACCCAATCTGCTCTTTTCTTATCCCTTAACGTTACACCTATCATTCTTCTTTCAATAGCTCGTTGCACCGTCCTCAATTTGAGTAGAACCCTTTTCGTAAGCCTCCAGGTTTCTGCCCCGTAGGTGAGTACTGGTAAGACAAAGCTATTATACACTTTTCTCTTGAGGGATAACGGCAACCTACTGTTCATGATCTGAGAATGCCTGCCAAACGCACCCCAGCCCATTCTTATTCTTCTTATTATTTCCGTCTCATGATCCGGATCCGCCGCTACTACCTGCCCTAAGTAGATGTATTCCCTTACCACTTCCAGTGCCTCGCTACCTGTTGTAAATTGCTGTTCTCTTCCGAGACTGTTAAAAATTACTTTAGTTTTCTGCATATTAATTTTTAGACCCAATCTTCTGCTTTGCCTCTCCAGGTCAGTGAGTATGCATTGCAATTGGTCCCCTGAGTTACTAAGCAAGGCAATATCATCAGCGAATCGCAAGTTACTAAGGTGTTCTCCATTAACTCTTATCCGCAATTCTTCCCAATCCAGGTCTCTGAATACCTCCTGTAAACACGCTGTGAATAGCATTGGAGAGATCGTATCTCCCTGCCTGACGCCTTTCTTTATTGGGATTTTGTTGCTTTCTTTATGGAGGACAACGGTGGCTGTGGAGCCGCTATAGATATCTTTCACTATTTTTACATACGGCTCATCTACACCCTGACTCCGTAATGCCTCAATGACTGCTGAGGTTTCGACAGAATCAAATGCTTTCTCGTAATCAATGAAAGCAATATATAAGGGTTGGTTATATTCCGCACATTTCTATATCACCTGATTGATAGTGTGAATATGGTCTATTGTTGAGTAGCCTTTACGGAATCCTGCCTGGTCCTTTGCTTGACAGCAGTCTAAGGTGTTCCTGATTCTATTTGCGATTACCTTAGTAAATAGTTTGTAGGCAACTGACAGTAAGCTGATCGGGCTATAATTTTTCAAGTCTTTGGCGTCCCCTTTCTTATGGATTAGGATTATGTTAGCGTTCTTCCAAGATTCCGGTACGCTCGAGGTCATGAGGCATTGCGTATACAGGGTGGCTAGTTTCTCTAGAACAATCTGTCCACCATCCTTCAACAAATCTGCTGTTACCTGATCCTCCCCAGCTGCCTTCCCTCTTTGCATATCTCCCAAGGCTCTCTTTACTTCTTCCGGCGTTACCTGTGGGATATCGAATTCCTATAGACTATTTTCTCTTCCATTATCGTCGTGGGTGCCACTGGTACTCTATAAATCTCTATAGAAATCCTCAGTCACTCGAACTATCTTATCCATATTAGTAATGATATTGCCGGCTTTGTCTCTTAACGCATACATCTGATTCTTGCCAATTCCTTGTTTCTTCTTCACTGCTTTTAAGCTTCCTCTGTTCCTGAGAGCATGTTCAATTCTGTCCATATTATACTTCCTTATGTCAGCTGTCTTACGCTTTTTGATTAACTTCGAAAGTTCTGCCAGTTCTATTCTTGCTGTAGGGTTAGGGGCTCTCATACATTGGCGTTTCTGGATCAGATCTTTCGTCTCCTGCGATAGCTTACTGGTATCCTGCCTGACGGAGTTACCACCGACTTCCATTGCACACTCCTTAATGATGCCCACAAGATTGTCGTTCATTGCTTCAACACTAAGGTCCTCTTCCTGAGTTAAAGCCGAATACCTGTTCTGTAGCTTGATCTGGAATTCCTCTATTTTCCCTCTTACCGCTAACTCATTGATCGGCTTCTTATGTACCAGTTTCTTCCGTTCCCTACTCAGGTCTAGGCTAATTCGAGTTCTTACCATCCTATGGTCACTGCAGCGCACCTTGCCGAGTACGTCCAGATCTTGTATGATGTCAGGGTTAGCGCAGTGTATGAAGTCTATTTCATTTCTAGTCTCGCCGTTCGGGCTCCTCCACGTCCACTTTCGGCTATCCCGCTTGCGGGAGAAGGTATTCATTATTCGCACATTATTCTGTTTCGCAAACTCTACTAATAACTCTCCCCTGCTATTCCTAGTGCCTATGCCATATTCCCCCACTGCCTTGTCTCCAGCCTGCTTCTTGCCTACCTTGGAATTAAAGTCGCCCATTAGTATAGTGTGTTTTGTTTTCACTCTACCCATCACTGATTCCACGTCTTCATAGAAGCTTTTGACTTCCTGGTCATCATGACTGGATGTAGGGGCGTAGACCTGTACAACCTTCATTTCGTACCTCTTATAAGTTTCACAACAAGACCTGCCACCCTCTCATTAATGCTATAGAATTCCTGTATGTTACCAGCTATATTCTTAATAATCAGGAATCCGACTCCTAGTTCTCGTCTCTCCGCTAAGCCCCGGTAGCACAGGACGTGCCCACTTTTTAGCACTGTATATGCTTCTTTTGGCCTCCTAACTTCACTGAGCGCTATTATATCCCATTTACTGCCCTTTAATTCCTCCAATAACACTGCAAGACTCGCCTCACTAGATAGCGTTCTAGCGTTAAACGTTGCCAGGTCCATATTCCAATGGCGGCTTGTCCGGAACCAGGGATTCGTAGCACCCTCTGCTGCGCCGCAGGTCTGACCGCTGCCGTGGTCTGTTGCTTCGCAGCTGCTGGGGACTGAGGGCCGGGGTTTGATTGTTGTGTTCATATAGGAGGTTGTGGCCAAGTACTGCACCAGGGTGGCCAATCCTGCTCTGGTGAGGGAGTGCGTTACCGGTTCTGGTCACCGGGATCAGACCACACTCCAGGCCTGTTTATGCAATTTCAGCAACACGCGGATTTTTTTTAAAATCCGGTGGAAAATTGCCGGCACCGGGATTCGAACCACGGACCTCTTGCACGCGAGACGGGTGTTTTACGTCTACGCCACCGCTGCACCGAAGGCGAAGCTTAAGCGTCCTCCAAATTTTTTTTCAGCGCTGTTGGGGAGAACCTGGTTATAAATATAAAACAGAGGATGTGACAGAATACCTCAGCGATTGTAGGCGGTACCATCTTTATGTTGACAGCGTAAATCGTATCCAGGCCTTATATTATGGGTAATGTTATATTTTTTATGGGTAAGCATGGAAACTGACTCTTGCAACGTTTAACACAAGAACAGTCTCAAGTGAGAATAGTCTAGCAGGACTCTTTGGGGAACTATCAGGAGTTGTTTGCGATATTATTGGCCTTAGCGAAGTTTGAAGAGCAGGTCATGCTTACACAGTGCTGGCAAAAGGCCACGTCTTCTGTTATAGAGCACTACCAGATAAGAAGCATTTCAGAGTAGGGTTCCGAATCTATAAGGACATAGTGGAACAATTGACGAATTCTACAGCATTAATGAGAGGGTAGCAGTAGTCGTAATAAAGCTGAATGGGAGGGATAAAATAAAGGTAGTACTAACCTACGCTTCAACCTCCAGTCACGATGACGAAGAAATAGAAAAAATTGATGAAGGTGTTGAATTAGCGATGCGAAAAATGCAAGCTCAGTATACTGCAGTCATGAGCGACTTCAGTGCAAAAGTGGGCAAAAAGCAGGCTGGTGAACAAGCAGTTGGAAACTACGACGTGGATTCTAGGAACACTCGAGGAGAGATGCTGCTAGAAATTGCGGAAAAGAGTAAGCTGCGAATAATGAACACCTTCTCCAGGAAGTGTTGGAACAAAAAGTGGACCCGGAAGCCCTAATGGTGAAGCAAGAAATGAAATCCACCTCATACGTTCTGCTGATCCCAGAATAGTGCAGGATGTAGAAGCTTTAGGTAAGGTACAGTGCAGTGATCATAGGTTAGTGAGGGCTAGGATTAAGCTCAATTTGAAGAGAGAAAGAGTAAAATTCTCCAAGAAGAAACAGTGCAACCTAGACGCAGTAAGGGTAAAAGAAGACCAATTCAGGTTCACCCTTGCAAACAAACATGCATCCTTATATCACAGAGATGACGATCACTTAGAGACAATGAAGGAAACCGTAGCTAGGCTGGCTTCAGAAGCTGCAGTTGAGGTGGGAGGTAAGGCACCAAGGCAACCAGTAGGTAAGCTTTCCCGAGAAACAAAGGACCTAATAAAGAACGACAAAGAAAGAAATTGTCAAACTCGAGAGATCAGATAAAATTCGTGGAACTGTCAAAACTAAAAAACAAGGAGAAAATAAGGGATATTCGAAATTATAACGCCAGAAAGACTGAGGAAACAGTAAAAAAAACGACGCAGTCTGAAATTAGTGAGGAGGAAGAGGAGAAGGAGGAGGAGGATTGAAAGGAAGGAAGGAAAGGTAGGGAGGTCAATCAGACGCGCGTCCCGTTTGCTGCACAGAAGAAGGGGTTTAAGGAAATAAAAGAAAAGAGTGGAAGGAAACTTCGCATCGGAGAAACCAAGATGTATGCACTGAAAGATAAGGAGGGCAATATCATCAGTAATTTCAAAGACATAATAAAGTCTGCGGAAGAATTCTAACCTGTACAGTACTCAAAGCAGCCACGAGACCTTCATTCTAAGTGGCAATGGACAGATTACAGAGGCTCCTTCTATAACTAGCGATGAAGTTACAAGGGCTTTGCAAGATATGAAACGGGAAAAAGCGGCAGGAGAATATGGACTACCATTCGATTTGATCAAAGATGGTGGAGACATAATGCTTGAAAAACAAGCGGCCTTTTATACAAACTTTCTATTCACTTCAAGGGTCCCAGAAAACTGGAAGAATGCAAACAATACACTAATGCACAAAAAGCGAGACGGTAAAGAATTGAAGGGCCCATAAGCCTACTTCCAGTATCATATAAAATATTGACCAAGATAATCTCCAATAGAATAAGAGCAACACTGACTCTAGTCAACCAATAGAACCGGCAGGTTTAGGAAGAGATACACTACAATGGATCACATACATGTCATAAATCAGGTAAACGAGAAATCCACAGAGTACAAACAGCCTCTCTATATGGCTTTCATAGATTCATAAGCAGCAGCAGCCTGGCTACGCCCACTGCAGCGAAAAGGCCTCTCCCATACTTCTCCAACTACCCCGGTCCTGTGCTAATTGTGGCCATGTTGTCCTTGAAAACTTCTTAATCTCATTTGCCCACCTAACTTTCTGCCACCCCCTGCTACGCTTCCCTTCTCTTGGAATCGAGTCCGTAACCCTTAAAACCATCGGTTATGTTCCCTCCTCATTACATGCCCTGCCCATATGCCCATTTCTTTTTCTTGATTTCAACTGAGATGTCATTAAATCGCGTTTGTTCTCTCACCCAATCTGCTCTCTTCTTATCCCTTAACGTTACAATCATCATTATTCTTTCCATAGCTCGTTGCGTCGTCCTCAATTTAAGTAGAACCCTTTTCGTAAGCCTCCAGATTTCTGCCCCGTAGGTGAGTACTGGTAAGACACAGCTGTTAAACACTTTTCTCTTGAGGGATAATGGCAACCTGCTGTTCATTATCTGAGAATGCTTGCCAAACGCGCCCCAGCTCATTCTTATTCTTCTGGTTATTTCAGCCTCATGATCCGGATCTGCGGTCACTACCTGCTCTAATTAGATGTATTCCCTAACCACTTCCAACGCCTCGCTACCTATCGTAAACTGCTGTTCTCTTCCGAGACTGTTAAACTTTAAAATTTTTTTGCAGATTAATTTTAGGCCCACCTTTCTGCTTTGCCTTTCCAGGTCAATGAACACGAATTGCAATTGGCCCCTGAGTTACTAAGCAAGGCAATATCATCAGCGAATCGCAAGTTACTAAGGTATTTTCCATTAACTCTTATCCCCAATTCTTTCCAATCTGTCTCTGAACACCTCCTGTAAACACGCTGTGAATAGCATTGTAGAGATCGTGTCTCCCTGCCTGACGCCCTTATTTATTGGGATTTTGTTGCTTTCTTTACGGAGGACTACGGTGGCTGCGGAGCCCCTATAGATATCTTTCAGTATTTTTACATACGGCTGGTAAGATTACATAGATTACGAAAAGGCATTTGATTCAGTAGAGATACCAGCAGTCATAGAGGTATTACGTAATCAAGGAGTACAGGACGCTTACGTAAATATCTTGGAAAGTACCTGCAGATCCTCCACAGTTACCTTAATTCTTCATTAGAAAAGTAGGAAGATACCTATAAAGAAAGGTGCCAGACAAGAAGACGGAATCTCTCCCATGCTATTCACTGCTTCTTAGAAGTTTTCAAGCTATTAAACAGGAAAGGCTTAGGAGCCAGGATCGACAGCAAATATCTCAGCAGGCTTCGATTTGTAGATGACATTATTCTGTTCAGCAACACTTGGGAACAAGTTACAAGAAATGATTGAGGGCCTTAACAGAGAAAGTATAAGAGTGGGGCTGGAAGATTAATATGCCGAAGACAAAGACAATTATCAATAGCTGGGCAAAGGAATAAGAATTCAAGCTCTCCAGCCAGCCTCTAGAGTCTGCGAAGGAATACGTTTACCTATAGGTCAATTACTCACAGCGGACCCTGATAATGAGATAAAATTTATAGAAGACTAAAAATAGATGGGAGCGTATTCGGCAGATATTCTCAGATCCTGACTGGAAGCTTACCTTTATCATTTAAAATAAAGGTGTACAATGATTGCTTTCTACCGATGCTAACATATGGGGCGGAAACTTGGAGACCGACAAAGAAGCTCAGTTAAGGACCGCGCAAAGAGCGATGGCACAAAGAATGTTAGGCGTAACGTTAAGGGACGGGAAGAGAGCGGTGTGGATCAGAGAGCGAACAGGGATAGGCGATATTCTAATTGACATTAAGATAAAGAAATAGAGCTTGGCAAGTCATGTAATGCATAGGTTAGATAACTGGTAGACTATTAGTCTTACAGAAGGGGTACCAAGAGAAGGGAAGCCCAGTTGAAGATGTCAGAAGACTAAGTGGGGTAATTAAATTAAGAAATTCGCTGGCGCTCGCCGGAATGTGTTGGCGCAGGACAGGAGTAAATGGAGATCCCAGGGAGAGGCCTTCGTCCTGCAGTGGACTTAATGTAGGTTGCTGCTGCTGATGATGATGATGATTCTAGGGCTACTTTCCTCGGAAATCTAATGCGTGACACGAGGCGCTTCATAGATATACATATACGGGGTCCTTTGGGGGTATTTACTGTGTCCCACTTAACTTGAGCCAAACATTAAAGATATGAAAATTTCACGTAGCTGGAGAGAACCAAAGGTAATGTTTGCCGTTGCTTGGAGATACTCAGGTTATTTTTCGCACGCCGCCTAATTGCATAATTAGTCTAACTTAATCAACTTCTCAAATATTCTAATTAGATGAAAAGTGTCAATGACAAAATTGCAGAGCAACGTGAAAAACTCCCGATATGCTGTCTGTCGTTCAATACGTGCGATAGAAAAGTGTTTCCCAAGCATAACAAAGCCCGCGAATTCACGCAATGCGCGTCGAGCGGCCAGTCGCGCGGCAATTTCGCGTGTATACTCGCGGTGGCGGGTCCCATGCGAACTCCTGTTCGTGGCTATTGAATTCGTCGTAGTCGTAGCTACCACTGTATGACAAATTCGAAGCGGTGATGCAGTTCACATTCTCAACGGAATGTCCAGCACGGTCAAGAATCAGCCGAGCGTCTGCTCTTCCCCGCTTTCGGTCTTCCCGCACAGGGGTGGACATAATATTGTAGATGTCGAGACCGGCATGCCTTGCTCGCTTCCCCCGCATGGCTGTGTCGCCGCTCCTGACGTCACAAGAAGTTTGCGCGGCTGCTCGGTCAGGTTTCAGTTTCGCCCTTTTTTTACCTATGTAAAGTTGGCTTTGAATTTGCGGAGCAATCCGCTATCATACGTTTGACAAGGGGGTCTCGGGAACCGAAAATTTCCATTACTTTGACATGGTGAAAAAATCAACGGAGTTGCCCTTTATGACTACTGAAGGACAAGGAAACACAATGTAGATTAACTACGATGAAATTACTGGAGCGTAATTGCGATTTCTTGAGGGCTACTTAAAATAGTCAGGTTAAATAAAATGAACTACAGTTAAGTAATTAGCCCAATCATATTGTGATTAAGGCTAAATTTAGTAACCCTGATAAGGAATGACAAGGGTGCTTATTAAGCCTAATTTCGATGGATTACCATTGTATGACTACACCGTTGCACTGATTATGACTAATCAGGATAATTTAGGACATTTAGAATAACTTAATCATAATTAGCGTTATTACGATTACATTTCTGAGGTCCAATCAAAAATAATAAGGGTAATGGACATTATTTCATATTACAATACTTAACCCTAATTCAGACTCTTTACTAATACATTACATTCGCCCAATAAGGTTAATTCCGGCGAATTATGTTCACACTTTACATAATTCCAGCAGGTAATTGCAATACATCCAGCACATTGCGTCATCGCCGACACACTGAGCCACGTTCTTTGTGACTCGGCCCCTAAATCGATCGTTCCTTATATGCGTCAGATACATCAGAATCAATGAAACCTAGCAATGTGCAAGATGAGCGACTGGAAAGAATGCGTATGCACTGACAAGCGCCATTAAGAAGAGTCTGCAGTATTTTTTTATTCTGCTGAGGATTTTGTAAGTTTCCTCAGGTGAAGGGCAATAAAGGAAAAAAAATTCGAGGCAAAAGTGACACGTGTTGTACCTGAGGAATGCTGTCGACGGCGATGGATTGATGCAGAATGAGGCATTAAAAGCACCCGCTATATCGGACTGGTCTTCAAACACGCGGGTTCCTGCTTGAGTCGTGGTTATTTCTGCAAGCATAGCGGATCTGCCAAAAAAGGCATTTACGATTTTCCAATGTTGTTTACTGTCGGTCCCAGCTCGCTTTGATTCATCTTCAAAGTAGGGGCCCTATAAGGTAAAACTATTCGCAGATGTTTTTATTCCAATCTCGTGACGTCAAATTGGTGTAACCGCTAACGCAAGCAACGGGCGGTCACCCGCAGGGTTGTCTGAATAGACCAATCAAACGCTCTCCTCGTTCATAGGAGGTCACTTTTGTTTCCTTGAAAAACTAATAACATTGCCTATACTCAGTGGCTTGTTTTGTCTAATTGGCTGACCAGAGGCGAGGAGATCACTCAAGTGGAGAGGGATTCGATAGGGCCGAGCCTCTTCACTGAAAGTCGATAACCGGATGAAGAAGGTGGTGCCGGCGTCTGCGATTGGTCCGCTTTCCCTTGCTTAGCTTGCGGTGGCTGGTCAAAAATTGCGGTGGCATGCAGCGGAAGTTTAAGAATGACGCTAAAACGGATCCTCAGCATAGAAAAGTTGGCAGAATGAGGTCGAAAACATGACGAAAGTGCTCGAAAACATTACACGGCCACGCAAGTAGTTTTATACGCAAATAAACCCATGCTCTCCGGCAGGTGCGAGGCGCCAGTGCCTGAGCAATCGGCGGCAGCCATCTTTTATTCTTTTCGGAACGGGGCAGCCTGCGGCTATTCAGAAGAAAATGCAGTTTTGTTCGGCATATTAATGCATCTTTAATGCGTACATGTCCCTTTGACTCGGTAAATTTTTGTGGTTTTGTGACGTCGCGTGACAGGCAGGTGAAGTGGGTACAGCCCGAAAACTTTTGACCAATAGCCGGGGGCTAATGGTGCGAAGGCGTCGAATCAGAAATAATTATTTTTCTTTTTTCGGTCAAATCATGCATAATTAGTCTGTACACGTCATATCAGATGGGGAGCTATCGCAGTTTTCGTGACCTCGCATTACAGACAGGTGAAGTGGGGGTGGTCCAAAAAAGTGTTTGTCGAATCGCGGATGCTGGATTACAGAATTGGAATAGAAAAGTTCGGAATAGTTTTACGTTATAGCGCCGTAGCGCCCTTAAGCGCCTTTAAGCATATTGCCTATAATGTGTTGGAGTAATCATTTTTGCACTTATGTATACTAACATTAAATGATTGTCGTTTTGTATTTTCGCAGAAGTCTCCTTTTTGTTTTCAAGCATTTCAGTAGGTTAGGTGTCAACCACGGATTACCTGGGGCAACACACTTTTTTTCTGCAGAAAGACCATGTTGTGGCGGTCGTAGCAGCATTGGTAATAATAGAAAAATTGCTGATAGGAAATTTCTCCGTGGTTGCACTTGGAGGGTCCGGGACATCAAGCAGCGGCTACCCCCTCCGAAGCTGCACCTGCCTATTTCTGCCCTCCCTTCAAAGCCTATCGGCAGGTTAATATGGGGAGCTTGGTGTCGATCCCGGCGCGGGCGGACCGAGAGCATCCTTAACGAACACTATTTCCTTGAACTTATTGCTTGAACCCTTATGTTGGTTCTCCACCGGGGACGAAATCTTTTTCTTTTGTCGTCGTGGCTGCGACTCCGTGTCAAGCTTGACCACTGAATACTGTGGGCGCCTCGTGAAGTGCGTGTTAAGTGAAATCTGGTAGAGCCTGCATGCGTACGATTCTAGCGATTCTAATTTGCAGTATTACGTCCCAATAGCTTTTTTTTTTTCTTTTTTGCTGTGCTTCCGCCTCCTGGGTCAAGCTGAAACTGATTATTCGCTTTGCTTTCCTGAACTCATCGCGTTCCGTCTTCTTTTTTTATGGTCCCCTCTATTTATATCTCGTTTTTAGCAGCTCGAGGATCGTCGCACCATGCCTAACCTGTGCATTTTGCGAAAAAAAAGTAACAATGCGTCCCTCATAGGTTAATCCAAAGTGTGCAATCGAAGGGTAAATTTATAGACTGACAACTGTGGTGCTACGTTTACTGAGAAATTAGTTTTGTCTGTAGCCGCATTATTCGCAAGCCACTCGAACCCGTCCTTCTTCTTGCATTCTTCTTGCAACTGTCGGTAAGGCTTACAATAGAGAGCTTTAGCTGTGCCGTGTTACCGTACGGTAAGTACAATGATACCGCACCGGTCAAGGAGTGCGCATGCCCGCACTTTACCGTACGGAAGGACATTAAAGTTAGCCTAAACTTGAGCAGCTAGGTTAGTCGCGTCATCTCTAGGTGGCAGAGTCTTTATTCCAGAGGACCCAGATATACTATTGTAGTAAGTAACACTATTCTAGTTATCTCCTAGTGTAAAAGGACGGCTGAAATTCCGTATCAGAAATTTTGAATATGCGTGCCCCTCACAGCCAAACCTGCAGCGTGATTCGCTCGTTCTCATAGGACTAGGAATCACGGCTGTTCTGGACACAGAGAAACTGTTCTTGCAGCATGTGTCAGCGCACAGCTGTAGAGTTGCAGCTGTGTGGAGTTGACAACAAAAGCTTGGAAAGATTGGGCCGGCTGCAATGGGGACGCAGCCGCAGTGGGGTGCGTAAAAAGTTTTTGTGCGTGCTGCTGAGCGTTCATGAACCACTATGGTTCAGAAACAACACAACCAACTACACCGTGACAGTTGTTCACGCATTAGGAATCGTACATGCTTAGCTTGCTTTGCAGGTACTGCGGGCCTAAGTTCGGCTCTTTCAATCGTGCTCACTCCTATTCGTAGATACCCCGCTCTGGTCAAGTGCGGTGGGTGTGGATTGGCGTCCCAATATCTTGCTGCCTGAGTCTCTTGACGTCATTTATGGACCCTACGAGTCGAACACGAGGGCATCGGGACCAAGCAATTGTCAAAGTTCTGCAGCAAATTACACACTATAGCAAGCCTTATAACTCCTGCTGAGCACAGGTTTGAGTCGGACGGGTTTATTTATTTTTATTTATTTATTACAAATACTTTCAGAGCCCAAGGGCATTACAGAAATGAGTGTTAATGCACATACAAGTGTGCAATAATACCATTTATGAAAATACAAGTTAACAAAATAAATAATCTTCAATGGCACTTCTGAACTTAGTGTCGATAATGGCAGCGATGGATGCAGGCAGGTGGTTCCATTCTGTGCTGGTTTTGGGAATGAAAGAATAATTATTAAGTTAGTTCGGCAAAATGGCACACCAACCTTGAACTTGTGGTTCAGACGCGATAAATGTGCGTCGGTTGAAGAAAAATATAGCTTTTGAACACTTCAATTTGATGATAGATTTTGTGAAAGAGGCAGAGACGAAGAAATTTACGACGTAAAGACAGATCAGGCAGGTTTAGTGTGTTCTTCATTGTGGATACAGAAGCGTAGCGGGAATAATTTGATAGAATAAACCGGGCTGCGCAATTCTGAACAGATTGAAGGGAAGCGATTAGTATGGATTAGTATGGATTGACTGGGGTCCCCGATGCTGGATGCGTATTCTAGTTTTGGACGCACTAAAATTTTCTAAAGAATTAATTTTAAGGAAGACGGCGTTTTGGAAAATTTAAGGCGCAGGTAGCCAAGAATGCGGTTAGCATTGCGGGTTACATAATCAACGTGCATGTTCCAGGATAGGTCGTTAGTCATATTAATGCCAAGGTATTTGTAGGAGTTAACGGAATTCAAGGGGGCTCCTCTAAAGTAATAACTGTGGTTTGTACTGTGAGGGCGCCGGGTTATTCTCATGGTTTTACATTTATTAACGTTTAATTGCATAAGCCATTTGTCACACCATAGAGATAATTGATCGAGACCTCTTTGGATATTTAGTGACTAAGAAAAAATTGTTATTTTGTTGTAAATTACGCAGTCATTTGCAGAAAGTTTAATTGATAAAAAAACAATACTGTCAGGAAGATCATTTATATATACAAGAAACAACAAAGGGCCCAGTACAGACCCCTGTGGTACGCCGGACGTAACAGAAGAAAGAGCAGAAGAATAATCGTTAGCAGTTACATATTGAGTACGGTTTGAAAGAAAGTCTATAATCCAGTTGAATACGCTAGTGTCGATATTAAGCTTACTAAGCTTGAAAAGGAGTAAGTCATGAAGTACTGAGTCAAATGCTTTTGCGAAATCGAGAATAGCAGTCTATATCGAAACCGATGTCAGTAGCTATAAATAGATCATTAGTAAACGTTAGTAGTTCGGTCTCACACGAAATCATTTTCTTAAATCTATGTTGAGAATTATTAAAAAAAGAATTGTTCTCCAAAAATTCAATTAGCTGCGAATGTACGATGTGTTCTATCATTTTGCATGGTATGCTAGTCGGTGAGATCGGACGATAGTTATCTGCTGAATGAGTATTACCCGATTTGAAGATAGGGACCACCTTCCCCATCTTCCAGTCGCTGGGTAATTTGGAACACCGTAGCGATTGTTCAAAAAGTTTTGAGAGTATGATTGCTGAGTACACTCCGGTTATTTTTAGCACCTTTGAGTTGAGTAGGTCAGCACCAGCGGAAGAGGAGATCTTCAGCTTGTCAATGAGCTTGGTAATGCCAATCCAATCTATAACAATGGGGTCCATTGGGGAAAAGTTTTGTCAGGTAAACGGGGTAATAATGCAGAAGCAGCTGTATTGAAGACGGAAAGAAATGCGTTGTTTAAGACTGTGCAAGACTGGCTAAGAGGAAGGGTAGTGTCATCGCTATCAGATAAGTGTATGAGTCGTGTTGTTGAACCACTGACAATGCTCCAAAATTTGCGAGGGTTTGTTCGAAGTACCGATGGCAGGGTGTTGTTAAGAAAGGAATCTTTTGCGCACTGAATCGCACCGGTATATTCTTTATGAACTCGCTGATATGCTGCCCAATGATCAGTATTGTTAGTTCGCTTTGCGCGACGGAACATTATTTTCTTTTTATTTGACAGGCGCTTTAACGAAGAGTTGAACCATGATAACCGGGAATTGTAGATGATTTTCTTTTTCGGAATATATCGCTCAACCAGATGTGGAATCTTTTCTTTATACATGGTCCAGTTTTCTTCTATGGAATGTTTGCCGAAGTTGCTGATATAGCCTTCTGCAAATAATTCTAACTCAGCTATTATTGAACTTGTATCAGCTCTGTTGTAGTCCCGTATTATACTTTTTCGCATTTCTGTGCCGTGTTTTTGAGGTAAAGTGAATCAATGAATGGTCACTTAATCCTGGCAGGTAAGTTAAGTCGGAAACTAACTCTGGAATCGTAGTAAATAGTAGGTCAAGAATACTGGAAGATGTTGCGGTTATACGAGTCGGGTCATGAAAGAGTTCAGTAAGGTTAAAGTTAGCACAAAGATTAAGGAGTTGCATACATTCAGGTGAAGCATTTTTTACGGTAGTAGAATCGTTGTTCCATAGTATTGTAGGAAAGCTTAAGTCGCCTAAAATAAGCAGAGGGGAATTGGGAAACCTAATTACAAGGCTATTAAGGACATCATAAAGATCATTACAAAAAGATGAGGCAGCTGGAGGACGGTACAATGCACAGAAAATAAATTCCCGATTTGCAATAGATACACTTATACAAACAAGTTCCAAAAGCGATACGACTGGAACAGCCGAGGATGCGAACATGTCACTAACAGCAATAAGTACACCGCCCCCAGATCGGACGTCACGGTCAAAGCGGCATATATTGTAATTCTTTTCACATTGGAATATTTCGGAGTCCTTTATCTTAGCAGAGAGCCAGGTCTCAGTTATAACAACTATTAACGTTTGTTAAGAACGCTTCGCGCATTTTTAAAGAGCAGCGATACATTGTTTCCGTCTTTCTTAACGGTTCTCAGCTATGATGAACTTGAAGTTACGCCCCCATTGCCCCGCGCGTGCGTCTTAGCAACAGGTTCTATTTCGCGCACTGAGTCAGTAACTGCGCAGTAAGCATACATATTATTATTCATGATGAGTTTGTTATATCGCAGTCAACCTGACTGGCCCTTCGACTTACTAAATTCAGTTAACTTCTTACGCAAGTGACGGGTTGATCTACAAAAATTTTCACTGACAGTTATGCCGGAGATCTTAATTTTACTTCTTTGGGAAAAGATCGTGTCCTTCAGCTTCGCTGAAGAGAATTTGGCAATAACAGGGCGGGGTTTGCTGTCATTAAAACTGCCTAGTCTGTGTGCTCTAGAAATATCGCCATCGGATACTCGCCCAAATGTCGATCCTTCTACAGGATAATTGCAAGTTAAGCTGTCTTGAGAACAAATCACGCACAGTGCTTTCTGACTGAGCCCATGTTTCAGCTGAATTGTCGGGGATGCCGTAAAACAAAAGGTTGTCACGTCTGGAACGGTCTTCTAAGTCGTCCAGACGAGATTGTATTAAAACGTTCTGTCTCTGGACTACCTCTGATACAATGCTCAAGATTTCTGTTTCAGATCTATTGCATTCAACATTTTCAACGATTGCCTCAAGAGCAGTCAACCTATTCGTCACGTCGCAAACTTTGTGTGCCAGCGCTTCTTGGTTATCTTTCAGTTCATGGAAGGCATCCAATAATTCCTTGTGGCGCGTGTCAACCTTTTCAGAGAGGGCTGCAATGGCAGCTAGCACATCACTATGGGTAGGTCCAGGATTCATTTAAATACCACCGGAGACCAGAAGTTGTTTCGTAACAAGTACACATTCACATATTGTTATGAACAAAGCACTTGGGCACGGGAGAAGCAGCAGGCAGGCATTACTAACCTGCACATAGAAAAGGGGATTCGTGAGCGACAACTGCATCGCTGCCGCTTTCCCGTGCCTACCGAAGATAGGTAGTTGAGGTCCGTTTCTTATACTTTGGTATGATAGCGCTGCCGATGATGACGCCCTTTCGTGGCCAGTAATGAAGAAGGTGGTTCTGCGCATGTCCATGTCGTGTAAGCCACTACAGCCAATCGCCGGTTCTAATACCAACAGCTCAAGCAGTAGTGGTGCCGACATCGTCGCTGACAGCTCAGGAGACCGAGGAAGCCATGGCACAAGTAGCACGACAAACTGCACATAGTAGAAAAGGGAACTCGTGTGCGACGACGGCGTGGCTGCCGCTTTCCTGTGCCCACTGAAGATAGGTAGCCGAAGTCCGTTTCTTATACTTTGGTAGGATAGCGCTGCCGATGATGACGCCCTTTCGTGGCCAGTAATGAAGAAGGTGGTTCTGCGCATGTCCATGTCGTGTAAGCCACTACAGCCAATCGCCGGTTCTAATACCAACAGCTCAGGTAGTAGCGGTGCCGACATCGTCGCTGACAGCTCAGGAGACCGAGGAAGCCATGGCACAAGTAGCACGACAAACTGCACATAGTAGAAAAGGGAACTCGTGTGCGACGACGGCATGGCTGCCGCTTTCCTGTGCCCACTGAAGATAGGTAGCCGAAGTCCGTTTCTTATACTTTGGTAGGATAGCGCTGCTGATGATGACGCCCTTTCGTGGCCAGTAATGAAGAAGGTGGTTCTGCGCATGTCCATGTCATGTAAGCCACTACAGCCAATCGCCGGTTCTAATACCAACAGCTCAGGTAGTAGTGGTGCCGACATCGTCGCTGACGGCTCAGGAGACCGAGGAAGCCATGGCACAAGCAGCACTACAAATTACACATAGTAGAAAAGGGGATTCGTCAGCGACGACTGCATCGCTGCCGCTTTCCCATGCCCACTGAAGATAGGTAGCTGAGGTCCGTTTCTTATACTTTGGTATGATAGCGCTGCCGATGATGGCGCCCTTTCGTGGCCAGTAATGAAGAAGGTGGTTCTGCGCATGTCAATGTCGTGTAAGCCACTACAGCCAATCGCCGGTTCTAATACCAACAGCTCAGGTAGTAGTGGTGCCGACATCGTCGCTGACGGCTCAGGAGACCGAGGAAGCCATGGCACAAGCAGCACTGCAAATTGCACATAGTAGAAAAGGGGATTCGTGAGCGACGACTGCATCGCTGCCGCTTTCCCGTGCCCACTGAAGATAGGTAGCTGAGGTCCGTTTCTTATACTTTGATATGATAGCGCTGTCGATGATGACGCCCTTTCATGGTCAGTAATGAAGAAGGTGGTTCTGCGCATGTCCGTGTCGTGTAGGCCACAACAGTCGATCGCCGGTTCCAACACCAACAGCTCATGCAGTAGTGGTGCCGACATCGTCGCTGACGGCTCAGGAGACCGAGGAAGCCATGGCACACGCAGCACGACAAACTGCACATAGTAGAAAAGGGGATTCGTGAGCGATGACTGCATCGCTGCCGCTTTCCCGTGCCCACTCCCGTGCCCATATTAGTATTATGCCTAATAGACTCAGAATGATTTCTTTCGAAAGCAGCTGCTGCCGCTTGGATCGACCGTACTGCTGAGCTGCGCCTCTCTGAATGCCAATCGAGACGTTAAATTTAGTTCCGACTGCGTCATTCGTAACGTGACAGCAGCGCCATCTGTGCATGCGACAAATGCATGAACAAGTAATGGCTTCTCTCCTCTGCACAACCATGCCAAAGTAAGGCGCGTGGTCAGTATGGCTGCTAGGTAGCATGTTTTCCTTGCATTGCGTTACAGGCGGTTTTAGAAAGCGACCTCCATGACTGAGACAAAAAAAAAATTCCGACAGAACCCACCTAATGATGACTGTCGACGTTAATGTCATTAACATTCAAGCAATGTACCAACTCACTGTTCTGTATTCGCCTTTTCTTTTTGCAATTTCTAGTGAGGCACCTAGACTAACGATGCTAATCGCATAATAAAACTACACAACAAAGCGGTACCACCAGACCACAGTTTCTACACCTGCCAACGCCACAAAGAAGGCATCACTAAACGCGGTATCCAAACTACAACCAGTTTTGTTTCGTTCGCTATGGAGAATTCAGGTTCAGCCTATCTGACTTGGTATGAAGAACGGCGCAACGGCATAGGAGTCCATTTCAGGCGTAAAACATTTTCTTCACTGTCATCTAGAAGAGCGCGTGTTCTTGCTTATATATGTCGGACATGCGCCTGTGAAGTGCGCCGGCAGCAAGCCATAGGGTTCAGACAGAAATCAAGTGACAACAAAGTTGCGGAAGTTGGATCGCACTAAAGTGAGCTGATTTATCACGGAAAGATAGTTACACTTTGTGACTAATAATAAAGGTTGTGTGTGCGATGGTTAACACAATGCAATTTTCGAAGTATCATTTATGCTGTGATGAATTTGATGCAGCGTAGTACTTATTTATGTACGCCAAGCCAAGTTAGAGACAATAGTGGTGTTTTTGATACTCTGTAGTGACACTGCAGGTAAATTATTATTTAGTAACCGTAACGAAAACCGTAATGCCATATATTTCGACGCCGTCTCCTGGGGTCTATATGAAAAATTTTTATCGGTAAAAAGGAATTACAATGTGTAGTAAAAGACCTAAAGACTAAACTTCCCAGGTCTCAAGAACTTGTATTGAACCCCAACAGGGCCGAAATGCGAAAAAGTACTTTCTCATACGTCACGGCACGCTGACGTACAGGCTATGGAGTTCGGGCGGGACGTTCCATAATGAAAATTTGACGTTCACTTTCCCTTCCATTCGTCAGCCCATTGCCGCGAGATCAACAACAGTAGAGCTCTTCAGAAACACTTCGTTGGCCCAACTTATTCCGTGTTCCTCGTTGGCGTGCCTTTAGAGCTAATGAAAGTGTTTCTCCGCGCTTCTCTCGCCGACAGATAGACAGTCCTATGGGCAAACTGGTGGGCACCACCGTGTCCACGAACAGCGGCGTGAGCGTGAACCACTGGCAGGGCGTGCCCTACGCCCGCAGCGGCCCGCACCGGTTCGCCAAGCCCGAGCCCCTGAACGACCCCAGCAAGTGCGAAACAGTGCTCGCCGTGCAGCCGCGCCCCCCCTGCGCCCAGTGGGTGAACGGCCAAGTGTTGGGCAGCGAGGACTGTCTGCACCTGAACGTGTGGGCGCCTACCGCACCCAGCGACGGCAAGAGACCCCTGGTGCTGGCGGCCACGGGACACTGGTTCCAACGGAGCACCACCGACGTGCCCCAGTGGGCAGACCTCGCTGCGCAGGGTAATGTCGCCCGAGCTGATCCCGGGGGAGGAGGGGAATGGCGCTGCAGCCCCTCGAACTGTGCGAAAGAGCGAATTGCATTTAAGAGGCTGCTGCACTAGCTAAATAATATACGCGACGCGAATGAATTTTCAAGGGGACAGCTTTCTTCAGCTCTTTCGTCCCACTTTCCGGTTTGACAGTTCCTCGCCGATGGTCGGTTTCGAACTTTGGTGCCTGAGCATCGAAGTTTGTTGGTGTAACCATTAAGCTGAAGCTACACGTACACTAGTCGGCATGTCACAGTCGATTCTCACTGAGGCAGATTTATGTCATGCGAGAAATCGCTCAGTCTTTTGATTGATAATTTAGCAACTCTAAATATAAAGCAATTACGTACAGTACATAAATATTTACGCATTTTCTTGCACTCTCAATAACGAAGTACGAAACGATGTTTGCCAAGGTGTACGAGTGAGCGCATGCTTGCGTACGCTGGCGCGCGTCTCTTGCACATGCAACGTGTCATTCCTCGCGAGGCGCGCCAGGTGCAAGGCGCGTAGAGGCGAGCTTGCACGCATCACCAAGCGTCGGTAAGCGTCGGCAAGCGTTGGCAGGCGTGCTGATGGGTGCTCCTGCCGCAAATGCAGCCAGTAGGTAATCTATCTGGCACAACTGTTACCTGTTCACTTCTAAACAGAGATTGAATGTCATTTTCCAGAGAATTTTATCCTGTGTTCCCGTATTGAGCATTCTATGGCACCATTTGTAAGCAGGCTGACTTCGCCGCATGGGTGGCTGGATGAAATGCTCTCTATTGTACGCTCAGGTAAACGCTCGGCAGCAGTTATTGGTGGTTGTTTTCGGCATGACCATTGGCCAGATTTGTCTGGTGCGCCGTCTTCTACGTTGTAAATGAGTAGGAGATGTACTGAAGAAAGTTAAATTGACATGGCCGGGGTTTCTGCAGCCGGTGAGGCGGCCGGAGCACCCTATACGATACATGCGCTCGTGTTTTAACCTACTGCAGTCATCCTCGGAGATCAGATGCCTATCTATGTGTACATTCATTTCACCAATACGTCATTATTGTAACATTCGTCCTGCAGTTCATCTAGGCTGTGCAGGAGTACAGAATTTTAGGCTAGTTGGTTGGTTGGTTGTTAAGTTGCATTGGCCATAGTGTTGAAGTGACGCGGAGAAAAAAGAACGACAAGACAGCTAAACGTTAGCGTACTGTTCTTGTACTTGCTCGCCCGCGTCGCTTGAGCGCTACAGTTACAGCAACACCCTAGGCTGTAATTTAGCCTGATTACCTCGAAAAACATTCCAGGCGATCGCAACAACGTGGGCGCTGTTCTGTTGTATACTACGACAAGCGTTCAGACTATCATTTGCGCGACTATTACGTTACTGATTTGCTAGGCATGATTATTGCCTCCGAATAAAATAGTTATGGTTTATATTATCAGCATGCCGTACAAGCCGCAAGATAATAACTCCTATTTTATTATTCAGTACATTCTTCTAGACGCACTCACCCGGTTTGCCGGAACGGTCTCATCACAGAAAGCCGTCGTATTATTTTTATGCAGTGCCCATTGGGTCTGCTCTATAGGTAACATTCTGTGCTGAAGCACTACGCTTACCTATCGTAAATGGTTCACCAACAACAGTTTTGAGCCACGCCACAGGCCTCATGCAGAAAGCCCGTCGTATTTCTGCCTATACATGTGTCAGCTGTTGGCTGACGCATGTATGCTCATCACTATTGGCGCTCAGATGTTTCGGTTTAGCATTGAGCTGGCAGTGCATGAGCACAGTAGCTCAGTCCACACGCCAAGCGATCAGATGGTGACAAGTTTTTTCCTATTGACACTCTAAATAGTTCGAGTCGATGCACAGATGCCACTGCTCTCTTTCCAGAGGGAACCGATGCATCCTATATAATTCGAAATCATACAAACCCCATAACTGTTCACGTTAGCCCCAAGCTTGCGCAGCCCGCTGTTCGCCCTTTCTTTAGATATGGCTGCAAGCAACGACTGAACAATGGTTCACTCGTGGCCTAGTTTCAGCAGGCATCCCCTTTCACAGATCGAGTGAAGAACACCTCCAAATCGCTTCTGACCGTGCGATGGCAACTCATTTCTGTACGGCTGCGTCGGCGGGCACAGGCCAAAAGGGACGAAACTTGCACCGTGCGTTGGTTTCCAGACCTTTCCTCCTCGCACCATAAAAAGATACATGGTCGCCACAGAACCTTGAGCTTGCATCCTTATTTATCGGTTCCAGAGGGCTTGCAACTGTAGCAACATGCGTTGTGACCACAAACTTTTCAATTTTTGTAAGTTCAGCCTGCACTGCCCCTCGCATGCAAACAGAATGCTTCTCTCGTTGAACAACTTCGGCTCCAATAAGGAACAAGCACAGCCCGCTGTTCTGCGATTAAGTCGTGCTTAGCCCTGAAAAACTGCTTTTTGTATCAAGGCTTTCACTTTCTGTTCCCAGTGTTTCGACATGTTTCGCAGAGGAACCAAGAGGTTCAAATAACGCAGGTTTTTCCTGCTCAGGCGGATGTATTGCAGACATTCTCTGTCCGGAAGAGCTGCTTCTACATTGTGTACAACGTACAGAGGGAGCTCCACGGTCTGAACCTGGTGGTTCACCACGGCTTTCGCCAGACCCTTGTGTTTCGCAATAGCTCCAGTATACATGCGAAGTTTTAATGACACAAGCTGATGTTGTTTCCGTGGAAACAGCTTTTTGAACTCTTGCCACGAGGCACTGCATGCGGTGTGCTGTTGTTGTTTTTTCACGTGCATGCAGTTCGCCGTCGATTTTCAGAAGCGCAGTGGAATGGTTCTATGTTGACACCCTATAGCGACCTTGTGGTGAGAGCTTCCGCGATTGCGTGTTGTTAAACTGAGGCATAGCGTCAGTTCAGGAAATACGAAGCCATTTCCCCCCTAACACAAACCTAATATTCATTACAAGAAAAAATCACAGAATATAAAACTGCACACAGAGAGCGCAGAAAAATAACAGTACAGTTATCCGCGTTATTCTATGCGAGAAGTTCAAATCACTTTCGGTCTAGAACAAAGAAAAACAACTCAGTCATCGGAAGTCTTAGTTACTTGGGTGCGCGACAGCAGTGACACTTCTGTTGACGACAGTAGCGGTATGGTGGGCAGTGGCAGACGAGAGACGCGGACGCATGGTATAGGCATCCACGGACGCCGTAGTCCAAGGCCCAAATTCAAGCCTGTCGCAGTCCAAGGCCGTCCAAGTGCGACCGCTACAGCTGAGCGCCGCCCGTACTTGTTCCTTGACTCGCGTTCTGTCCAGGAGCCTCTCACCTGCGTCCCTCCAGGTCCCTGGTTGCCCCAGGCGACCTCTGCTCTGTGCACTGTGGCTCAGGACCAGGAACAAAAATACTACCAGCAGCCCATCGTATTTCTCTGTAGATTTCAAATCCGCAGCGGGTGCAGAAGGAATAGCCGATCCCTACGTTCAGCGGATCTTCCCAGGAACAGCCGGGATCGTTCTGGTTCTGACGAGGCTTTCGGGTTCGGGTCTGGACCCCACCGACCTCGACACTAGGGTTCCTTGAGCCCCCTGTCTCCGAGTGAGCTCTCTGCGTTCCTCCTACCCCTGGTTTCGTACCAACGCCCTGATTGGGTAACGTTCTTTCTCCCTCGTCCAACAGCTTGCACCAGTGCCCGCCAACATCTTATTCTGTCTCCGCCACTCGGAAGTGTGTGACGCTGCCGCTGTTCCGCAGTGTTTCGTTACCGCATTTTCAACAGTCCCGACTTTACGCCCCAAGCACGACGCCCTCCACTTACACATTACAAACCTAGATAACATGTCAAAGACGGGAGCCATCATCTCCACTAGTTTCATTGCTTTGTCTTAGCGGTGTTCTTCTCTTCCCATGACAAGCCTTCCGAATGCGGTTCTTGGCGTTTGATTTTATTTATTTTTTTGTATGTATATGCGTGTAATGTATATGCGTGTAATGTATAAGCGTGTAATGCCAATACGGCATTACACCAAGAGGGATTGCATTCGAGATAAAAACATTTCTAGAAGGTACGAGGGCGAATCAGAAAGTATCCTATGTCTATTAGCCAAAATAAGGTACATAAAGGCAATTACAAATATGCGTACTATTCTACGTATACTATACTATTTTTCCATATAGTTCCCCCACCGGTTCAAATATTTGCCTCGTGGCAGTACTAAATTTGAGATGCCCCTGTCGTCAGTCAGCAACTCACGCGGCCCCCTCGAACGCTCATTCTCATGCAAGTCTTCACAGCATTTTGCGAAGTCCTAACACTATCACCTCACACTTCTCAAAGCGAGTCACCTTTTCCCATACGCGAGCTGCATTTCCCTATGGATTTCGTAGGGTGTTGGTCCCCCTTGCTCCATTGAAAACGAATCACACTTTCTTGCTCACTGACCATGGACGAATGAAGTACAACCGTTATCTTCATCAGCTGAAAGCAGCGCCATGTCACGGAGCTACCAGCAGATAAGAGCGGGCCGGTCCAAGAGAGGTCCACCACTGGGAATAGATATGTTGACTTCGCATTTACAGCCGTTATGCGGCAAAAAAATGGGGGCAAGGACTTTCTGATTCACCCCGTATTTATACACTCAAAGCGTGGCAAAAGCCTCGACAGATGTAATTTGTGCTACACCAGGCGGAATACGATTCCAGGCGCGCGCTCTCTGGACAAAAAAATATTACTGCAAGACGCAACCTATAAGACCAAGTTCCTTGACTATCAAATAGGTGATGCTTTTTTCGGGATATATACAAAAATGGTTTCATTTATTTCTCCCGAATTATGTGAGTTTGGGAATTATAAATGCTATAAAAGAATTTCAATCGCAGGTTTCTTCTGGAAGTCTTTAGTTCCGGCCACTGGAGTGCAAGTTTAGCCTCTGTCATGCTGAGTTTTCTCTCTTAGTTTTCAACGACAAACCTGGCAGCCCTGTTTTGTATATTTTTACAGTTCACAGCATCCTGCAGCATCTATCAACAATGTGAGAGCACGCTGAGCTCGCACGGGTTGGGTAACTCGCAATTGAAGCAGATTTGCGATGTGACTGACTTCTTTTCTCCATCTTTGTTGAAATCTGGTGCCTAAGTCGCACTCTAGTACGTAATGGCCTCCATAGTCAGAACCCTGTTTATGGCCACCTGTAAATTTAGCTCATCGTCAGTGAACATAACATGCTATGCATCGTCATCAAGCGGGCCTCATTCGAAGTAAACCTGGAGGGCTTCGTCCAGCACAGTTACATTTTCTCAATTCTGTGCCAGGCGTCTCTTCAGCAATGAACTAGATAACGGATTCACCACATCGCGGTGACTGCATGTAAAATGTCCCACGTTCCACAATAAAGAACGGTTGTGGCGCAGAGTGGTTGCCTCGGAGTTTCAGAATATTGTTACGGGAATATTGTCGAATCCACTTGATAGCGGTGCATCAGGTGCCGTCAACGAATTCAGCAAAGCGTTTGCGCTGGTGAGCGTCAAGAAAATAGGAACATTGCTTTCTTTGGGAACAAATTTGAACAACGTTTTAAGGGTTTGTTTGTTTGTTTGTTTGTTTGTTAAGGGTCTTAAGGGTTTGTTGCACTCATTATTTCTCTCGGTAACACCTCGATATGGGCGTTGCGATTCATCACTCTCTTTAAAGTGTTGCCGGGTGTCGCCCCCCGACCGAGATGCCTGTCTTATGAATTAAACGGTGGTTCAAAGATCCGAAGCAGGAAGCTCTCCGCGCAAAGGGTAGTTCATTTACCCCTCATATTCCGTATGGCGATCCCACCCTCGTTGCCACAATGTCATGGCTGGCATCATGGAACAATACCGCTTGCTAAAAGATCAGGGAACGTTTATTCCTGTTATATGGCAGGCAGGAAGCATAATTTTATTTTAGAGTGCAGCTCTTAGGCGCCCGTTGCTGCGGCGAGCGTCGGCGGTGTAACCGAGCGAACGAGCGCAGCGAAACACGAAAGAGCGAACGCGGAGCGGCAGATGAAAGGACGCTAGCCGCGAATGGCGAGGACCTATAAGAGCGGCCTCTTCAGCGATATGCGCGCGGGAAACTGGTGCTATGCCAACCGTCCGACCGCTCGATGCTTACTCGAATGTGGTATCAGTCGGACTGCTCGTTTTGTACTATCGTCTGCTCACGCGAGCTCTCGCTCGCGTGAGCTCTCGCTCGCGTGAACTCTCGCTCGCGCTTGTTTCGTTAGCTTGGTTGGTCTTGTTCGTGGTTGTTTGCATTGTCATGGTTTTGCGATTGTATTGTAATATGACTGTATGCGCGACACGAATTGTGTAGTACTTTCTGGAAGCCAGGCGGTACCAGCGATTACACTGGAACGTTCGACGAGTCAACAATGAAAACCGACGCGCTTGACCCACAGATCAGATTTCCGACGATCGCCGACTCTGTAACATATCTCTCTCAAATTCTTTGCCTCAATATATCGCGAAATGAAAACACGTATAGCGCTGGGCTCAAATTTCGCTTTAGGGAGTATCGTAACCGTAAGTGAATTTTTTTTTCTCGTGACAATCATAAAGGCTCGTTGCACATTACACAGGGGAGAGGTGAATAGAACATTGTTGTCATGATTTGTCACAACGGCAATGTTATGAATCACAAGTAGCTACAGCAGGTATAGCAGAAACATTACAAGGCAAAATCGATGTGTGGTACAAACTTCGTCACTGTGCAGGCAATCAAGAAGCAATTAAAGAATCAGCTACGAAGAATGCACAACAACAGATTTCGCAGCAAAGTACTGCATCACCGCACATTGGAAAAAGAATACATAAATAACCGTTAGCAAGCCCATAAAATATCGTGGTGTAGAGAACATAATTTTTCACTAGAAGAAAGCAAATGAGCAAGAAATTTGCAGCATCCGCAAAGGAGAATGACGAGTAAGCAAATAAGTCAGCGAATTCATAAAGAGGTCGGCGAATTCGTAGCGGCTATCTAAGGATGCAATTAATTCCACCCGCTTTGATTGGTTAGTAGCTCTGACCTTTGGCTTCAAAGCACGAAGTCGCAAGATCACATTCCGGCCGCTGGGACCTTATTTACATGGGGGTAAAATGAAAAAACGCCCATGTACCTTGCATTGTGTACACGCTGAAGAACCCCAGGTGGTCAAAATTAATACGCCCCCCCCCCCCGCTTACGACCTGCCCCCTAATCAGATTGCGGTTTAGGTACGTAAAATTCCAGAATTTAAATAGTTAAAAATTAATTCCACTGCGTAAGGAATAATGCCAAAGGCAAGTTCCCATATTTGTTTGGATGTGGGTATATCGAACAAAATTCGACGTAGTCTACGCGAGAAGGAGCGCATATATAGGTAGCAGATACTAGTAGTACATATTAGTAGATGGAAATGATGACTCACTTAAGTAAAAAAAATCTTAGAACAGACGGAAATCTTTCTACGTGGTAAAAAGCCGAGGGACTGCATCCGGACACTTACGCTCTGTTAGCGAGAGTAGGATCATAAAGAAAGAAAGACTACAAATAACAGAACAAGGACAAAAAAGTCATAGTGACGTTTCACTTCGTAAACGCTGGTGACGCGCAAGTGCACGGTTGCTACAGTGCACACGACACTATCGGCCTTCGGTGCGCGTTGACGCATATGCACTGTCCGCATCACAAATTGTATTCAAGGGAGGGCGCGCGGCCGTGCCACACGCAGCAACCACCGTAGTAGAACACCCAGTTGTAAACATTCGCTTACTATTTAAACCAACTAGCATGGTGTCAGTGCGCGCAGACACACAGCAAGTTTCCGTACTCGGTGACCGCAGACTCTTGTCGTCAAAACGCTGGCGTGAGGAATTGCGGAAGCAGCAGCGAGCGAAGCGATCTTCGTGCTGTCTATCCAACGCAAATTCAGCGATGATAACTAGAGTGTACTAGACAATGGCCGAGTGGGCCGACCGGTGCATTCCCGCTGATGCGCCACGAGTAGAAAAATTGTGCGAGGGCTCTACGAGCGAACAGCATTGGGGCGAAGAAGCGCTTCGCGGCATATTCAACTTAATTTCGCTGCGGGCATTAAGACCGATTGCGCGCGTACGCTCTTGTAATGGGGCTTTATCTCCACATCAAATGTTTATTAACACCTTTTTGCTGCTTATACATATTTCAGGCATGTGTCATACAACACGACGTCTTCAATTTTTCTGTCGTTGTTAAGTGCGTCGTCTGCTAGCGCGGTTGGCAGACGGTTGGCGCGGACGCTGGCAGACGCCCAGTTTTCCTCGCAGAAAGTGTATCTAGTAAAATTTTTTATGGCTTTACTGGCTCTGGTGCGTCCGCGGCTCTTGTCGGTCGCTACCAATTGTTGATTTAGCCAGCTGAACTGCTGCTTTCGCACTGTTTTATAGAAGTACCACGTAATTTTTACCACAAGCCGCTTACCTGCAACGTGAAGCTACGTAGGAAAATTTTATTGATTTCGTGTTGTTATACGCGCGCTTCTTCTTGGTGGAATAATGATCAGGAACAGTGATCAAAAATAACATAAGAATATATTGAAATAAACCAGGTTTATTAACTGCGTGGCGCAAAGAGCTGCAGATGCCCAGTGCACTTCTAGGTAAATCTGAGATACGTAGACATACATATTCAGGAACATTCATGTAAGAGAAAAATTATCAAATATTCTTTATGCACTGTTGCAAAAGTGAAAACTGTCCAACGGAATAAGTATGTTTCTTTTAAAAGCTGCACCTGTCCCAGGTGAAGTAATGGACTTTCCGAGAAAAGGAATCAAGGCAATTATTGGACTTTAATATGCACAACATTGTTAGGGAAAAGATATTCCCTATGTCTAGCTACGCTTGTCATGCGCAGCTTGGTCATCTAGCTAGTCTTTTAATGCGCCGGCGACATACTCGACTGTCATTTTTGTTTTACTCAATTTACCACAGCAACACAACGTTCGCCCAATCGCAACATTTCTTCAGCCCCTCATACTTCAACCCGTCTCGATCATGGGTTTCCTTTGTAGCAATTGCTACGAACGGGTGGATGTCTGATTTTCCGTTTATTAATTACTTCTCTCCACATTGCGGGTTTCCGCAGAACTATTCCATCAAACTCTTGCCTTTGCTTCGAGTTGTTGACAAATTCGACTTCGCCCTGCCATCAGCTAGCCGCCTGGTTAGCTCAGATGGTAGAGCGCCTGCCCCGGAAAGGCGGTGGTCCTGGGTTCGAGTCCAGGGCCAGGATTAATTTTCTTCCGCTGCTAGGCTTTTCTTTCGAAGAACCCGTATGGGCTTCCTTTGTAGCAATTGCAACGAACGGGTGGATATGTGATTTTCCCTTTATTAATGCGCACTAAGTATCACCCATTTACACTCGGACAAAGAAGTAGCAAAATTCGCCTTTAGCACTGTGTATAAACGAGTGGAACTCGCTGCCGTCCAACATCGCCGGGATATCAGATCCTTCAATATTTCACTCAGCGCTCCTGGGCTATTCAGTGTTATTTCCCGCTATCCCCGGCGCGCGATTTTTTAACCTCCAGGCGCCTTCCTCGTTCGCTTGATTCAGGGCCTCAAACAAACACTGCCGATTTGAAGAGATGGCCAGATACGCTTGCGCGGAAAAAAAGCGATGCTCTTGATACACTCGCTCAGCGCGTTGACTGACTGAAAGCACTGATTGAACCCGTCGACAAGGTCTTTCAAAGCTAACACGGGCTATCATCCGGTCTACCATGTGTCGTCCAATCTACCGGAAAGCGGTGGAACAAAGACTTGAAGCAGCCGTGAAAAAGCTGAACAGGGTGGCCATCGTGGACGAGTATGGTCGTGACAATGAAACGCATCACCCCAACGTAACAGGGCAGAGAGTATCAGCAGAGCACGTGGAATGCGTGCGACGTGGGTAGAGGATAGCTGGACAGAACTGCACCTACCTTGAGGCGGCCACAAAGGAAAAGCAGGAACACAGGGGCAATGCCCCTTGTCAAGTCCAAATCACGCGGTAAAGGATAACAAAGGGAACCAGGGAGAGGCCTCGGCAGTAGGAGGGAGTGAAAAGGTGACTATTGCGGGCGACTGAATCCTGGCTAGGTGCTCATATGCAATTGTGGAGAGGGTGAAACGCGACAAAAGAGTGGCAGTAGGGAAATTTCCAGGGCTGGCATTGGGCGCTGTCATGGAGCGAGCAAAAACAAAGTACGCTGGAAATGCCTACGGACGCAGCCTTGTCGTAGTAGCATGTGGACTAAACGGCGTCCGTAGCAGAAAAGGGACAGCATTAGCTCAGTCCTAGGCGAAGTGGGTAGATGACTTGCGCGAGCTGTCCCCCTCAGGTTCGGATCGTGCTGTGCATGGTGCCGGAAGCGCCTGTACGTAACAGTAACGTACAAAGAGACGTTGTGACTGCTAATGAGGCTATATGGACAATGAGCCGAGAGAAAGGTTTCGAGCTTGTAGAAGTAAAGAGAGAAGTGAGAAGGAGTCGTGGTTTGGAACGAGTCGGGATCGACTTCAATTACAGGCTCGGACGAGAAGTGGGCTGGCGACTTGTTGGTCGCGCTGCTGCTTCTTTTTTTTTTGGAAGGGATGGGGTGGCACGGCGGTTCAGGAGGCCAGTGTAAGTAGTAATGAAGAAAGTCCCCTAGGGAAACCTCAGAATAGCACTCCCGTCAATAACAAAAAAGGAGGAAAACAAAGAAGACAGCTCATCATCCAATGCGCTACGTAAATATGCAGGGCGACCAAAGAAAGGATAAGTGGGTAGAGTTAAAGCACAGTGAGAGAGAGGGGAAAGAAGGCAGGGAGATTAACCAGAGGCAAGTTTTCGGTTTGCTACGCTGCGCTGGGTCTGGGATATAGGGGCTGTCAAAACGCCAAAAAGCGAGAGGAGAAAGAAAGCTACAAAAAAACGAAGGAAAAAGAAAAACAGGTAACAGAAAAGGCATTCCGATCACACGCGTTCACACAGGCCGGTCGATCTCAAGAAGCGCTTGCTGCTTGCACGGCCTTCTGATGCGATGTTAAGTGACGTCGACATTTCAAAATTCTTTTTCTGATAGAGTCTGGTCGCCCAACTGGTTGAGCACGACTGAAAGCGATTGTCTCTGCACACTGTGCTGCGGGCACTGGCAAAGAACATGAATTGTTTCCGCGTCGGCGCAATCGTCACATGCTGCGGTATCGGCCATCTCTATCAGGAACGCCCAGGCATTCGTAAACGCGACGCCCAACCATAGCTTACACGAACAGAGAAGCAGGTAGATAGAGAACAAATGTGGGTGTGTGCGGTTAGAGAAACTCACCTTAGACACTCGGAAGAGTCACCAGTAATTGATAACTATGTTTGGGAAGGTTGCAGCAGAACTACGTCGGAAAGAAAGTGAGGGAGAGTCCGAATGCTCATCCGTCAGGCAGACAAATGGGAAATAGTAAATTCAAAATGTCAAAAGCATCTTTGGTTATCAGTTACAATGAGTGGGGAAAAAAACTTGGCTGGGCGTAACATATTGTCAACCGGAAATAATTGCAGCAATGAGAATCTCGAGTTAGTGCCATGGCTAAGTGCTGATATTAGGGTTTTCGAGAATAATGCCAAAATTATCCTATTAGGTGACATGAATGTCCACATACAGGATCTACATGGCTATACCAAACCACAACGGGAAGTCAGTGCTATATCACTGTGAGCAACATAACCTCACTATCGTGAATACAGGGCATAAGTGTGACGGGTAGATCACGTGGGAAGCGGGAAAATCGACCATAGAATACTCCCTAATGACAGAAGCACTTCATGATAAGTTGAGAGAAATGGTGATTGATAAGGAAGGGCAAAGCAGCATAGCGAGTTCCCATAGACGTATCATATTTAAAATGGGATATGTAGTTTGGAAAGAGAGTAAGCAGCAAGAATCGCCAGTTCGAATTTTAACGCTGAACCAATAACAAAAATAGTTACAGTGTCGAGGAAGAACTTGGCAAATGGTCAAGCAAAGAGTGGGAATATAGTAAGCTTCTACGCGCAAAAACGACAGAAATACGGAAAGAGAAGCATGTTCGTTAGAAAGGAAAAAACCCAAAGGCTGGTGGAACAGGGAGATACGAGAAGCGATCGCCAAACGACAGAAACCCTCCCGAGAGCACAGGCAGGCAAAGAAGGCGCAGTTGCCGCAGGATGAAGTAACCAGTAAATGGTAAATATACCGGGAGAAAAAGTCTGTGATTCAAATACTGGTGCAAGCAAAATTAAAAGGTGGAAGGGAACGTTGGTTGTGAGAAATACGTGAGAAATAGAAGGCCGCACCTAGAATATTTTGGAACCACATAAATTATTAGGCACGAAGTCAACAACAATACAACAACATATCTTAGACGAAGATGAAAACTGAGTGGAAGGAGAAGCGGCAATAAATTACATCCGAAAAATAACAGCCGAATATTTTCAAGGCAATGACGAGGTTGCATTTGAAGAAAAGAAAGAGCATGATAGAGACCCAGGTGGAAAAGTAGCTGGTGCTGACAAATTTCAACAGGAAGAAAGCCGAAGAGAAAATTCCTACGCGCACAGCCACAGGGCTAGACGAGGTTTCCGTTAGGCTGAATAATGAACTAGGACCAAAAAGTAGCGAAACTCTGTTGAAAGCAGTAAAAAACATTAAAAGATAGGCGAATACGAGACAGTTGGCGACAAAGTAGAATGAACTTAATTTATAAATGTAAGGGGGACAAACAATTCACTCGTACAGACCGTTGACCATTACATTGGTAATATACAGGCTAGCAATGCAGGCAATCAAATTAAAGATTCAAGCATGGACAGAGAATAATGGCATTTTGGGAGAACTTCAGAATGGCTTCAGAATAGGTAGGCGTTTAGATCATACCTTATTTGTTCTTACTAAGTGTACACGATTTTAAAATGCTGAAAGCAGACCGTTATATGTGGCCTTTTTAGACATTACAGGAGCGTATGGCAACGTAGACCGCAACATTTTGTGGGGTATTCTGGAAGGCGAAGGCTTAAGCGACGATTGTCTACAGCTTTTGAGAGAGATTTACCTTGAAAATACCGCTTGCGTTGAATGGAAAGGGATGAGGAGCGAGGAGAAAGTTGATATCAACAAGGGACCGATGCTGGGGTGCCCTTTATCCCCATTGCTGTTTATGATGTACATGGTGAGGATAGGAAGTGCGCTAGAAGGAAGTAATGTCGGCTTTAATCTCTCATAGAAACAGGTGGTTACAGTAATAAAGGAGCAGCTTCCAGGTTTGTTTTATGCGGGCGGCATTGTGTTGCTTGCCAACAAGCAAAGGGATAGGCAACGTCTCGCTAATATCTGTGGAAAAGAAGGCGAGTATTCTAGTCTGTAATTAGCGTTAAAAATTAGATGTTATGGTATTTAAAAAAACAGTGAACAGAGGTCAATGTAGGGCCAGAAAATAAATCGCTTAAAAGAATATAAAACACCTTGGTATATGGATAAACGAAGGCAATCGATATATGGAAAAACAGGAAATAACAATAACAGTGAAGGGGAAGGTAAATACGGCCATAATCAAACACAGAAGGCTATGAGGATACAATAGGTACGATGTGCTCCAGGGTATGTGGAAATGTGTAATGGTTCCCGGACTTAATTTTGGAAATGCAATTCTTTGCTAGAAATCAGGGGTACAATGGGGACTGCATCGCAACCAAAAGTCAGTTTGACGCCTCGCATTGGGCGTTCAGGGGAAGACTAGAAATGAAACTGTGCGGGGGGGATATGGGCTAGAAAGTTTTGAAGTGAGGGAAGCTCACAGCAATATTGATTATGAAAAAATGGCTGAGCAGCATGGAAGAAATAAATGGGCTGGGAGAGTGTTCAGGTATTTGTACAGAAAAGACAGATTCACAGTGGAGGAAAAAGAACTAGGAAGCTGACCAGCAAGTACGCGATCCGTATATTAACATGGAGACAAGTAACGTCAAGCGCAAACTCAGTGAGACTGAGATTATCTCATAAGTGGCGGCAATGGAAAACAAACCTGCTATGAGTAACATAAGTGGAAAAATAAAATAAGGAAAGAAACAATTAATGATAACTTAAAGGGACGCTCGTCACTTTTCGAAGCGAGATCGGGATGCCTTAGAACACACACTTATAAAGCGAGATACAACAAGGAAGAAGCATGTGATTGCTGCGGCAAAGCTAGGGAAACGACGGAGCATGTTTTAATAGAATGTGAAGATATGTGCACAGCGGTAGTTTTAGGCATCTCTGGCCTCATTGGAGCCCTTGGATTCAGCGACAGGAGGAACAAAGTAAACATGTCCGCAATAGAGATCAGTAAGATGTGATTGGAAGATTGGTGGAAGAAATATGGGGATACGACAAACAATGGAGGCGTACAAAAACAAAGAAGCCGTGCATGCCACCGTTATGCCAGTGAAACGCCACCAGCTGATGAAGTTCACCGCCTTTAAACACGTTCGCTCGGTGGCGGCCGTCGAATGTTTGGCGCATGAACTTGCTCAGATATTATCTTTATACAATTAAAACGAACCTGCGTGAACCTGCTTAAAGGAAAAGACCACCCCGTTCGCAAATATCACAGCTGTACAATTTGAATTGATTACGTGCCGGCGCGGACTGCAGCCAAAACCAATCGGTTGTTGTTTATCACACGTCATAGAATCCTCAAAACCTTTATTCAAGTAATAAAGCACGTACTTTAATTAAAGAAGTCCAGTAAAAAAAAAATGTCTGCTTATTTTGCATCAAATGACATATGTTATACGTGACATGTTGTTTGTCGGTTATTATATGTACATGTATAGGTCAAATATTTAGCCTCGTTGAGCGCCCCTAGCCAAAAGAGTTAGGAATTAAAGCATGGGATCAAATTACAGTAGCTACACTTGCGCACTTCATGCTGGAACGCCCCGCGGTAGATTTTTTCTCCCTCTATGGCGATCGCTGGAACGTGAGAGTGTGCGGGGGCTGCCTGTATGATGAAAGCCATCTGCGGCGCGTACAGAGTCCGCCGCGCGCTGTGTTTTCGCTTAGTTCGCGTTGATGCGAGCGGCATCACGAATGTTAATTCGCCCGCTGCTGCTGCCGCGCTTACTCACTCCAGCTTTTTTTCGCCACAAGTTTCCGCGGTCATCCAGTGAGATGCGTTCGTGTTTGCTTGCGAATGTGACACCATGCTTGGTAATTTAGTTAGTATGCCTATGTTTACAACCTTATGCGGCCGATTAAATTATTATCCTTACTTTAGTATAGCTATTCACTGATTTTCTGTAGAAATCGATGCCTGGCCTTTCAGGCAAAGCTGCCAGTTGTTTCTTTTTTTTTTTACAGCTCGGCTAACGTTAGCTAGGAAACTCTGTATAATAGAAGAGCGTGCGTGCTGATATGGTGACATGTTATCACACGTGTGCGAAGTTCACGCACACAAAACAATTGCAGGCTATGCCTTCGCTATGGGAGACAAATTTCTCACAGTGCTTTACTTGGCAACTTCTGGTTTGCTTCTTACCTACCTTCTCCTGTTCTAGTGGGCACATCGGATTTTCTTTATTCTCGGCTGAGCAAATTACTTGTACGCCGTATCTAGACTCTTGTTTCTTTAATCTGGGACAAAGCGCGTGAATGTGCCGTATCACACACTACTTTCCACTGTAACCCCTACTCACATATTCACCGGATCCTTACCACTTTTTTTCAAGCGTGGCAAAATCTTTCCTGCAGCTCGCGAATTAGCAGGGACGGCAAAGCCTATCAGCCCGGTGTGGGCCGTCGTGTGGGTGGGTGTGGGTGTGTTTTCGCGCGCGTGTGTGAGCGTGCTCGTGCGTCCAGTTATCTGGGCAGCTCAAACATTTTGTAGCAAAGGCATGCGCGCGAACTGCGTACGCACCTGTAAAACCAAGCGATGCAGAATCTTTAATGTAAACAAACCTTGGAGTGGTCAAAGTGGCAACTGGACAATGTTACGCGAGTTAAAATGAACTAAATGCGTTGTTGGAATTGCCAGTTTCTGGCCCATTAGAAATTTGCACAGAGGCAAGGCGAAAGAATTTCGGGTTTAATCATCTAAACACCTCGAAAGAATAGTGTATCTGTCCTCACGGAGATGCTGGCGAACTTTGAAAGTTGGTGTGGGGAGACGCGCGCAGCCACAAGATAACTTATAGATTGTCGTATACATATAGTTGCAGGACGGCCATGCGTGCCGGGAGCTTAAAACATTATCCATAGGATTACTCATTCTATTGAGTTTATCGAAGCATTCATGTCATGCAAATTCGTTTCTTCCATGCATTGACATGTAAACACGACACTCAGGTCTAAAATTAAGGGAGCGCTTGGTTAAGTCACGATAAATCGACAAAACGATGCGCGCGTTGCGAAATCCGGTTGCGAGGGCCAAATCACGTTAAAGTTGACTTGGCCGAAATGTCGTGGAAATATGCAATTTTCAGATGAAGTACTTACCGAGGGAGAATCACGTTACAAGTCAGCGACCGAGTCACAAGAAGACAAATCTGTATTTACTACGTTGGCGTCATGGCTGTATTGTTCTCGGTCCAGGTGAAAAAAGCAACGTTTCGGTAACGCTTCACATACTTAGAATGTTTATTTCCGTTTGCATAGCAGACGGAAATAAGCGTGCTTTGAAAGTCGATAAAGAATGGTCTATTTTCTTCTTTTCGTTCATATTTGAGACCAGATCAACTTGTGCAGGTTTTCACCTTGCGCCAATCACGGATTCAGCGTCCGTCCTCGCACGTCACAGATCTTGCGCGTCGAGTGAGATTCGAATACCTGAGCTGAGTGAGATTCGAACCTGAAGTGTGCGTGTGGCGCAAAGTGTAGTTGTTTGGAGCAGTTCTTAAGTTCGAAGCTTAGTGTTTCTTTTCTTGTGTTCCCTCAATAGCTCGGTTCGTTATTCTAATTAGCCATGTATATAAAATGTGCTGCTCGCACCTGTGTCAAAGCTAATTTTGAAATACGTGGCATATTCTCGCTGGACGCTTTTACTATGCTCTCCCCGATGTCGTTCCTCTGGATCGTTTCTTTTAACCGGCTTCAATATCCGCATATAAAATACTAACTGCTGCACAGTCATTTGGCTTACATTCGTGCACGATAGGTTAAATCAAAACAAACTCCACAACAAAGTTGCGATAACCGCTTGAAAGCGCGGACAATCTGAAAAAAAAAGGGGGGGGGGAGCAGTCTGTATTAGGTAAGCCTGCAAAAATCAAAACCGACGGCCTGGACATCATCCATACGAAAAGCATGGCAGGTGGTCGGCGTAACATTGCAGCCACTATGTAACGGTTAACTGAAACGAAGTTTCGCTTTGGCTACATTTATAACATTTGCGTAATATGCTTGATGTCTCACGTAGCTTTCGTATAGCCAAAATATAAAAATGTGTAATTCCCACATAGCTCAACAGAACCAAGATATTGTTGCTTGTCGTCGCTTGGAGAAAGTGAGACTCTTTTGTATTTCTTCTAATTACACATCTAGTTAAAAATAACTCAACTTCTCAAACATTGTATTCAGAGAAAAAGTTGTAGACCAGCCTCGAAAATTCTCCATCCAGCTTTCTGGTGCTCAATACGTGCTACGTAGAAGTTTTCACAAGGCTGAAAAAAAGCCCGCAAAATCCCCGCAAAGAAAGGGCCGCGCAACGGGTCGCGAAGAGCTTTTTAGCTTTGAAGGATGCAGATTGGAAAGTCGGGATAGCTGCCGTCTAGTGCACACAGTAATATAAATGTTTTAGCAACCTGAATATAACCAGTATATACTATAAAGCTATATACTCATAAAATATTCCTTTATTTCTTTCAATATGAAGTCATTTGTATATTGATGATTATTTAATATACTGGGCAAATTTCGCTCAAGCGCTTGTAAATTGTAGTTCCTGCGGAATTGGGGTATAGGCCCCATTCTGTTTCCTGTGCTTATGCCATCTACGGAGGATTGTTATCACGTTGTACGTACAATCGCAATTCACAAAAAGAGCTAGCTGGTCAAAAAATAGAACTAGCGTAAGAAATGGCAGTTATTCATCTCACAATAGGCAGTAATGTGACAGGTATGAAACACAGCGCCGACGTGTAATAAGTAGGAAATATATTTTTTTTTTTTTGCGGCATGTCCGTTCTCATATTGTCTACCGTTGTAGTAGTTGTATCGTAAAAAGCCAACAAAGACACTAAGAATGGCACTGCGAAATTACATGTACTCATTGAATTAAAGAAATGATAAACTAATACGAGTGCAAGTGAATGGAAGAAAAGACAATTGGCCGCAGGTGGGGCACGAACCCACGCCTTCACATTACGCGTGCGATGCTTTTACCAGTTGATCTATCGCGGCGCCGCAGGGGGCTACGCACAGTCCAGGCCCGACGCGCTATCAGCCCGCTTCCCGCCGCCTTCGCGCCCGTCTCTCTCGGAGGGCGCGCACATTGGGCGTCCTGCCCATAGCGCGCCCAGGACGCAACTGCTGATAACGTTGCTAGGTGATGTTGACGTCACAGCAAAGAGGCGCACACATAACGTCGGAATATAAACGCGCCTTTTGTATTCCGACGTTATCGGCGCGCGGGCGAGCGTCGCTCGGCGCCGGGCTATATCAATTTGTTGGTCTACGCGAACCTCTTCTACGCGCGCAGAAGAAACGAAAACCTAGCCAGAAAGAATTGGCCGCAGGTGGGGCACGAACCCACGAGTTAACATTACGCGTGCGATGCTCTTAACAATTCATTGGTGCCTTTATTTGTTGGCTTCTTATGATATAAGTAATCAAAATCGGGCCCTCGGTTTCCTTTCTCCTCGTTCATTACATGGCGAGGCCTCGATACGGCAGCATTGATGCCTTGAAGTAGCATGTGTGGTTCTATTAACCAGTTGCGTTTACTAAAAAATATCACGTACACATGCCGCCTGCGACAAAAAAGAAAGCCTGTTCCACAACCACCGTCAAGGCCGTGATGTGTAGCGCTGACTAACACTCCCAAATTTAGTTATAGTAAATAAGCATAAATAGCCTACAAAGTGTATCGCAAAACGGCGCCGCGATAACTCAACGATAAGAACATAGCATGCGTAATGCGAAGACGTGGGTTCATGTCCCACCTGCGGCCAGTTGTTTCTTCATCCACTTTCATAGGCCTCAATTTATCATTGCTTTAATTCAGGTATGAAGTACATGTAATTTCTCCTATTCTGTCATTGGTGTCTTTGTTGGTTTCTTATAAAAACTGGTCTAATAAAGATTGGGCCATCGGTTTCCTTTCTTCTCGTTAGTAGTAGTTGTTCATACAAGGCTGCAGTAGTTGGTTTGTGCCTTGAACGCCGTACGATATATTTGAATGTATAATGGTTTCCAGCAAGTACGGACGCGAGCACAAGAAGTAGAAACAGACAGGACAATCCAGAATTGTCCTGTCTGTTTCTACTTCTTGTGCTCGCGTGCGTACTTGCTGGAAACCATTATACGTTCACCATGCAACAACTGGCCCAGCAAACCGCTCTACTAAATATATTTGAATCTTCACAGATTTGGAAAAAAATCTACTTGACAACGTGCCACCAGTCCAGATGCTAAAGATAGCTTTCTGCATGATTTCTTCCGTGTCCAACCAAGCGAAAGAAGCAGTGAAAGTGACGCCTAGTATTTTATGCTGCTCGACGAATTCGATCTTCCGTCTGGCATAACAAACGGCGCGATTGATCCTCATTGATTTGTTTCTTGCAAGTAACGTAATGGTTTTTGTGTTAGTCGAGTGTACTCGAAGTCCATTTTGCTGTCACATAAAAGAAAAAAGCTTTTTAAGTACCTCCCTACCCAAACGTCCGCATCTTGACCCCAGAGGAAAACAGTGCTATGTTCAGCTCATAAAACAAAACTAAGTGCTGTGTCGGTGTCGCGAATGTTCCTCCACGAATACATTAAATAATTTCATCATGCGTCGCGTGGAGTTCTAAAGCTGGAAGATAGAACACTAGGCGAAAGACGAAAGGATTCGTCCTTGTCTTGTGTTCTTTCTTTCTTTCTTTCAGCGTTAAAACTCAGCGTAATGCAATCATGCACGCGCACCAACTAGGCACGTTCAGCTTTTTCTAAATCAATAAATAAGAACAGGCCCAAAATTTCGGCAGGGACACTGCTTACGTGTCGTAATACGGAAGTAATATAGTCCCTTTGGTGAACTGTTCTAATTTTATACATTCATTTTGCACACTCATGACGTGGCACCACCTCGTCCCCATTGGCTGCGCTGTCACGGGCCCAATGCCGCACGCACTATGCACACCTTTAGTCAGCCATAACCGCGGAACCGCCGGGGCCTTGGGGAAGCGGGCTCGTCTCACACTCCTGGAGGCCGGCTTCGATTCCCACTCAGACCCATTGTATCAAATTTTCTTCCGAAAGCCATTAATTTACTTTGTTTAAAGGAATCTCCCTGAGAAACTTGACGTTTACCCAAGCATTTTTGACGTGTTCTTGCTGTTTTCGGCGTCTGCGATTTTTGTTACCATCGCTCGGTCACGCCGCCAACGACGCCAGATGTTATCGTAGTGGGGATATAATGCGTTCGCATTAAAACACTGTCTTGTAGTACACCGCTTTCAAATGTCAAGTAAAAGTACTGGCCTTCACTTATGGACTCCACCTGGCTTCTGCTTTTCAAATAGGTTCTGAAATGTTCCGAAGCTTGACCACGTATTCTGTACAGAGAAAGCGCTTGTAATAAAATATTATTCCAGTGTATTTATGCATGTAATATACCATTAAGGCTCAGTGCAGTGCAAAGCTTTCGTGAAATCAATAAGATGACCTCGAGTATAGTAGTGTTTTTTCTATAGTGTTTAGTATTGTTTAGTGTAATACCAATATTCGTATTGTTTCCACTCTAACATAACGCCCAGTTCGGGCGCTGTTTGTAGTTGAATAAGTAAAGAAAACATAACTGCTCCTCCAGGTGGCGTTGTGGTGATGGCGCCTAACGTGCGCATGGGCGTGCTGGGCTTCCTGCACCCAGAGAAGGCACCCGGGTTCACCCGGGACGTCGCAGAAGAGGACATGATGGCCGCCATGCGGTGGGCGATGGACAACGCCGCCGTTTTCGGCGCCGATCCTACCGCCCTGATGCTGGCGGGCAACGGCTCTGGCGCCTACATGCTGGTGCAGGCCGCCGGCAGGCTTAACGTGTCCGTGGTGCGGGCTGTCATCGAGGGCTCCGTGTACACATCCGCGGTGCCTGCGAACGACGTACGCTCTCACTGAGACATTTTTTTATCGTGCCCACAACGCCGTAATTCAGGCCGTGAAAGCTCCCAATGTGAAATCTAGGAATCACCGCCACCGTTAAATTGCGACATCGAATATTCGTACCACAGCGATGCCGCGTCCCTTTCCTTGCTTCCGGCCAACATTTGTTGCTTAAAAACCTTGCTGCAATTGCGCGTTCTTTTTTTAGGCTGACAAAAGACAAAATTTGTTCCCTGGGTACTACGTCCCTTCGGAAATCTATACACGTGAATAGGCTTATCAGAAAGCAGCCACAACAGCACTTCATCATATTCACCAATCGATTATTCGATCAATTTTGTCAATGTGTCCAGGAGCCACCTGCTGGTCTGGGTACTGGCGCACAGGAAAGTGGGTATAACATACATATGTACCCACTCAGTATTTGGTTCGGTAAATAAAATACGGGTTGATTTGGTCAAACAAATTTCGGCTTGTTCAGGTTAATAGTGCGCACAAACTAGTAAGTTGAAACAAAGCAGTCTACGAAAATGCATCGTGACGCTTGGTAACTGCCGCAGGGAACACGACGGATATATGCACTTCAAGAAACAAGCGCACAAAGTACGCATTTTATACCACAATTGTAGGCATAATGACATACAAAACCAACATCAACTGATATATATTTAAACAAGAGGGACGCTCCGAAAGTAAGTTTCATCATTTTTTTAAAGAGTAAATGGTACACGAGGTGAAAATAACAATAGCCATAAGAATCCACGCCTGTTGCTGGTTCAACGACGAAAGGAGCGTCAGGGAAGGGGAATGACGCATCCGCTGAGCACCGAAGAAGTTAGAGAAGCAGCAGACCGGCGTGCCTGAGGTTATTCGAGTGCAAATCACGATGGCAGACAAACGTGCGCTGAAGATGTGATTGCCAACGGAACCGCGTGCTGTTATCCGGTATGAACGGGCAGCTGTTCCCTGCACTGAAAGCGGCATTCTCTAGACGTCACTTGGTGAAGCAGACTGGGCAACAATTCCTTGCATCGCAGGGCACCGACTTATACCAGAGTGGTTGCTTCAAACGGATTTCACGCAACGACAAATGTCGCAATGTCAGTGGTGACATGTGGAAAAATAGTGCAAGGTGTATAGTTCATGATGTCATGGTGCGTTCGTTTTTTGCCATAAGGTTTCCGTTTGAAAAATGCCGCGACATACTTTCGGAACGTCCCTCGTGGTGCATTAAAAGGGTTTGAATGCGCTTTGGAAAGTGGGCGTATGTTTGCGATATAGGTCACTTTCGCGTGAGTGTTCGTTGTCAGCCCGCAGAATCCTGGCCTAGGGACTGGTTGAGACACGACAAACAGATACATGAAAATGCCTAGGCATCCTAGTTATCTTTTCCGGAATTCCAAAACTAATGCTATTTACTATTTCGGCGCAATTAGTGAAACATTTTACAAGCTTCAGTAAGAAAGGTTGGTTTTTGTGCGTCTGCAGTTCAGTTATTCTAGACCAAGCGTGGATTGAGAGCGAGGTGGTAGTTCAGGGCTGATCTACCTGGAGCACCAATATCGCTGTATAGGCATAAATTTCATTTGAGTTCGGTATTCTCTATCTTTTTTTAGATCAGAATTTTATGTTCCCGAATAAAGTGGACTATTCTAGCCAAGTTCGGCAGAAGGGAGCGTACAGCTTAAGAAGCACACCTGCATTTTTTAATTCTCTCGAGTCATCTTGGTGTTTATACACTCCATCTGAGGCGAGAAGGTTAGCTTGGAACCAAAGATGGTGGTTGTAATTTCTTACTCGGGAGAAACTGTCTTTCCCAGAAACGAAATTCACCTGTCTTGCGTGCGCATATCTGTCTTCCGCCCTTTTGTCGTTCAACTGCCGTTTTTTTTTTTTTGCACGCACCAGTCAGCAAAGGCGAATATGTCTAGTTGAAGTAGAATACAATCACAAAGATTGTAAATTTCTTTAAATATTTTTATGCCGTCCGCATGAAGCCCGAAAGATGAGTTCTGCACGACTTTGGATGTATCATTTAAGAATAGACAGAATTGAACCGGGCCAGAGACTGTGACACTCCACTGATCGCTAAGTCCGCGCTTGAAGACTAACTGTTGGTGGCGTAGAATAGTCGCTGAGATCCTTGCAGCAAATGCATTAATGATGCGGAAACACTGGATTCGGACTTTTTTCAATAACTAACAACATCAAACGTTTCGCTTCGGTCACTGTAAGCGTTGCCGAGCCGACTTCTGTTCTCGACCGCTTCCAATGTGTGGCTACATAAAGGTTGCCGAACGGCCTGGGATAAACCCACGCTGAACAGCTATTAGGCTGTTCATGTACTGATCGGCACATATTGTCAGAAAGTGCTAGGCTTTCTAGAAAGGTCACTTTCCACTAATCTAACGTAGTTAACGTGACCACTGTCTTACAGTAACTTAGAGATGTCGGTAAACAGTTTTATGACTGCGCGAACAAACTACCACAGAGAGAGCACGCGCTGCAGACTAAGTCGAAAGACTGTCGAAGAATAAGTGTACAGTAAGGCAATAATTTAAAATGGAGGCAAAAATGTTCTTGCAAAGCTAAAGCAAGGAAGTATTCTTGGAAAGATGCCATTCGAAACGAACATTATTGTCGGCGACGATATAAAAATGCGACTTTATTGTTCTTAGGCCCGGCTTCACTGAAGCAGTCTTTGTGTTTCCGTGTTTGACTGCAGGGCGAAATGGAACCATCGAAAGAACTGGCCGGCATGCTGAACTGCAGCGTGAAGGATCGCAGCACATGGTTGTCATGCTTCTCGAACGCCACATTGGACGCGCTCCTCTCTGCTACAGCGCGAATGGATTTGCGCTTCACTCCTTTATGGAACGCAATGATGTTTGCACTCGATACTTCTGAGAAGAAGCTTCCCACCATCCAGACGGTCATTGCTGGCACCGACCTTGCACAGGTTCGCAAGAGCAATTTTTTTATCCCTAACAATGTACAGTGTGTTCCCTTGTTATGCTTGTGTTGCGTCTCAAATGAGCAGTGAGCAGCCGTGGGCCCTGCTATTTTTGCAGCAGCGCCAGCGATCACAGTGACACGCTGCTCACGGCACACAAATCACGTGCTGCTGTGCTCGAATAGGGAAAAGCTGTGCATCCCAGAAATAAAACTTTATGCTTGGGGCAAACTCCAATTTCTGCATCCAAATATTAGTGAAATGCAGATATAACAACCCTCTCGTTGAAACAAGTTGAATGATACGTGTAGTAATAAACAAATAAAACAAAATATAGCCACTGTGCGAAACAGAATTTCGATTCGAGTTTTCATATTCTTTTTAAAAGTTACAGCAATTGGCTAATTTAAAAATGGAGCTCGCAATTTACATACGATACGCGTAAATCTGTACCGAGACAAATACTGTCGTGGAAACTAAAATCTGCTCACAGTTCTTAATCAAATAGGAACTGAATTTCACCTTGACCAAATCACCCCGAGGGAAATAGATGTCATATGTAAAAGACATGCGGTGCAAAAAGAAAGGAAGAGGATGATGTGCGCGGGTCGGTCCGAACGGCACGATATATCGAGGCGCATGACCCGAGCAATGATCTAGAGAGAAGCGGCGCTGAGCTGGAATTATCGACGTCGCTCTGGGCCACGAATGTTGTAGTGTAAGCATCGCACTGGCGACGGGAGCCATGGAGGTTCGGTCAAGCACGGGATGCTGGCGATCCAGGGTGTGCCCGTCGACCTCAGCGACGTTCGAGCGAGACTCATTGGACCTGCTGCAGCCTCTCACGGCAGTGCCGGGCACTGCAGGAAGGATACCCTTTCAGAGGCAGACCAGCACGCACGACAGTCCCCGGGGCGTCTCATCGGCACTCGAAAGAGTAGCGGTGGAATCCGGCGTTAGGCCTAGCCAGTGTGGCCGGAGTGACACGTCACCGAAAGAGCTCGGGACACTGGCATGCGCGACAAATGGTGAGCCTGCCAGGATGTCGTGAATTTGTCGCGTTTTCACAGATCTCGGGGGCGTGCGGATGTCAGGAAAGATGGAGTCGCAATACGCAGGGCAGCACAGCAAACAGATTTTAATTACCCAACCTGAAAATCAGAAACTCAACACTCAATTGACCCAAAATAAAACTGCAGTAACGAATAGTAACACTCGCATAGCCTAAATAAGTCCTTATCCCCTTCTACGTTCGTCTTTAGCGCTTCCTAAGCGAAAGTATGGCAACCCTAGCCCACGGTTGCGACACCGTTAAAAAGGAGTGTTCTTACCAACTTCTGTCGTCTCACGTATCTCTGAGTCCGATGTCTGTCGGATCTTCCTCATCGCCGACGCCGTAGACGTTGCTGCCTTCATGTCCGTCAGTCAACCCGTCCGTTTTTGATGCCGGTGTCCCGAACTCTGTCGGTGACGTGACACTCCAGCCTCACTGGCTAAGCCTAACGCCGGGTTCCACCGATACTTCTTCGAGTGCCGACGAGACGCCCCGGGAACTATCGTACGTACTGGTCCACCTATGAAGGGGGATCCTTCCTGGAGTGCCCGGCACAGCCATGAGGGGCTGCAGCAGCCGAGGTCGACGGCGACACCCTGGATCGCCAGCGTCCCGGGTTTGACCGAACCTCCATGGCTCCCCTCACCAGTGCGATGCTGACACTACAACTTTCTTGGCCCAGGCCATGACGATAATGCCAGCTCAGCAGCGCTTCTCTCCCGATCACAGCTCGGGTCACGCGCCTGGAGGGCTCGTGCCATTCGGACCGATCCGCGCACATCGTCACCTAACCTTTCTTTTTGCGCCACATGGCTCTTACATATGACATGAGTCCCCTATTCAGGAATTTTTTTTCAATATAACTGCCTTCTTTCGGTCTTCTTGGTGGCGGATTTGACACTCCCACCGCGATTTGGGTGCTTTTTCTTGCGTCGTCGTGGCTCACCGCAGATCACCACACTATCACGCACATTTCACTACATGCTCAGTTCACATTTGTGAGTTCATTGTTCCCACCACTTTACGTGTGTACACTTGTTCGTCCGCGTTATACTCTTTATATTTCATCACTACATCGCCATACTCAAGAAATCCGACCGCAGATTCTGTCGTCCTTTGATGTGCTCTATATGGAAACAGTATTCTTGCAAGGTGATGCTCCATCTCATTCTGTCAATAGTCAGCTTACATTTTCTCAAGAAATCCAGGAGCTGGTGGTCCTTTTGCACCCTAAATTCTTTGCCAAATAAATAGATGTGGAATTTCTTTATTGCCCATACAAGGGCAGGACATTCCTTCTCCACAGTTGAGTAATTCCGTTCTGCATTGTTAAGTCGCCTGCTAGTAATATATACCGGATGGTGTCTCATCTTTCTCTTGCAGTAGTACTGGTCCTAATACCTTACAAGAGGCAACAGTGCGTATCACAAGCTCCTTCCGTATGTCTGGTGCTAACAGCACCGGTGGATATGCTAAGCTTTTCTTTAGCCTTTCAAAGGCTCTTAGTTGATGCTCACCCCAATCCAGTATGTTGTTTGCCCCTTTTTCGATAACTCTATCAACGGTCCAGCTACTTCAGCGTACTTTTGGATAAATTCTCTATAAAATCCTGTAAGCCCAAAAAGCGATTGCACTTGTTTGTTTGTCTTAGGCTTGCCCACTGCTTGTATCTTGTCTAGTGCATCTTCCTTGGACTCGACTTGTCCCATTTCCAATTTATGCCCCGAAAATTGCACGGTGTTGTACCCTAGCTCCCATTTGGTTGGCTTTATCGTCAACCCCGCGTCCTTTACTCTGATTAGTAGCTTTTCTAGGGCCTTAAGGTGTTCATTCCACGTATCAGTGGCAACCACTATGCCGTCAATATAGCGTTCAGCGTGCGGCACACCATGTAGGACCCGTCTCATCAATCTTGTCAACACTGCTGCCGCTGTCTTTAGACCGAATGGCATATACCTAAATTGAAATAGTCCTTTTGAGCACGAGAAAACTGTCTTTTCTTTGGACGCTTCATCCATAAGAATCTGCCAGTATCCTTCATCCAAATCTAGTTTTGAGAAATATCTCTTGTTTGCCACTCTTGCTACTACGACGTCTATCCTGGGGATCGGTTCTGCGTCTGTTTTCAATACGTTGTTCAGCCGTCTGAAGTCAACGCATACTCTTTTAGAAACGTCGGCTTTCTTAACCACCACTAATGGCGCGTTATAAAGAGAATTAGCCTTTTCTATGATTGCTCGCCTCAACATCTCGTCTATTTCACTTTCAATCACTTCTTGCATTGCAAGGATTAGTGGATGTTGTTTTGCATGCACTGGTTCCTCCGTTGAACACTGTAGGTCGTACCGCACTACTTCTGTCCGTCCGGGGCGACCTGAAAACACTCGAACTTGTGAATCAACCTGCTCAACTTCTCTACTTGTGTTGCCACTAGGGATTGGTTCAACCTAACAGTCTTTACCCCCATGGTCTTCTTATCGATATAAGTGTGCATCTCCCCGTGGTACTTCTCTTCGGCAATCACCATGCAAACTCTAGTCCCTCTCCTCGTTTCCCCCCTATTTTTGCCTACCTTCTCTCTTCATACTTTTCCAACACGTTGATGTGGCAGACCATCTCATTGTCCTGAACTGAGATTTCATAGGCCAACTCATTTTTCTTTTGGGTAACTGTAAAAGGTCCCTTTCATTGCATAAGCATCTTATTGTTATCTGTGGGTAGTAGTACCAACACCTTCTCTCCCGGTTCTAACTTTCGGTGCGTATTCCTTTGCGGTCATATTTCTTCTGTATCTGTTTCACTTGTGCCAACTTCTCGTGGGCCAATTTGCAGGTTACCTCCAATCGGTTTCGGATTTCTAGTACATACGTGTATGCAGCCTTATACTCATTGTCAAATGCCTCCCTCGACCACAGCTTTTTCAGGATGGTTATTGGTCCTCTAACTGCTCTCCCATATAGCATCTCAAATAGGGAAAGTCCTAAGCTAGCTTGTGGCACTTCTCGGTAAGCGAACACGACTGCTAGCAGATATCTATCCCAGTCTTTTGGCCTTTCCTGACACGTCTTCCTTATCATTGTCTTTAATGTTCTATTAAATCTCTCTATCAAACCGTTCGCCATCGGACGGTATGGAGTGGTTAGCTTTTGATCTATGGACAACAGTCTATTTAACTCCTTCATAGCCTCCGATGTGAAATTCCAGCCTCTGTCACTCAAAACTTTCCTAAGCACGCCATACCGGGCAAACATCTCCAACAATGATTCGGCCACCTGAATGGTATTTAATGTTGTCAGTTGCACTGCATCATAGTGCCTGGTAGCTACGCCCACTAGCCTTAGCAAATATATATTTCCTTTTCCGGACACGGGACCGATAAGTCCTAAAATATCAATTGCCACATTGAAATGGCAACGATGGGCATCTTTCCTAGAGGCGCCTTTCCTACACGTCCCTTAGCCACCGTCTTTTGGCATACAGCACAGGACTTCACGTACCGTTTCACATCACTCGGCACCCCGATCCAAAAGAACTCTCCTGTGATCCTTTCTAACGTGTTATTTATTCCTTGGTGGCCTGCCATTACACTATCGTGCCCTATCTTCAGTACTGTAGCCCTGAGTTCTCTCAGGACTATCAACTGCAGTACTTCCCTTCCTGAACTAAACACACACACACACACACACACACGCGCGCACACAAACACACACACACACACACACACACACACACACACACACACACACACACACACACACACACACACACACACACACACACACACACACACACACACACACACACACACACACACATTCTTCTTTTTAAACTCCGCTACTGTCCTACTCCTTTTCCTTCGCACCACTTCCCTTATCTTTAGTTCACACTTTCGTATTGACTCATCCTTGTTCTGTAATTCAAATTCCGCAGCGGTAATATTTAATCTCTTAATGGCTGTAACCTGCAATGCTGTCAGAGGTTTGGTACCACCACTGCTTGCTCGTGTTTGTACTGCAGCCACTACATCTGTCTCTTACAACCCCTCTTCTTGCGCCTCTGAGTGCTTTTTCTCTTCCACGTCCTTTCCTCCTCGAACTTGGGTCTGAGTCGTCTGCCTTCCTCACCCCAGGTACATTTCCCACAATCAAATCATAAAGGGGGTCCTTCACACATATAGCTGTGACCAGTCTTGTATAAAAGGGTGTATATATTTGAATCAGTGCCTCTGGCAGACACTTAGCGGCTTGTCTACCAAGACTACTGATTTAAAGTAGGCGGTCATGATTTCTGGTGGCACTAGACTTCTCCTTACTAAAATGGTATTTGCTCCCGTGTGTCTGAAGACTCTAGCTTTGAGTGCTTGTACCTCGCCTTCCATTACAGGCATACCCTGCTCTCTCTGCCTATCCTCTCTTGATCTCATGTTACATGCCGTCTTATCCACGGATCTGGTCCTGCATTCGTCTGCCTTGTGATGTTTCTTTTGGCACAACTGGTAAACCACCTATGTTTCGTGACGATTACCTCTCACTCGACAGTTCACCGCTAAAGGACCTAACCGGTTACATAGAAAACATATCTCGGGTTCACTTTGTCTACTGATTTTCCACTGGTTCTTCATCTCTCCTACTTCTGTCATGTGCGCATCTTTGTCGCCTTTTCCCAAATTTCTCAATCCTTGTGCCTCTACGAACTGGTATGTTTGTTCTGCCATCTGCTCCGCAGTTTAAAGTTTATTTGTTTAAGGAATATCACCAAGCTGTTGCTACACATGGCGAGAATTTCCCCACCAACGACTTTGTCGCGAACCCGTTCATACGGTTTGTCTTTCTCAGCTGTACCCAACTCTCAAAATAATTTGTTAGACGACACGCGAACTGCTTGCCTGTGTCTGAATCTTCAGGCTTACATGACCTAAAATTCTGCCGGACCCTGCCGCGGTCAACCTGAATCTTGGCAACAAAGTTTTCTTCACCTTGTCATAGTCTAATGACTCCTCTGCTGGCATACGCCGGAACACACTCAGAGCCTCGTCTACTAAACACAGGCTTAAAAAGCGTTAGCCCACTCGCTCCTCTCCCAGCCTTGCCCGACTGCTATCCTTTCAAACCGATGCAAATACGCATCTAGGTCATCCGTACGCTCATCGAAACGTGCCATCAATTTCCTAGGGCAAATCTGTCTTGGCCTGGAAGAAGGTGAGTCGGATGAAACCGATCCGGGTGTACTCATGCCGTCACGAGGGCTCCCGCCCACCTCTGCTGGCTTTATCTCCAGCTCCAAAATTTCTTTTTCTATTTTGTGCTCTTCGCACGTTCATTCGTGTTGCTTTTCTTTTTCTTGTTGAGCACACTCGAAGAACTTCATCGTCTCGTTCTTTGAGAGTTTTAAATCTTTAGCTATCGCCGCTAAACGTTCCCACTCCATCTCTAAACCACCGTGATCAGTGACAGGGCCGGAATAGAATCCTGAAACGTATCCTAGAACGGATCCTGGCAGGCTCGCTAACTGTAACGATTTTGTCGCGTGTCACTGATCTAGGGGGCGTGCCGATGTTAGAAGAGGTAAAGTCGGAAGATGCAGGGCAGCACAGCAAACAGATTTTAGTTAACTCAAACTCAAAATCAAAAGCTCAAAACTCAATTGACGAAAAATAAAACTCCACTAAGGAATAGTAACACTTGCATAGCCTAAATATGTCCTTATCCCCGTCTACGTTCGTCCTTAGTGCTTCCTAACCAAAAATCAGGCAACCCTAGCCTATGGGTGCGACGCCGTCAGGAAGGAGTGTTCTTACAAACTTCTGTCGTCTCACATACCTCCGAGTCCCATGCCTGTCGGATCTTCCTCATCGCTGACGGCGTAGACGTTGCTGCCTTGATGTCGGTCAGTCAACCCGTCCATCTTTGATGCCAGTGTCCCGAGCTCTGTCGGTGACGGTGCACTCTGGCCTCACTAGCTAGGGCCAACGCCCCCTTGAAGGGGGATCCCCCTCTGAAGGGGGATCCTTCCTGGAGTGCACGGCACTGCCGTGAGAGCCTGCAGCAGGTCCAAGGAGCCTCGCTCGAACGTCGCCGAGGTCGTCGGCCACACACTGGATGGCCAGCGTCACGGGCTTGACCAAACCTTCATGGCTCCCGTAACCAGTGCGATGCTGACGCTACAACCTTCTTGGTCCAGAGCCACGTCGATAATGCCAGCCCAGTGCCGCTTCTCGCCCGATCACAGCTCGGGTCAGGCGCCTCGAGGGCTCGTGCTGTACGGACCGATCTGCGCACATCGTCCTCTTGTTTTCTTTTTGCGCCGAATGCCTCTTACATATGACAATGGACTGCCTAGGCTTCCCGAAAAACGCGACAAATAATCGGCTATCATGGTGCGTTCAGTCAGTGGCACAGTGCAGGGAAAATGGCGAGGTAAATCTAATGAACTGAGACAAAAGCGAAGAGGCGTCCGCTTATACGATAACCTAAAGTATTGCAACCAACGGCTGCTCTGGCTGAAGCGCCAGAGAGCTGCTGAGGTTGGTTATCAGTACACTTTGCATTCAAATGGCAAGGAATTCACACGAAAGCAATCAGGTGATAAAGCTATCGCTATCAAATGTGATCTGCGCACATCGTCCTCTTGTTTTCTTTTTGCGCCGAATGCCTCTTACATATGACAATGGACTGAATCAGGTGATAAAGCTATCGCTATCAAATGTGATAACGATCTTGACGAAATTAGGTAGCTTGCCTTCACTGCTATTCCCCGTACATTCCGTAAATCGTGGCTGGCTTTGAAGCACTCGTTCAATAAATGTGTCTCAGATAACAGGGAGGCAACTAAAAGTTCGTTCTTCCGATTTCACCTAAATATCTGCAGTATAAAAAAGAAATTCGGTGAACTGACCCAATACCTTAGCGACCTTTATGAAGCCCTCGATGTTTTAGCTTTTAAAGAAACATGGTATACTGCTAATTTTTATGTGCCGACCACTGACAAACACAAAAATGTTTAATTTCTCGGACACACAAACTTTAAGACGGGCTGTGTGCCTATATCAAAAAAGGTATTGCTCATTCTATCGTATTGTCACCTTGTAGTGACGATGAAAGGAACAGTGCCAAAACCTTTGGGAACAGTGTTACGCGATGTGTAGAGAGTCGATATAAACATCAATGAACAGTTGAGTCTCCGGACTACATACGCTGTAGCTATTTTTACGATAGACGCTGTAGCTTTATCACAGATGCCGTTTTTGTCTCGAAGATTGAGCCCAAATTTCCGTCATAGGCTTCCATTGCTGAATCTTTAACCGCTCTGGGAACAGAATTCTTGCCTGCCACAGCGTGATCACTGCATTTGACTCGTGTGGATTGTCTTCCAGTACATGTCTGTCACCTGCCTTTTTCAATAACCGACCTGTAGCTTTTGTTATTTGCGAAAAACCCGCTCGTTTCATTGAAAACGCGCTAGCTTCGTGCAGGAGCCGCTTGGGGTGTTAGTTGATACGTGTCCAGAAAAGCTGGATATGCGTGAAACCAGCCCGTTTTTTTGCCACTGGATCTCACTGGGGACGCTGGCGCTCACTGGGAGTCACTGGGACACCGGCGAGAACGCTGGATAAGAGCTGGGTCACACTGCACCAGACGCTGCTTTCACTACTACGACGCCGACGCACTTGTTTGTGCGGTACACGCGTCGCTTCTAGCTGAAGTTCAGGGGCTCGCACTGGAAACTGCGCTTGTAGCCGTTGTGCCGCACTGGTTCTAGAACGCAAGAAGTATAGGCGCTGCTGAATATTAAATACCCGATACAATTTCATTGGTAGATACTAGTATTTAGTCCTAAATAATGCCATGTCTTGGGGTCATAAATACACATATTTAATATAGCGCAAAATGCTTGCGTTAGCATGTTCCGCAAGCAAAACCTCTGGGTGACGCTGTTCGAGAGAGCTTTAGTATAGCGTAATAACGATGCGCCACAAAGTGCAACACTTCCCCGCGCCACCTAGATGCAAGTAGCCAAAGCTGCAAAGCTGAGTTGCTCGTAGTTTAGTTAAGGGTAGTCAAAGCAGCATTTTTAGGCAGTAGACACTTTTAGAATACAATAAGAGGAAAATCAGCAATTGCTACGAACGGGTGGATGTCTGATTTTCACCTTATAAATAACTTCTCGCCACCTTGCGGGTTTCCGCCGAACTATTAAGTAAATTTTACAATGTGATTTATCGTCTTGTCCCTTCAAGACTTTTAGTTCAACGTACGGAAACGAAAACTTAAGAAAGACTTTCAATGAGAGAGCGCCGTCTGGTGCCTCGTGACAAATGTATTCAAGCCAAGACAATTCATTAGCAAACATTCTGTTGTTGCTATGCGTATGGTCTAGAATATTGGTTAGTCTGCCGCACGTGCGCCATACCGTATGGAGCGGGCGGGACGCTTTATGGATGAAAGCGCAGAGGGCGCAGCGAGCATGCTACGCTCTTCGCTCGACCGAGCATTGTGCGGTCGTGATCGCCAGTGCGAATGTGCTTTTAATTTGCGTGTGTGTGGTTAGCTGGTCTACTTGACAAAACGCAATGTCCGCAGACAAATGTGAAAAGCAGTGTCAGCTCGTCATTTGCACTTCTTGTCAGATTTTCCTGATATAGTCAAAAGTGCTAGAAATGCATCTGTCACTACCGGGTGCAACACACGTGAAGGCCGCGCGCTTATAGGACCCATTCAAGAAGCTTGGGAAAAGGATAGCAGTGTTTCACCTGAAGGAATGCCAACGGTTACCAGCAGTCATACCCATCCCAATTCATTCGAAAAAAAATGAAAAAAAAAACAATGAAGGCTGCCCCAGCTTTCCAAATATTTGGCGACGAAGTAATCAAGCGGCTCTTGCTTTATCGCTCCTACGTACTTAGAGAGAGCTTATGGATCTTTTCAGTCAACAGAGCAATTTCTAAAAGAAATGAACAAACTGATAAGGATAATGACTACTCGTATTCCCAAAGCGGGTTTGTACATGCAATCACCGAACTACAGGTTTGTGAAGGAGTGCCTGGAATATTTGACGAAATGGGAAGAACACGCAAAGGAAACGAACAGTTGGCGGTTTCCTTAGCTCAAGTACCGCTAAGGGCCTCCGAGTGACAATCAGACGCACGCTGAAATTGCTTTCATACCTCGGTAGCATCGGCTTCAAGTACATAGTTACTGCAAAATTGGGCCAGGACACACTCAAACATTTGTTTGGTATTGTCAGGCAATCTTTTGGAACCAATGATCACCCTATTTCTGCACAGCTTTTACTTATAATCAATTCACTTGCATTTTATAACCTTGCGAAACCACCTTAATCAGGAGAGAGAGAAACAACTTTATCCCATCCTAAAGGGAAAGGGGCCGCGAGAGAAAGGCGAGGGAGGTTATCCTACTCGCAGGAAACTGTGCTCCAGAACTTATCACTGCACTGGTTTCTGTTCCCCAGGTGAAGATTGCAAAGGACGAATTGATTGATGCTGGAAAGTTTGGCAATGCCTAAAGTCTACTGGAATGTCGTAGTTTGGGCAGAAGCATTCTGTCACACCACACTGCTCTTTTGACTGCAAGAAGCCATGACAAGCTCATACATTATGTAGTAGGGTATGCCGCAAGGAAGGTTTTAAAGAAGAGCTCATGTAAGAGATGTGTGCTATTGCTGGCAGATAACGTAGCTTCAACCTTCACATAGCATTGTGATAATGGAGGCTTGCTGTACCATTCAGGCCCTTTAAGAATTAGTATTACTGTCCTTGAAGTTCACCGCACTTTTCAGTTTATATAGACTGCGTGAGGACAGCATTTTCAAATTTGTTGAATTTCTCGCTAAGGCTCATTTTCCTGCACTAGCCTGCCCTGAACAAGCACAGCAAATCACTCACGAGATACTGAAGTCTTTCGCGCCTCCGGTGTCTGACAAAGTCTCTCAATAATGAAAGGACACCATAGAAAGGAAAGCTAAAGCATTTCAATATGAAAAGATGCAAATAATTCCATTTTGCCAATTGCATCACATCTGAGATGCACGATCAGCGGCCTTGTACTTGTCTATTTTCCATAATATTTTTTCTTCACGAATCTGTTGTCATTTCATCGTTTATTGTGTGTAGTAATTTGCTTACGTTGCTTTCTAAAGGTTCTTCATTCTTGTCTTTATAAGTTGCTTTTCCAATTATAACCCTTAACTAGAAGTATTTCGTTTTATCTTGTAGCATGTGTTAGATTTTTTTTTACCCTGTACTATGCCAAATCGCGCACCTGTACCTTATGATAGTTATTGTTTCACTTTTAACCACTGCGGCCTTTGCTGCGAAAGGGCAGTTGGCAGTGTTGCATGAATAAATAAATTGAGTGCTCAACCTATTCAAGGCTTCGTGTTTACTTTCTGTTCTGAGGAAACTGCTTTCTACCCCTATTGCAAAAAAACAGCATCTTCCAGTGCTCTCCAGCGTGAAACCGGCGCGTTTTTTTGACACTGGATAGCACTGGGGACGCTGGCGCTCGCTGGGAGTCACTGGGACACCAGTCAGACGATTGGATAAGAGATGGGTCACACTGGACGACGAGCTGGTTTCACTGCTATGAGGCTGGTTTCACGGCTATCATGCTGGGACGCATTAGTTTGTGCTGTACGCGCGCTGATTCTCGCTGCAGTTCGCTGCCTCGCACTGAAAACTACGCTGGTTGCCTTTGTGCCGCACTGGTTTCAGTACGGAGGGTATTAATATTCATCGCTAGATACTAATAATTTCTCCTGTCTTTGTTCCTTCCTATGTGCCGTCACTATTGGCGCTTGAACTATTGAAAGCCCGCTACTTTCTAGTAACGAACGGCATGCGCGTTATCATCATAACATAGCATTCCCGACAGGAAAGCAGCGGGCGCGGCGTTTTCAAGAAAGGAAACGCAAGCAAGGCAGATTGTGTATTGCGTAGATTGAGCATACCTGAAATAGCTGATGCGGCATTGGCGTGTGTCTTGCATTAACATGTGCACCGTGTGCTACGTAGCATTGAACTTAATGTTTTGGCTTTCTGTGCTTGTAATATTGAGTGGCTTCTGTCATGAATGCAAGCTTTCTCATTACCATATTTCTTTCCTAATCTTGTTCAGGAATGCTATTCTTGCTCGACAGCCTGCGTTTTTGTGCAAGCTACATTGAAATGGTTGATTGCAGAATCTAGTTTCACTGCTGTCTGACTTGGTACTCGTCACCGTGTTACGTTTCTCGTATGGGGGAGCCTGGTCAGTTGCATTGGGAAACAGTCTCTCAAGGCAAGCACCTGTTCCTGCAGTCCGTCCAGCGATACAGACTCCGAATTTAGACGCACTGTGATTGGTGCTCCCCGTTCCGTCCTTTCCTGCTGCAGCCGTGTGCAAATTTAGCTTGTGGCTTCCCTCGGCCATGATTTGGCGTCAACGGAAACTATCATACGCGATTACATGGTCCGAAGTGTATGAAGTTGATATCCACATGGGTGTAAAGGCTGCAAAAGTGGCTGCAAAATGGTGATACCCACAAAACCGACCATGCCCATATTTAGAGAATGTGGGACATCAAGTGTGCGTTGCACATTAGCGGCACGCAAAAGAAGAAAAAGAAACGTGCAGGTTGTCAAGGAGGTAACGCTAAAATGCCGGATACTCCATGTGGCTGTGTTGGCTGCGGCAGCAGATGCCTGCATCTCCCGAAAACTTCGCAATGAATGTTGCTCATCTTCAATGGCGACTGTCGTTGCAAACAGGTGGGACATGCTGTCCAATCTGCTTGCGCTGCTGGTTGTCGCTTGTTACCAGACCAGCATGTGCGACGAAGGCAAGCACTATGCCTGCAGTCAGACGGCTGACTGTGCCGTAAGCGACTCGTGTGCGTGTATACTATCTGTTGTGATGTGGATCGTAGATAATGTATAGTGTATAGCGCCAATGTATACACTGAGCGCTATGTTAGAGGCATGCTGAAGTGATTTGATTGCAGAATCTTGTTTTAATGCCCTCCCACTTGGTCAAGGTTGCCGTGTTACATTTCTCGGGTGTGGCGGCCTGGTCAGTTGCATTGGGCAACAGCCTCTCGATGTAAGCACCTGCTTCTGCAGTCCGCACAGCGACATAAATTCCTTGTTTGCACGCACCGTGCTTGGTGTTCCCGTTCCGTCCTTTTCTGCTGTAGTCGTGTGCGAATTTTGCTTGTGGCTTATCTCGGCCATGATTTCGCTTCAATGGAGACTATCATACGTGATTACACGGTCCGAAGTGTATGAAGTTGATACCCACATGGATGGAATGGCCTGAAAAAGTGGCTGCACAATGGTGATTCCCATAAAACAGACCATGTCGATATTGAGAGCAGGTGGGGCACCAAGTGTGAGCAACACGTTAGCGGCCACCAAAAGAACAAACAGAAACGTGCAGGTTGGAAAAAAGGTAACACTAAAATGCCGGGTAGTTCATGTCGCTTTGTTGGCTATGGCAGCAAATCACCGCGTCACCCGATTTAATCGCAATGCAGGTTACGGCGCCTGTCGATGCAAACAGCTGGGACACTGTCCAATCTGCTTGTGATGCTGGTTGTCACTCGTTACTAGACCGCCAAGTGCGACGAAGGCAAGCACTGTACCTGAAGTTGGATAGCTGAATGTGTTGTACATGCTGCCATCTAGTGAAAGAGGGGAGACATAGTTCCCCGTGAGTGCACGTGGTCGGTGTTCTGGTAGCGCGTGCTCTTCTTCTTCCTGAGATGTAACACGTCTGAGAGACCATTAAACGTGTGCGTATCGTCTGCCCGTCTCGCTCTTCCTTCCTGGCTACAACAGAATGTGCTGTAAGCGACCCGTAGTGCGTGAACGCTCACTGTTGTTATGTGGATCTTAGCCAATGTACAGTGTATTCGCTGAATCTTATGCGGTGATTGAGTGCCGAGTCTCATTTGATTATGGTCGCCGAGTTATGTTTCTTGAATGTGGCGACCTGGTCAGCTGCATTGTCTTTCGGGGTAACCATCTGCTCCTGCAGTCCACACAGCGACAAAGACCCCCAATTTACACACACCTTAATTGATGCTTCCCGTTCGACCTTTCCTGCTGCAGCCGTGGGCAAATTATGCTTGTAGGCCTTCATCGGCGTGGATATGGCATGAAGGGAGACAAGCATACATGATTACATGGTCCGAAGTGTATGAAGCTGATAGCCACATAGGTAGAAAGGCATGCAAAAGTGGTTGCAAAATGGTGATTTCCACAAAACCGACCATGCCATATTGAGAATGTGGGGCACCAAGTGTGAGTTACACATTAGGGGCACGCGAAAGAACAAAAAGAAACGTGCAGGTTGGAAAGGACGAAACACTAAAATGACAGGTAGTCCAAGTCGCTGCAGCAGCACACGGCTGCGTAACCCGATCGCTTCGCAATGCAAGTTACGGCGACTGTCGATGCAAGCAGGTGGGGCACTGTCCAATTTGCTTGCGCTGCAGATTGTCGCTCGTTAGGAGACCGCAATGTGTGACGACGAAAGCGAGCTTTTCAGCGCATCTCGACATGCAAATTTTATTTCTGCTCTTGTAGGAGAAGGTGCACTGCTTTTCTTCCGCCAATAAAGTCTCCCGTCCAGTTAACTCACTTGTCGCTTGTTTCTATGGGCGTCAGTAGAGGCTCTTTGGTCGCCTGGCAACAATAACGCACCAGCTACGCGGCAGCCAAGGCGCTGAGGCATGCCGCATAGCCAACAGGTCAATCCCGGCGCGTACCAGAGCGCGGTAACCCGAGGATGGTGGCTCAGTCTCCTGTGCGCAAGGGAGAGTAGCGGGGAGGATGCGCGCCGCCTTCTGTCGCGCGTCGTATATCAGGGAGAGTAGCAAAAAGTGGGGGGAGGGGGGGGGGCGATCCTTACGATTTTGTGTTCTGTGAATCTGCGATTGCGCAACACGTTTATTTGCCTTGTTTGACGCATTATGCACGCGACTTTTTCGTAGATATGCAGATTTATTGAATACCTTTACGTATATCTTTTGCGAGGTTTCGTGTATACGTGTAGTGAACTTTGTTTCCAGTGACACGTTTTTGCCCTTTATCAGCTTTATCTTCACATTTATATATTTCATTGTATCTTCGCATTTCTAATCTACGAGGGCGAGTCAAATGAAAGTGAGCCAGCACATCCCGCTGTTCATCCCGGTTCTGTTCATTATCTGCGAGGCATGCGCCTAGCGCACAGGCATCTCTCATTTACAAAAGTGACACAAACCGGTGTGATGATAAATGTTCTTTAATGCTCTCAGACACTGAACATGGCTGTGTGACAGCCATGTCATACGTTGTAGCCAGTCATACGTTGAACATGGCTGTGTGACAGAGTGGACGGACCAGGATTTGAACAGCGTGGTGTCGTGAGGTTTTTGACAGCTGAAGGTGATTCCCAAAAAGAAATTAGTCGCCGTATGGCTTCGGTGTACGTTAACATTGTATTTCATTGGCCACTGAGAAGCATTGGAGCAAATGGTTCAAAGAAGGACGTGAAAGTTGCAAATACGATCCAAGACCGAGCCAAAGCCACCGTGCACTCACCGCCAACACAATTTCAAAGCTGATTAGACAGGAACGGAGGATAAGCATCGATGAACTGGCCTAGCATGCGAACAACAGCCAAGGTTCGGTTCACACCACAATTCATGAAAATCTAGATTATCGGCTCTTGTGTGCGCAATGTACAGTATGCCCAAGATTTCGAACCATTGCCAGAAGGCGGAGAGGTTTGGCGCTACCTTGACTCGTCTGATCCGGTATCACAATGAGGTTGACGACTTCTTGTCTGCAATTGTGACCGGGGATGAATTATAGTGCCATCACTACGAGCCTGAAACACGACGGCAAAGCTTACAGTGGAAACATTCGAATTCACCACTCCAAAGAAAGCAAAGACCGTCATTTCCGCCAGAAAGGCGCTAACTGTTTTTTTCCGATCGTCAGGGGCCATTACTGATCGAATTTGCCAAACCTGGAGAAACTATCAATCGTTTCCGATATTGTGAAGCGCCGATCGGCGGCGTATCACAATCAAGAACAAACAACGTGGAAATTTGACGAATGGTGTCATCTTGCTCCACGAGAATGTCCGTCCCGACGTCGCTGATGTGGTTAACACTAAACTGGCAAAGTTCAATGGGAAACGCTGCGACATCCGTCATGCAGCCCAGACCTGTCGCCTTGAGACTTTCACATTTTGGGTCAATAGAAAAAAAAACAGCTCAAGGGAACCATGTTCGTGTCGGACTGTAACGTGGATCACTCAGTTACAGGCTTTCTGAGGCAGCAACCCAAAGATTTATATGAGACGTAAATCACGCGACTCGTTATTTTGTGGGACCCATATCTAAATGATGATTGCGTCTACTTTTAAAGAAAGTACACCCTTTGTCATATATTTCAATCGGCTCACTTTCATTTGACTCGCCTTCGTATATTTTGAAGAACTCCTGCTTTTTATATGTGCTCTTTGTTGCGACTATAATTTCGCTGCAATTACTCACAATACACGACCGGTGGCAGATGCTCCTGCGCAATAAATCGAACAAAGAACAGCGTCATATAGATTTCTTTCTTGGCCGTTGCATTTGTACAAAAATGTAAACAAGGTTCTTGAATGACAAAGTTTGTGCATTTTTCATATCAGTGGCATGCACTGTTTTGCTGGTTTCGAACTGATACAGTTCTAAATTTAGTGTAATATTATTAAATAGATTTATTAAATAGACAGAAAACATGGAAGCAATATCAGTTATATTGGGTACAATTCTTGGGACCGTACGAGTATATTCTTTTATAAAAAAATACATATTTTGCTTGCTACACAGTGCGTAGCGTTCAAATTCGTTTTCAGCGTATTTAGCAACGGCAATGGAGTTATTATTCATGTATTTGATCCCTCGACAAATTCCATAACGAGGAGGCCGAGCTGCAACGTGAACCCCCTACCCCTTCCTCCCCGGAAGAAATTTCTGGCTACGCCAATGTGTCGCACCGATAACAAAGTTGAGGTGATTCGAGCGCTTCCACTTTCCCCAGTGTGCTAAAACATAATAGATGAAAGGGCCTTAGTAGTACTAATGACTTGTACTAAAATTAGTACTAATGACTTGTAATATAAATAATGAATACGAAATGACCAATATGCCTAACGACGACTTGTAATGACCACAATTGATTACAAATGACTTAAATTCCTTACTAGTGAGCACTAATGACTAATAATGACTTAATCGACGTGTAATGACTAGTAATGACTATGAAATGACCAATATATCCAACGACAACTTATAACGACTACAATTGGTAGAAAATGACTAAAAATTCTTAGTAATGAGCAGTAGTGACTACTAATAACTAAGAAATTACCAATCTGTCTAACGACCAATTCCAATGGCTAAACTTGATTATAAATGACTAAAATGCTTAGTAATGACCAGTGATGACTAATAATGACTACCGATGACTATTATATGGCCAACACATCTAACGACGCCTTGTAATGACAACAATTCATTACAAATGACAAAATGCTTATTAGTGAGCAGTAATGACCAATAATGACTGAAATGACTTATAATGACTAGTTATGACTAGGGAATGACCAATATGTCTAATGACAACTTGTAACGACTACAATTATTTAGAAATGACTTAAAGTGCTTAGTAATGGCCAGTAATGAAAAATAATGACTGAAATGACTTGTAATGACTACTAATGACTATGATATGACCAACATGTCTAACGACGGCTTGTAATGACCACAATTTATCACAAATGACTAAAGATGCTTAGTAGTGAGCAGTAATGACTAAAAGGAAGAAGAGTAAGAGAAGAGGCAAGAACAAAGAGGGGAATGATAAGAGGCGAAAGAGTGGGATTTCGCCGTTCACCTCTCAACAAATATCTTAAGAGACCCTGTAATTTTTCGTGTCTACACTGTCACCACAATAAGCGATGAGCGCCGATGTGATGCGTTATAAACATGCGTGCATTTACTATCGCCGAAGGCTGCCAGCACTAGCCTGCGCTTCTCTGACGAAAATATCCGACTGGACAGACGTGTCGATTGAAACGGCACATTGAAAGAAGAAAATGTCGCATATCCCTTGCTCGAATCGGCAGCAACAGCACATACAGCGACCCGGGTCGGCGGTTCGTTTAGGACTTTTTTCGAAGTTAAAATACCAATCGAAAAAGAAAATCAGTGTTGTGACACTTCGAAGCATACTATTGAGTACGGACAACAATGTTTTCTGTCTGATACAGGCATAAGCTTTAGGTGAGACGCGTCTGCGCAACTAAAATTGTGCCTGAGTCTTGATATAGCAAATTATTCGAACCTTCCCATCTGGTGAAAAAAGACGGAGCTTAGTGGTAAAGTACCGGGCTTGGGATGTGTAGGTCACAGGATCGAATGTTGGTATAGTAGGATGCAACTTAAAAAAACAGCAGTTGGAAACCAAGGCCCACGGACCGCGCGGGGTTGTGTTACTCCGCCAGCCAATCACAGAAGCAGACAAAATCGTCGTCATGCGACCTTTTCAAAATGGCGTCGTACTTGATAGCTCCGAAGCGTGTGCTGCTCTGGAAGAGTCTTTTCACCGGCGGAAGCTATGGGGTGTGCAACAAACAGGGAGAAAGTGTATGGAGGCTGAGCATTTCACTCTTCAAAAGTCCGCGGTACAGTTCATTTCAATGCCGAATCCGTTTTATTACTCATGAAACTTCACTGTAAACTGAAGTGAAACTTGACAATAAATATTGTCAAGCTTACTCTCGATTTTCTTTCCTTTCTTGTCCCATCGTCGCGTAGTCCACCCAAAAGTTAATATGCACCAAAACGTCCAGCTAAAAACCCTTCTTTACAATGAATAGTTGCATCGAGGCAAGACAGTATTTTCGATGTCCTTGCAGTTCCTTTCCAGCCTGAATACAGGTCTCTCCGTATTGATCGTGCATGTTGTATCAGCCGTTCGAAAGTATTTTTTAGCGAGAAATGCTACTGATCGAGGACTCAACCTAAATTCATTTGTACCCGTGCGTTCATCCCATCGTCAAATTCATGCCGCTAAGGTCAGTGTATATACGTTTCGTTGTAATTTTTTGTGGTTGGACAAGACCACTGAAGAACTGATGTGGGCAGACGGGCGTGCTTTCCGAACTGGCCACTGGCATCCTTTTGAGATAGCGCAATTGTCAAGTGTTATCCAAAGGTACATAATGGAAAAATAAACAGAACGTCTGTCTGCTAGTCTGAGTCTGAAAGATTCCTTGCCACAACAATAGGTTAAATGAACAACGGTTAAAAGTTGACCCAGCAACATTGCCTCGTGGACTGCTATACAATGGTATACAGCGCGCAACGACGCTGAACGCTGTCGTTGCGCGCTGGCTCGGCTGCTGAGCCCGACGATGGATGCAATCCCAGCCGCGGCGGCCTTGTTTCGATGGAGGCGAAACGGAAGGCGCCTGTATACTGTGTGACTTCAATGCACGTTAAAAAAGCCCAGATGGTAGAAATAATTTGAGAACCGTCCACTGTGGCCTCCACTGTGGCCTCATTACTAATGTGTCGCTTTCAGCACTTATCCAATGTGACAACGTCAGGAGCTGTGTTTGACGATTTGAGGACACTGTGCAATTATTTATGCCAAAATAAACTGTATTTATATATCCTTGAGCAGAATGACCCTAATACCTTTGTGATCACTTTAATTATGCATCTCAAATGTGTGATGCACTCTCGTAGTACAGAGAAAGCAATTGGTTTCGGTAACCATGAACATTAAATGGTGGAGAATTCGTTTCAAATGTCTTACGTGCATGTCTGGTTCATGCACTAGCCAAACATTTCCTTACATTAAGCTTACACATGATGTTACTCTAAATTGCCACGCAGCTAAGAAGCTGTACATGACGTCTCTGATCGCTCATGTACACCGTCCAGAGGTTAAACACCCCATTACCATACCATACATAACAGTAAGCGCAGACGTTCATAGAATACGCAAATGTCAAAGGCCTAACATCCTTGATTAGCAATTACCATAAACAGAGTACTCCAAACATCATTGTACTGTTGCACATTAAAAAATCAAACTGCATGTGACAAGACATTTGCAAAGTTCTTGTGCCCAAGATCGGTTCTTGGTTGAGCTGCATTGAGCACTTGGATGGTATAAAAAGGCAATATTTAACTAATAAGATATTGTCACAAAATCAATTTATGTCGAGTACCATTGTATGGTAGTCGACGAGGAAATGTTGCTGGGTCAACTTTCCACCGTTCATTTAACCTATTGTGTTGGCAAGAAATCTTTCAGACTCAGACTAGCAGACAGACCATCGGTTTATTTTTCCATTCAAGCAGTATGCGGCGTTCGGCTCGAGTGAAGAGACCCAAGACCCAGTGGCTTCAGTGTGACAAAAAAGCATGCATTAGACCAGGACAACATACACCTATGAACAGATGTGCATACATACATACATAGCATTGACAGTAAAACAGTTACATCTTGCTCCCTCTGTCATGTGTTAACTTGATCATTCATCCTTGGAGCACATTGGGAGGGCTCATAGGCGGTACAGAACATGCGTGAGAACTATGGTTCCGTATCACCCAAGGAGCAGACTCCGGAGAGACGATTGTCAATGCACTGATCCATACAAAATGCAAGTTCATGTCGAGACAACACATGAAGTTAGAGAACATTTTGATTTGTCAGGAAAGGCGAAATTCTGGCTGAATGTAATCAACTTGATGTCCACTACCAATGTCCACTGTTGAGGGACGAGGAAACACAAGTGAAGAAAGTATGTCATTTCTCACTACACTTTAATAGACTGTACGGGAATGAAACACATTGTAGACTGGTCCTATGACGAGTGCACTGATATTTAATCGGCGCTTTAAGCCGAGAAAATATATTTGTCGACGTTGACTCAATTCTACCTATTGACTATATTGACTAAAGTAGTCAGTCTTTCACACGCTGGCTGGAGACCGATGCTGCCCAAGCGCTGATTTTTGCTGTCAGCCTGAATTATAAAATAATAATTACGAGCAATTATGATGGTGGAATCATGATACAACTGTAAACATAAATAATATAACTACTGTAGCCATTGCAAAAGAATTGAGCAACCTTGTAGTGAGACAAAACATCTGGAGCAGTGTCATGTCATACACTGGCAAAGCCAACATTCATTCTGTGCTAATGAAAAGAATTTGAGAAACGGGTCCCTTTGCGTAGATGGACAAAAAGCTGACCCAATGGGCACCCTCAGGGACTCTGTAACTGGGCGTTCCTACAAGCGACAGTTCCCACTTGTCCAAGACCACTGAGACAGTGTAGTCAGCTACGGAAAATTATGCCCAAAGGAAAATCTTTACGAGCAGCTGCGTGAGAAGAGACGCTATTGAAGGATGTCTGCATAAGCCATGTATGCTATGCATGGATCAAAGAGTTCATTTACGTGCATTACTGAAAAAAGCCCATACATAATACATCTTGTAAGACATATCAAATTCATATGGAATGTTTTGTTTTTCAAAATACAGGTCTTAACGGTAGTCTTCAACTACTATACACATGGGAAAAAGCGCTTTACATTTGACAAAGAGCACTCATATGGCCAATGCTTCGGTTTCATATTATGAAACGCTTGAAAACAGTGCGGCTTTGTAAAGGAGGAAACCGGTACAAAAATAAATAACAAATTATTCACACCAGACCATTGGCTAGTTAACCTAGTGATGCTAAATATTATGGCGCAAGGCCGCCTTAGAGCATAGAGCCCTATTCCACACATTAGTTTTATTTGCACAAGAAGGGGTTGAAGACCCATTTTTCAAATATATCACCTCAGAGAAGCCGAGCACCAGAACAGGGGAAAGCTTGCACCCACTGCATCACCGGTGGGTATCCGATGGCACTGGGCATAGAGCACCCTACCTCCTGCATGCGACGCGGATGCTTAAACTACTAGGCCAGAGCTGTGGTAATCGAAGAACCTGTGAAGCACTTTCTAAAGTTCTGAGTGAAAACATGTTTGCGGCATTACAGTGACAAGTAGCTTGAGCACGAGTAATGTACCCTTTCAAATACTTTTACATGTGAAAGGGACCTGGATAGATAAAAAAGTTATTTACATGCATTAGTGAAAAAAAGCCCATAGATAGTACACCTCATATGGCATTTCCGATTCTTTTGGAGTGCTTGCTTACAGAATAGAGTATTAACAGTACTCTTCAACTACTGTATACATGGAGGAAAGCACTTCACATTTAACAAAGATTCAAGTTAAGACCTCGTCACTGACTGGCTCACAATAGAAACCACTGTGCACTTTGTAGCCTTTCGAGTGAAAACATGTTTTGGACACTTCAGTGACAAGTAATGTGAGTATGAGTAATGAGCTCTTTCACATACCTTTACATTAATTCCTACAATTTTTAGAAAAAGAAACATTTTTGGCCTGTTTTTATATAAGCCACACACTTTATTAAAAAACAATTCCTTGCAATTACAATCTACAGCACTTTTCTAGTTCAAGAAGACACGTATAATTGTAAAGCATCTTTGAGAAACAGTAGAAAAAAACTATTTTTGACGTAGTCCTTGGATCACGTTTGCGGGCGATGGTTCCGCCTGGCTCTCGCTTCTGGATATGAATGAAGTTGAGTTGACGTCCTCGGCAAGAACACGGTGAGTGCCTCCGTAAGGAGCTCTCAGGTTCCAGACATGATCGCAAACCTAGTCTTACTAATACAGAACATTGCACATCACTGAATAGAGGCGCACCAAGCCCTCCAGCAGTTGCATCACTTGCAGCACTGAAGAGCTGCCGAAGGGGTGCCACTGAACGCACAGTGTGCATCTGCAAAGACGAATGTGGGCAAAACTTTCTGGACAACACTGTGAAGCGAGTTTGTGCCTTCAGGAGTCTTCAGTGCGGTTCATGATGCACAAGTAAACCCAGGAAGTGGAATCAGTGCAGCCCTCATGGCCGTGTCTCATATTGACTTGCAGATCAAGGAGGAAATGAAGTAGGATCTTGTGTATGCGAAGACACTTCTTAATAGCGTTCCGTTTTGGGTGAGTTGGTTGTACATGGTTCTTATTAAACTTTTGCGCGCACAAAGACAGGACGTAAAACGAAGAAGGGACACACAACATGCGCAATATATGGCGCATGTTGTGTGTCTCTTCTTTGTTCCACGTCTTGTCTTTGTGCGTACAGAAGTTTAATAAGAACCATACCTGTTAAGCTTGGCAGCATGTTGACACTACAAGGTGCAGGGTCTCAAGCAGGGCAAGCTAAAGGAGGTCTGGGGTTTGATCCCCAATACTGGCTGGCAACCACCGATGATACAATGGGTGCAAGATATACCCTGGCCTGGGGCTTGGTTTCTCTGGAGTTAGATACTTCGAAAATTGGTTCTTGGGCCACCCTCCTTGCCCAAAGAAAAAGGGCCACAGTGGGCTTTTCCACACAAAGCGCATTTGAGCCACTTGAGGATCGATGACTCATTGAGGCGTCGAGGAAGGGTGGCACATACGACAGATCTAGGCACCAAAAACTGTCAGCCATAACAAGATGCACTACTTGAATGCAGGGAACTGTACCCTAGTCTAAGTTGATTTAATGCGAGCTATAATTTATGCCTGTGGAGTAGTGCTTCAATGCACTAAATATATGTGATCCACATCTTCTAGTTGAACTCTTGTGGCACGACAACTGCTCTTGCGCGATGATTGACGTACTCGTGTGCACAGAGACCTTCAGTTGCTAACATTAACAGGATCAACAGCCGTACTGACAGGGTTAAAGCCATTGTTCAAAGGGCCAGCCTAACACACAAGAGCTATATAAAACGCTGCACTCAAGAGGCACAGGATAGCATGTGGAAGGAGTCACATCATTCTGTAAGGCATGCATCAGCCATCACATAGTCGAGGTGAAATGTAGAAGAGGGCACAAAGGACAGCAGGGAAGACACCTTTGAAAGTGTGTCAGCCATCGTACAGCCGATGTGAGATGTGGCAGTGGGCAGTCAAGCAGCCGCAGTGAGGACATCTGGGAAGCGTGCGTCAACCGTCGTGCAGTCGAGGTGAGACGTGGCAGCGGGCACAGTCAAGCAGCAGCAGTGAGGACAACTGGGTAGCGTGCGTCAGCCATCCTGTGGTCGATGTGAGACGTGGCAGCGGGCACAGTCAAGCAGCAGCAGTGAGAACATCTGGCGAGCATGCGTCATCCATCGTGTAGTCGAGCAGAGACGTGGCAGCGGGCACAGTCAAGCAGCAGCAGTGGAAACACCTAGAGAGCACGCGTCAACCATCATATAGTCGAGCTGAGACGTAGCCGCGGGCACAGTCAAGCACCAGCAGTGAGAACATCTGGCGAGCATGCTTCATCCATCGCGTAGTCGAGCAGAGGCGTAGCAGCGGGCACAGTCAAGCAGCAGCAGTGAGAACACCTGGCGAGCATGCTTCATCCATCGCGTAGTCGAGCTGAGACGTGGCAGCGGGCACAGTCAAGCAGCAGCAGTGAGAACATCTGGCGAGCATGCGTCATCCATCATGTAGTCGAGTAGAGACGTGGCAGCGGGCACACTCTAGCAGCAGCAGTGAGAACACCTGGGGAGCATGCGTCAGCCATCGTGTAGTCGAGGTGAGACGTGGCAGTGAGCACAGTCAAGCAGCAGCAGTGAGAACACCTGGGGAGCGTGCGTCAGCCATCGTGCAGTATGCCAGCTCACTGTGATGCCTCATTGTTAGAGAGCTCCGATTCAGACGTGCTGTTATCACGTCTGGCCAGGCTGATGATGATTGGCTCCATCTTGTCGCTAAACCTCGCATCTTCCAGAAGTATGTTTCAACGCCCTTCACGTGCTGCACAGCCTTGGCCCAGTTCTCTGGTATGTCTTTGTCCACTTAAGCAAGGACAAGGATGTGCATATCCTCGCTCTGCAGTTTATGGTTCATTGCTGCTACTCCATTCTTAATCTGTGCTCGAATGAGTGCTATGAGTTCTAGTACAAATCGTGAATGGGGTCCAAGTGCGAATACCTATAGGAACGCTGTAGCTTTCGGAATTGTGAAAGTACATTTGGAATTGTGAGCAATCATCAGGCTGCAATATCCTCCGAAGCCCACAGCCATACCTGATAACCAAGAAGGCTGTGCACATCCTTGGTCTACAATGTATTGTTCATTGCTGCTACTCCATTCTTCTTCTGTGCTCAAATGAGTTCTAAGGGGTTAAACTCACAGTGATATGAAGGGAGCCTGAGGACAACAGAGCCAGTACATTCTGCAGCCGCATCAACCTGGTACTTGATAAATTTATTCTTGACGGTGGCCACAGTGAAAAGCAGAGGCTTCTTGGTCATGGTGGCATGGCACGGGATCACCTTTGAGGCCGCTCAGTCGTGATCGCTGCCTTCCGCCATGACAGCGACGGTATTACCCCCAGGCCTCTGGAGTTGTAGGACGCATTGTCCATGACAATAACGCTTCGCGGTGGCAGCCTGTCGACAGCCGAGCTAAACCGCGTCTCGTAATGACTGCGGTCCCTTTCCTCGTGGTAGTCACCTGTTTTCTTTCCCAGGAACACAACAAAACAACCATAAACAAATCCATTCTCACTACCAACATGAGTCATGATTAGCCGATCTCCTTGTCCCAACGGCTGCTTGAGCCCCGTTGTTAAGCCGCGCTAGTACGCATCGCGTGACGACTTGACTGTCATATCTGCCCAGGCCTTACTCACCGTGTGGCGAGCAGTGACCCACGTTTCATCAAAATAGAATATCTTGCGCCCTTCTTACCTGTACCGAGCAATCGTGTAAAGATACTTGTGCCCTCAGCGCAACAAGTCTTCGTGCTTGACTAGCCAGGAGTTCCTCCCACGTTTCTCGCTCTTGAAGTCGATGTCCAGGAGGAGGCGACGGATGGTCCCCGACTGAAGGGGCGGCAGATCATCTGTGTTCGCAGACGCTAATTCGGCAGCGATCTTCTGCACTGTTCGCATCTCGGTGAGGCGGGAAAAGCTGTGAACGCACTTTCTTAATGCCGTTCGTGTCAAGCAGTCATAAGTATGTAGGCGTCTCCTACAGCCTTCACTTCTAGGCCGCTTCCATGGAGGCGTCCGTAGGTCTCCTTCCATGCCTTTGGCAGTGCGCCTGACATCAAAAACTTCGCGTAAGCTCACAGCGGTTAGTTCGCTAACCCTCTCGCCGATCTGCGTGATCGCAACATTCGGTTGCCCTTTCCACAACTTCATATACACATTCAGCAAGATTTGGGGAGCGCCACTGCAGAGGGCATTCCCACTGCTGTTTCTCCTTAACAACTGGCTCGATGTCCTTGGGGCAGCGTGGCACGCCTGAGGCGTACCTGGTGACGGCGCAGTCGATGAAGCAGGAACGGCATATGCATAATCGTGCGCGGCGAGAAACGCTTCTGCAGGAGAGACCTCCATGTTGGAAACTGAAGTATGTCTACTTGATCCGTTTTGTGCAGACAATTTTTTTAAACACAGCTAACGGCAATAACAATTATTGGATATAGACGTTTATTGTAACATGTTACAGTATTTTCAATCTTGTACAAAAATGTGACCAATTCTGGCTTTTGCTTCCTGTGAATATGTGTGGCACACGCCGGGTTTTTACGCTGCAACTGTTTTATTTCAGTTCAGTAAAAGATTATGCTTTCACCGTTCCACTGTAATAAACGAGTGAAAACGTTTAAACTTACACCATTCCAACTTTATTTTTGTCCTAACCGCCTAATTTACGTAACAGGGAAAGTTTCAAGTACGTCCTATTTAAAGCCTCGCGGAGCAACAGTGGCTGGCGGTTATGAGGGCTGGGCGGGCCTTCACTTCAGACTTAAGTTGTATCCGACTATAGCAAAATTTTTATTTTTTATTTTTCTTTCGTTTCTCTATTGCACATAAGCACTCTCTGTTGCTTTCTGTATTCACGAAATATATACGGCGCCCAAGCACTGCGTATTTTACGCGCTAGAGCTCCTTTTCGCACCAGTGCCCAGCTAGACTGTGCTAGAACTTTTGAGTGGAGCCAGCGGAGACCGGTTCCAATGTTAGCCGCTGCCCTCGCTCGCGTTGAAAATTGTGGCGACGCTGTCGTCGCCCCCACTTGAAGAGCGCCTGTTAGCTTGGTCCTGTGCTCTATGGCACCAACTCGCGACCTCGCCCCCTCGCCTCGCTTGTTCAACGTGGTTAGAGCCTAGTAAACTCTCACGTGGTTGTCATGGTTGATGCCTGGTGCGTCTCGCGTTTGAAAAACATAATCTGACCTGCCCATCGCCTGTGATGCCTCCGAAGCCATGGCTGAATCACTGCTACGCGTCAGGGTGCAAGACTGGTTACGTACGGACGGAACAGGTTCGTAAATTGTCCCTTTTCAAAGCCCCCGCAGGTGAAGAGAGGCATCTGCTTTGGCAGAGACACCTGCGCAGACTTGGCAAGCCACTGGACGTGGACTACGCAGTATGCGGGTTGCATTTCGAGCCTCGTTTTGTATTAAGCGATTATGTACACATCGTGAATGGGGCCGAAGTGCGATACCTAGAGGAACGCTAAATCTTTGGGAATTGTGAAAGCACATTTGGAATTGTGAGCAATCATCAGGCTGCAATGCCCGCCCAAGCCCACAGCAATTCCTGATAACTATAAGCTGCCTAAGCTATTATAATTTGGCAAAGAGCGTCACTGGGTCAAATGTTTCCTAAAGTGGTGATCAACTCGCTTCTGCCAGTTAAAGACCAGAGGGCAGGTTGCCAAAAACAGCAGCAAGCTATGGACGTGGTCATCAACATGGAATATCTTGCCGGAGCTTGTTTGACGGAGATTATGCTTCTCATTCCCCGGCATCTTCCTATCGCTCTTCTGTCCCAACTGCACTATCTACCAATTTTTGGTTATCTCTGGCAATCCGTACGTATGACAGTGTCCGGCGACGATTCTTTTGGCCTGTATGTACCGATGTATCCACCACTACGTAGCTTCTTGTGAGTTACGTCAGCGCCGGAAGAAGCCGTCTGTGCTCATTGCTGGTTGACTTCAACTTCTTGACGCTCCTACCGAACCCTTCTATCGTGTTGGTGTAAACCTCCTGGGACCTTTCCCAACATCTGACTAGGGCAGCAAGTATATTGCCGTCACAACTGATTATACAAGTAGGTTCACGATCACCCTAGCCTATCCAGCAGACGTAGCCTACTTCCGGTTGAAGAAAATCATTATTCACCACGGCGCTTCTCGTCAAATTCTTACCGTCCGAGTCGCTCCTTCCTCTCTACAGTTGTGAACGGCTTGCACCGCTCCTGTTTTACCAAACACAAACTCAGTACTGCATATCATCCGCTGACAAACGGTATTCCGGAGTGGCTTATAACGGACATGCTCTCCATGTATGTTTCTGATTACCATCGCGACAGGAATACTGCTATCTCTTTTGTCACGTTTGAGTACGATTAATCACGCCATGACACTTCAGCTTACTCGACATTTTGTTTATCGTACAGCCGAGATCCAGTATTACCTTTTGATACAATGCTGCCCACCCCTTAAGAGTTCGTTTCTGGGTATACCCGCGTTATCATTGCCCGTGTTGAAGAAGCACGCCAAGTTGCTCAGCGTCGCCTTTGTGCATCTTAGAACAAGCAGAAAAGCGTTTGTGAGAGCCGTCACCGGGACGCCGACTACGTTCCCGGATATCTTGTCGTCCTATGATCTCCCATCCGCCGCGTCGGCCCCTTGTAAAAACTGTCTCGCTACTCCAGTCCTTACCAGGTCCTCCGTCAGGTGACCGCCGTAATCTAAAGATCTTTCCGGTCGCACCTACTACTCGCTCCATCCAGACTTCCATGACGTGGTTCATGTCAGCCGCCACGAATGCTACCAGTCCTTTTCTGCCTCTTCCGCGCCCGGCGGAAATCTGTTGCACTGCTCTGCACCACGCTGAGGAAGAATGAACATGAGCTTGGGACTGAAGAAGACAACGCTTTAGTGGCTAGCCTGCTGTAGACTTGTCGTTGTCAATTATTGTAAATTACTGCACATACTGTAAATACGTTACCCATCTTGCTTCTTCCCACAGCAACAATATTATTCCAAATCAAACCTAACGGGAAGCTTCGGCTCCTACTTCGGAAATGAGCAATCATTTCTCCACGACCACTGCGCTGAAATTAGAGTTATGTTGCACTTAAAAGAAACAGTTAAAATGTGATTTCGAAAGATTTTTTATTTAACTGACACCTTCTTTCACGCAAATTCTTAAAAAAATTGCGAACTTTCAGGGAACAATACTTGAAGTGTACAACTCTGTACCTCTGCAACTATAAACTATATCGCAATTCTGTCAGCCGCACCAAATATTTAACCTAATGCGGACAAAAATGATATATCATCGCCACCCTGAAATGCAAGATGCATTCACAAAACCTTTACAAGCATTAAAACACATTCACATAAGTCGTAAATTCATACGTCAAATTGGTCCGATTTACATGCTCCAACGGAGGCAGTTGATAGAGATGCGATACAGGTTTTTGATGCTAAGTAACGGGTTTGTAAACTTCGTACTTCTATATTTTTTTTGAGATGTACCGATTTCCGGCAACTCTTGTCAAAAATGCCATGTCCTAAATCCAAATTACTATCGCAGCAATCACTGCGATTTACCGTTCTCGCCTAAATGCAACGATTATCATTAAAATTGGTTGAGCGGTTTTCTAATGAAGGTATTTATGTGCCTTACATGTATTTGAGCAGCCGGCATCGAAGATAGGCCTGAGCTAAAGCTTCATCTTAATGCATCACACCGGTTCTATAGGAAACCCACATAAGAAAGCGGACTATACGCAAGCTTGCGGCCACAGTGGTCAAACAATCAAGAAAGAAAACCCAACGGGAGCTTTGAAGGAACCGTTGTCTCGGCCAGACATCTCATCGGGAATGCCGACGAGCTGTCTGGCAAGGTGTCAGGCAAAATCGTCGATTCATTTCCAGTCGACCAAGTAGCAGGTCGTCTTCAAGATAACGGTGACACATAAGCGCGCTAGTTTGCAAATACCGAGGTGAAGCAACAGTCTCAGCGTGTGCTTCTTTTGATTGTTTTCTTTATGACATACGTCATGGCGCGAATTTCAAATCCTTAAGGTCGAAGCGCCACGTGGTGGTGGAAAAAGTAAACAACCTATGTTCAGAATTCCTGGGTATTCGGATGAATTTGATATAGCAATCTACAGCTTACGCAGAATTACTGCAATATTTACGAGGGTTCAACAAAAGTTCCGCTCACAAATTAGTGATATGTTTGAGAACGTCGTAATATATGAATTATGTCAGGTAGTGTCGTCAGATATGGAAACATGGAATATAACATAGCACAAATAACAACCCATTGTTACACAAAACAGGAAAATATAAAGAAATAGATTAACATTATGGACAAATGTAGTTCATTCAGAAATACGCAGAAGTACGTTGTATACATAAACAATCAACGTACGTCTAGGAAAGCTATTTTATCGGGGAAGACATTATTACAGGAAATGGATGAAAATATTATTATCAATTATGCTAATGGCACCGTTTAGAAGTCGGTTAGATTCCCGTACTATTTTTAATATCAAAAACTAATTATCAATAATTACCGCGAAGTGCGCTCTGACATTGCGTAGCGTTTGCGAAGTGTTCGAGGTAGTTGCTTTAAATAAACAAAAGTCACCGCCCCCCCCCCCCCTTGGTATACTTTTGGTGTAGCGTTGCCGCGAATAACACGTCACTCGTGGCAAACCAACGAAAGAGCCGCACTTACTTCCTGGGCGCGGCTCATTTCTCGCGCGATCTCGCAGACGAAGGCGTTCGTCGAAGAGTACGTGAGCCCAACTGCGAAGGTGACCGGCAACGAGACGAAAGCCCAAGCACTGGCCAGATGCACGGTCACGTACATCGTGGGGCGCGACCAGCTCGCCCTTCGTGTCGTGATGTCTAAACTGAAGGGCAAAAGCGACGAACAGATGTCGAGCTACCTGAACTTGGTACTGTCCGGTTGCGCTACACGTAGCGTTGCCCTGAGGGCCGCAGACAAAGGTTACCACTACGTCGTCGACGGCGGTGGACGGCCACTGTTCGAACCGCTGCTCGGCACCGCCGACGTCGCCAAGTTCCTGTCTGACGGGTGAGACAGCTGCTGCGACGTCGCTGGTCGAGCGGCGAACGCACAGAAAGTTCACTAGACGAGTACACGCTAAAGTCACGTCGTTTGGAAGGCGCAATAATGCGGGAGCAACCAATCCCGGCTGCGCTCCATGTCACGAGTCGTTTGCGGCGCTTCCGAAGCTGCGAGGCGTGCACAGGCAATGTCCTTATGCATCGGAGATACCGAGTGTTACTGTCTGATGAATGGCGGGAATAGAAAGTTTTATGTTTGCTTGGTTCGCGATAGGTTGCGGCGATGCATGACATGTTAGGAACTTTGCGAATGCGCGTCGTATACTGCTAATTCAGCAGTCGCTGAGCGGATGAACGGCATAGGTGAACACACACCGGTGGGTGTTCGGGCTTCCTATTGGAAAAGCAGTCCTGCAGCTTCCACTGTGCTGCGAATGTCTTGCGAGACGGAGTATAGATAATTCGGTCTTCCGCGACATGGCTGCTGCAAGGCGTGCTACTTGCATTACGTACTTTTTATTTGAAATTACCTCAGCTATTGGAAAATACTACCCGTAGTAAAGTAGTGGCGCGAATTCATTACACTTGTACGATTCGCCCTCATACATTCAATTAAAAGACCTGGAGTACCCCGCCAGCGATTTTTTGCGAGTGGCCAATTGATTATATTTATGCCAGGCTAAAAAAATTAGGATGCAGTCGCAAGCCGTCAGATGTGCTTGGAAACAATGAAGTACTGTGGTGAAACCCACTCACTATAAGAAACAGTAAACTTTTTCTTATATATGCCAGCCACATAGAGAATATACGTACGGTATCAACCTCAAGAAGATTCTTTAAGGAGAGTTCTTTTTTTTCCACGAAGCATCCTTTTCCTCATAGCAGCCCCTTTGTGGTAAGTAGGCAGTTCTATAGGCAGGTATGCATTCTTGTGTGGCTTCGTTTCCGACCTATTCAGTAATAGTAATAAGGAAAATTTAGGTTCGATGGTAGGCTTCTAACTAGGGTTCCCCATTACAATAAAGCGACGATCTCCACTTTCTAAAAAGAACTTCACTAAGGGCAAGTTGGTGAAGTTTATTTTTTAACGGAGCGAAAAAAACAGGTAACACGCAGAAAACGCGACACAGATGCGTGTCCTGTTCTCTGCGTGGGGTCTGGGTTTTCGTGCCATAAAAAAGAACACATAGCTCTACACTCTGTAAAGCCGTAGTTTATATTTGACCAGCCTTCCGAACAAGAGATCGCACTTAGGTTGTAATAGATGTGAGGCGTTGTGATTGAATGGGATAATTGTAGTTACCTTCATAGCCAGCTTCTGCAAAATCTGCAATGAGCGTGAGTAGGTTTTTTCTGCTTGCTGCGCTATACAGTTATACAAAGGACGAAAAACACAGACAAATGTGCGCGATATTTCAACTGTGTATTGTTCGCTATCGCACGTCGAATATATGCACGAAGGGTGACTGTGATGTAAATATATAACACAAAATGCAAGACGAAAAAGGAGCCAAACCAAACTGCAAATTTTGGAAGCGTTCTTCATGTGCATAAACGACTCGGTCAACCATGTTAGTACGCCTTCGGTGACACTGGCAGAATCAGCTTTTAAATTCATAGACGAATGCTTTATTAGCCACACTTGTCATTTTTAAATCGGATGTGCGTAGCTTGGCTCCTTTTCTCGTCTTGCATTCTGTGTTGCATATTTATTTTACAGTCACCTCTCGTGTATATATCTGACTTGCGATAGCGAACAATAAATGGTTGAAAGTTTGCGCACATGTGTGTCTGCGTTTTTTTGTCCTTTGTATAACAGTGTAGCGCAGCAAGCAGAACGATGTCATACCAACTAGCCCCAGTCGAAGCTTTATTTGGTGTATAGTTACGTATGTGTTTTCCAACAAAAAATTGCAACAGTTAATGTGATAATGAATAGGTGAGAAGTACATAGACAGTACATTTACATGTGCGGTAGCATAGGACAGAGGTAGAACACGGGGCTTCTAATCTGAAGGTTGTAAATTCAAATTCTCTTTCTTTCCACTACATTTTTCAGGCCTTAAGTGGCACCTGACACCGGCAACAGTATAGCCAAGCGCCAGTATGGATAATACTATTTATTTATTTATTTATTTATTTATTTATTTATTTATTTATGTATTTATTTATTTATTTATTTATTTATATACCCTCAAGGTACATAGTTGGACATTGCAGAGGGGAAGGGCGAGAATGCATTCCAAGAGTAAAAAATACAGGATTAGTTCTAGGAATTCACAGTGCAGTGAACAAAAGAGATATGAAAAACTAGTAATGGGGTATTCATAACAACCAAAAAAGAGACTTACGTAATATGAAAATGCAGAAAGAGCACACTTTGCCAAGCAGGCAATGTTCACGAATAAGTACGTCATTACGCTATTTGCCAGCGCACATTATTCTATGTTGATTAGTGCATTCTTAAGGAGAGTGGGGTCATTGATGCTTACTAATGATGTAGGTAGATTCTTCCACTCGATTGAACTCCTAGGAAGGAATGATTTTGAGCACGCGACGGCGTTATGACGAGGTACGTTAACTTTATTTAAGTGGTCATGACGAGCCGAATAATCAGGCGCAGGTTGTAAACAAAGAGGACGAAGAGAAGCCTTGTGGTAGTAGATATTATGAAAAAGGGAAACGCATGATTCTTTTCTGCGAAGAGATAATAATAGAATTTGAAGGGTACTCTTCATTAAAGTAACACTAGCAGTGCGATGGTAGTTAGCTAAGATGAAACGAACACAGCGATATTGCACCGATTCGAGTTTGTTAATTAATGTGATCTGATGAGGATTCCAAACGGATGAGGCATATTCTAATTGGGGGCGTACGTATGTTGTGTACAACAGCCGTTTTAATAAAACAGGCGCAAGCGTAATATTTCTCTTCAAGCATCCTATGGAGCGGCTAGCTTTAGATATTGGGTATTGTACATGCTGCTTCCAAGAAAGATCGCTATCTATATGAATGCCAAGATAACGGTAGCATGTAACGGATCGAAGGGGGCAGTCATTGAGGGCGTACGTAGGGCAAGTTGAGTTAGAACAAGGAATCCGCATAGATTTGCATTTATTAATGTTGAGTTCCACGCACCAAGTGAGGCACCAATTAAATATGTTATTTAAATCAGATTGAAGGGTAGTTATATCAGAGGCATTAGTTATTTTTCGATATATAACAAATTTGTGAGGAAATGTTGTCAGGTAAATTGTTAATATATATTAAAAATAAAAGACGACCAAGGACATACCCTTGTGGAACACCGGATTCTACTGGAGTCGCGTTAGATGTGGAGTCATTAGTTACAACAAATTGGGAACGAGACGAAAGGATCTATTGGATCCAGCTAAGTACCGCCGGGTCAATGTTGAGTGCGCTTAGTTTGTGTAGTAGCAATACATGTTTGACGTGGTCAAAACCTTTCGAAAAATCCAAGCATATGCAACCAGTGAAAAAGAACGCTATCAAGATATACGTGTAAGTCATTAGTGAAAGTTACCGGCTGAGTCTCATAAGAAAAAAATTTGCGAAAGCCATGTTGACTGTTAGAGAAAAAAATAGTTACTTCAAGAAAGCTGACGAGATAAGAAAACATAATGTGCTCCATTATTTTGCACGGTACTGAGGTAATCGATATGGGCCTTTAGTTACAAGGATCCTGAGTTTCCCCAGATTTGTGGATCGGAATAATCCTTGCTGTTTTCCAGTCATGAGGCAAGGATGAAGAAAGGTACGACTGTGAAAAAATGCTCTCTATGATGATAGAGGAATACTCACTAGTATTTTTCAGAAATTTCCTCGTGATGGTCGTCTATTCCGCAAGAAGACGCAAGCTTAAGAGTGTCTATCATTTTTTATGCCAGTAGAATTAAAAGATATGGTATCCATAGGTAAAAAATTGCAGCATGATAGCCTTGGAAGCTCGTTATCTGCTGATGGAGTGAAAGCTTTGATAAACACATTATTTAGAATCGTAGCGCAGTGCTGTCGAGATATAGTCTCACCGGAAGACGTGCTAAGTGATATCATTTTCGATTCACTAGGCCTTAATACATTCCAGAAGCTTCTTGGAATATTTATAACCGTGTTCGGAAGGGTGCTACTGAAAAAAAGAAATTTTTGTATTCTTTATCGCAGATGAGTAGGCCGAGGCAGATTCTGTGTAAGCGGACCATTTCGCCTGGCTTTTGCATTCGCTTAGCTGTGCGAAAAAGATTTTATTTTTTTTCTGTTAGACAGGCGTTTAAAATATTTAGTATACCATGAAGCATTGCTATTCGAAAAAACGCGCCTCTTCGGGATAAGCTTGACAAGGTACGACATTTTTTGTTTGAATATATTCCAGTTAGTATCCAGTGAGCGCTCAGCAACATTAGGCAGGAAATTATCAAGAAAAAGAGCAAGTTCATCGTTGACAGCGGTGAAGTTGCCTTTGCTATAATCGCGAATGGTTTCAATACTGCTTCGGGGCGGTAGAATCGCCAGGCTAATGGAAAAATGCAAGACGTCGTGATCGCTCAAGCCGGGTGAGTGTGTAACCTTTCGTATGATATCTGTCGATGACGTTAAAACAAGATCTAAAAAAGATGGCGCGGTGTTCGTTACACGTGTAGGGGAAGTAACAATCTGAACCAAGTTGAAATCAGCACACATCTCCGCAAAACGCTGTGATTCTGCGGAAATTGTATATAATAAAGGACACGTGCCCGACCAGGAACCGTTGGGGAAGTTAAAATCGTCCATAAATAATATTGGGGCTCCGGGTAAGCGAACACTTATCTGGTATAAACAATCGTACATGCTATCGCGAAAATCGGGGCTGAAGATGGTGGGCGGTAACAAACACCGATCACAACCTTTCTAAAATTATGGGGTTTTACGTGCCAAAACCACTTTCTGATTATGAGGCACACCGTAGTCGAGGACTCCGGAAATTTTGACCACCTGGAGTTCTTTAACGTGCACCTAAATCTAAGTACACGGGTGCTTTCGCCTCCATCAAAATGCGGCCGCCGTGGCCGGGATTTGATCCCGCGACCTCGTGCTCAGCATCCCAACACCATAGCCACTGAGATACCACGGCGGGCTAATCCCAACCTTTCTTAAATTTACAGAAACGCAGCAGCACACACATTCAATGTTGCATGATATGGCTACAAGGAAACAGTCAAAGCATTCATTAAGAGCAATTAAAACACCACTGCCTAGTGTGTTAGCGCGATCGCTACGGTAAACATTATACTTTTTATTACAGTGCAATAACTCAGAGTTTACTAGTTTACTCGTCAACCACATTTCGGTTAGTGCAATTATGTCTGCATCATAATCATTAATTAGGCTGCAGAGATAATCTTTTTGGGTAAGAAGCTACGACTATTAGTAAAAAGAACGGGTAGTCTCGATATTATAGGATCGAGGTCCCTACCCCTCGCGTTATCCCACGGGTGCGCTGTTGGAACATTGCAGCCTGATCTTATGGATAGAAGAGACGCCGCGGCATCATCTGGGGTACTACTCAGCGGCTTCATTTCATAGACCTTTTGTCCAGTGGCGTCGTATCCATAGCATTTTCTACCAATTAGTAGCTTGTTATATCGTAATTTAAATGGTGCATTCCGACTTTTCCCGTATACTCAATAAGGGTTTTTCTGGCGTGGCGTGTAGTCGGACTGAAATCTTCACTAACAGAGATACTGATTTCTTTTAGCATGGGACGGTTCGATAAAATTTCGTCTTTGGTTTTATAGGCAGCAGAATTTACTATCAATGGACGGGGTTTCCCTGGAGTGAATCTACCAATACGATGGATGTGCGCGTGATGTGCTGTCACTAGCTATGCTGAGACTTAGAATCTTAGTTAGAATGTCCAGTATTTCTTGCTCTGACTGAACAGCGGACTCGGTGGCGATGTCCCTTAAACAATAAAAAAGTAGATTATTCCTACGACAGCGGTCTTCCGCATCATCCAGTCGGGAGCTTCATAAGTGTTCTTCCGAGCGTGAAAGAAGCCCGCGAACACACGCAAAGTGCCTCGAGCGGCTTGTTGCGAGGCAGTTTTGCGTTCATTTGCGGGCTTCTTTCACGCTCGGAAAAAACACTTTTATGTAGCACGTATTGCGCAACATAAAGCTGCGTCGGGAGTTTTTCGTGTCGCTCTAAATTTTTTTTATTGACACTTCTCACTGATTATAACATTAGATAAGTTGGTTAATTAATTAAGACTAATTAGGTGGAATGAAAAGAAATATTGTGAGTATCTCCAAGCGGCAGCACATAACATCACCGTGGTTCTGCCCAGCTACGTGGCATTCCTATATTATTAAACTCTGGCTAAAGTTAGCTGGGACAGCTTGTATATTTTTCGTATGTTTAGAAATACCCTAATCTCCCAAGTAGCCCTCAACTTTACTTTAGCTATGTCTTCAATGAGTGCCAAACCTTAATCAAGCCCTGCGCCATTGCTACTACAAGAAAGACTTGTAGGGCTAAGAGGGATACCAAGAAATGTAGGAGTCTAGGAAGCTGTCCGTTAGTGTGAAGTGATTGCAACAAATTTTGCTTTCGATTGTCCTATTTGTAGCTTGTTGGAGGCAGTGGGGTAGGGCGGGGGAGGGGGGGAATTACTTTAGTCCAGCAGGCTGTGCAAGTCACCACTGAGTTTGGATGTTAGATTTGTAAAACATTTGACAGAGTTGATAGTAGTATCTCCAGCAACACTATACATTTGGAAGAAGGAAGACAGGTAGCCAGATTGTTGACATAAAAAGAATTCTGAGCCCCGTATAGATCTCTGCGGCACAGAAAAATTCAGGAAAATGCTCTTAGAATAAATGTATAAAATACCTATTACCTGCATTTTTTCTTTTAGGTAACTTTATAGGAGCTGTAGTGGTGGGCGAGTTATTCCTAATTATTCAAACTTATTGAATGAAGCATGTTGGCTTAGTGACCGTCAGTCATGGCAAGCTTTACAGTTTCAGTTGGCGCAACAAGCGCAAGCTCGGTAGAATATCCCGTCCGAAATCGGCATTTCCGTCAAGCCTCCACCAACGGAAAAGCCCTTTTCTAAAGTTTCAACCAATAGAAGCGCTGTCTGGCGCATTGCCAATATATGCCTTGTGGACGGCAATGGACGACACAAAGCCGAGCAACGTTCTAAGAAAAGCCACCGCTATAAAATCGCATCAATGCCAGGCTTTCCAGCGTGCTGCTGTACTGCGTTTACTTCCAGGAGCGTCCCCAGCCTCAAGGACGGAAAGACGTGGGAGCCCGCGACGCTGAGCACGCCAAGCCGCATCGTTAAAGACGATGGCAGCGAAGTCCTCGGCAGCGTAGAAGGTGCCGAATTTTGCCGAAAATGAATGTAAATAAAAGCTCATCCTAACAAAGTACCAGGGCAAGCGGAAAATACTTCGTTATACCAGTAGCATCGCTATCTATGAACTTGGTCTGCGTTCAGGGCCATCATTTTTCGTCGAGAGTTACAAGTGCGTACCGTTGCATCAATTGCGATTCGGTAAGCTGACGTGTATGCAACAGTTGGTCAGGGACCGAAGAATCAAAATATTGTTCGAATGTAATTAATAAAGGAAAAATCAGACATCCACCCGTTCGTAGCAATTGCTACAAAGGGAACCCATACAGGTTCCTCGAAAAAAAGCCTCATAGTTGAAGAAAAATTGGTCCTCGTCCGAGATTCCAACCCAGGACCACCGGTTTGGAGTCTCGCCTTACCGGGGCAGCCGCTCTACCATCTGAGCTAACCAGGCGGCTAGCAGATGGCAGGGCGAAGTCGAATTTGCCAACTCGAAGCAAAGGCGAGAGTTTGACGTAATAGTTCTGCAGGTTTCCGCAGAACTATTACGAATGTTTGAATGCGTGATTGAATGTGTTTGACCCTTTCGAATGTTGATATGCGTTCGAGCGAAATAAAGCTTTAAGGAGCAGTCGCAATCTCGCCCGAAAGGCGAAACATTGATTGCAATAGCAAAAAAAAAAAAGATACGGTGTTTTACGTGCCAAAACCACGATCTGATTATAAGACAAGCGGTAGTGGGAAACACCGGAAACTTGCCTTGGGTTCCTTAACGTGCACCTAAATCTAAGTACAAGGGTGCTTTCGCATTTCGCCCCCATAGAAATGCGACCTCCGTGGTCGGGATTCGATCCCGCGACCTCGTTCTTAGCAGCCTTGCAATATCAAAAGATTAGAAAGTGTGACTATAAGGTTAGTACATTTATGAGGGTATAACCTGCTACAAACATTCAATTATTGAGAAGTTTACAAGCACGATGTCAAACGCGCGCAAGGAAACAGGTGCACCCCTTACTCGATGACCGGGGACACTCGCTGTCTGAACGCTGGAGTGAAGAGCGGCTGCAGCAGCGAGCGAATTCCCCTTCGTACTGTCTCTCACATTGAGGCGAACTAGACGGGCCGGAACAAAAGCGCACACGAAGCCATCAGCTTTCTTAGGTGTGCCTGCCTTCGAACTCGCCTCACATTACCCACAAGTTAGAACGCGCAGGGCAGACCTCAGAAGTGCCACGCGCAGCCGCGCTACCCGCTCCCCGCCAACCTCCCCCTCTTCCTGGCTCGTGTAGCGTCCCCGCGTTCCTTCCCTTACGGGCGCGTGAAGACGACGCCGCACCAAGGCGCCATCTTTCCCGCCTCACCCTCGCATGCTTTCCCTCGCGCCTATAGCATACGGTTCGCGGCTGTGACCTTATCGCACTTGGAATTTATACGTAACAACAGGGCAACGGGGACAACGAAAATCGAACTGGAATGTTCATATAATTGCTATCGCAATAAAAAGCCCGGGACGGTGGGGAAAGTAAACATTGCCTTAGAATAATAGCCGCGATAACGCTCCACTCGTTGTTACCGCATGCTTGCCACTCGCGTTCGCTCGCCTTGGTTTTGTCATCACAAGTCATAAAAGAACTGTTGAAGTTCGACGAAGTATAAAGCGTACTGTTGCAGCGTGGCAAAAACAGCCCCTCAGACCAAAAATCACCTCGCTTTCCAGTCCGTAAAGATGGTCGAACATATGCTTTAGAAGTGCTTCTTTTTTTTTTTCGTTTGTCCCAGCATTTTCCTTTTTGTGCGCACAACTTTTCTGTGTTTTGCCGCGCATTTTTCTAGCTTGCAAATTGCTCCTCCCCATTTTTGCGCGCCAGTAATGAGAGCGAGGTTTGGCGTGAAATGAATACCATCTGATTCATATTTTTTTCATTGTGTGTGTGATCTTGTATTTGCTTGGCCTTGTGTAGATGCGGCCTCCCCTTTACCACGACAGCAGGGAAGTGAAACTGTAGGCTGAAATGACAAGCGCCATCGAGCCAGCTATGGAAGAAGACGATGACGCTCGAGCCATTGCTGCTGATGATAGCTTTAGCGAACTCCGACAACGACGGCACACGGTCAGCATAAATTGGAGTCGAGACATTGTTTTACATTGACAAGCCGTGTGACATAGCAAGCAATGAGGACTGAGAGAAGCATAAAGAGGAGGAGGATGAGAAATAGACAGAAAGACAAGGAGGTTAGCCAGTTCTCAGACCGGCTGGCTACCCTTTGCTGGGGGAAAAGGGGTAAGGAGCATTAGAGATAATAAGGAAGAGAAGTTACAAAAAAAGTAAATAAGGGAGGAATAGCAAAATAAAAGAGAAAAAGGAAAGGAGAATACGGCACTGCTTAAAGTCTGTCTCTAATACCAGCAATCCGCAAGAAGCGCAACAACGCTTTCAATGCCTTCTGTGGTGAGGACGGTCTCGGCTAGTGTCCCAGGACCTCTTCCTCCGACAGAGAAGCATGAAACATCATCGTTGTGTCTAGCTGGTGCTGGCGCCAACAGCAAGCACATCTCGGCTATAATTTGGAACGTGTGCTTTCAATTAATGGAATACTTCTTTATTGTCATATCTGACAGCATGTGCGTAACAAAACCAAAACCTGAGTACCCGTCGTCTTCGAAAGCCTAAATTTGCAAGCCACATAGTTCTCCAAGCATGGCATTATTAAGGATGTTCTTGGAAAAGGGTGAAAGAACCCAATCAACAAGCAGAGCCACTCGCAAGAACAAAGGTCGTGATCACAGCCTCTGCAGTGAAGTCGCATTGTGTCGGTTTAAGTGAACGTGTTTTCTCCTGTCTGCTGGCAACGTACATCAAAGAAGCAAGTTATGAGCCAATGAGACGCCAGCTTAGGGGTCCGTGAAGCCCTGTCAACCTGGCTTTGCGTTTCTGTGAGGTAGCCACTATTGGCCGCTACCTCCATTTTTTCAAATAGGGTGTGAATCCTATCTAAAAAAAAATACTCCGTTGTCACTTCACTCCTCACGAGCAGTAACAAGATCTGCATGAACGCTGACGACGAAAAAGCTGATGACGATCGCGCACGCCAAGAGCTTACGTTTAATTTGGGTGCCTTGCTGCGACAACCGCAAGGCTTCGCCCGGGCCGGAACGCGGGTCGATTACTTGGTGCGGTCAAGCTAAGCCTAAAGTTCAGCCGCGAGTCGGACATCTTCGAAGTCTCGTAAAATTCGGAAGGGTGGGCATACCGTCGAAAGGTTGGTCTCCCTTTGCTCCTTCGAGGTATCGCTGCCTGTTTATTTAAGAAATTCGGCGGTGAAGAATGATTTTCTGCATGTGCGAACGGGTGAACATTCTGATACCTCCGCCGTCAAAATTTCGAGCGCAAGATGGTTTACTAGGAAGAGAAACCGATATGTGGCAGTCAAAGACACTGGAGACCGCAGCAAGCAGGCCAACCTAGCGAATCCCAAGCCCTTCCCCGGAAGGAAACTGGCTGAAAAGTTGATCGAGAGACAGCAGAAGATACCGCGCAACGCGTATAAAATAATGTCCGCCCCAGGGGCCGAGTAAACATCTTGAACATCACTGCGCAAACGGCGGGGCTCGACCTAGCGGCTACGCTGGGGAATATCATCACCCCGAACATCATGCAGCAGTCTCTTTTGGTGAGCATGACGAACGAGGCGAGATCAGACAAGTACGCATCCATCAACGCGATCAACATAGGGACGGCCGCGATCAAGGCCAAGGCATACGTAGACATGCCCAAAGGCGCAGGGAAAGTCGCCGTACACGATACACCACTGAGCCTCACGAACGAGTAAATCCTAGAAAGACAGGAGTGGAACGGGACCAACCCGAAGATATCCGGCGTAAGAAGACTTGGCGAAAAATCCAAGACTACTCATTATCTCCGAAGAGTGGCACGTACTGAAGAGGGTCCGCTTCCAAGGCGTCAACGTGAAATGCTTTCTTTATAAGAAGAAATATGACGTCTGCCAGACGTACGGGAAATTAGGACACAGGGCCGACGCATGCCCAGACCCAACCGACATCATGTGCCGTGGATGCCGTATGGAGAGCCCCGAAAACAACCACGTATGCGAACCAAGATGACAACTTTCCGGCAAGGACCACCTTCTCGGGGACAACAAATGCCGCGAAATCTACCGGATTCCATATGTTTAAAAAAAGATGTGGGAAAGGAAGCTCGAACAACAGCAGTAGCAGCAAGTCCGGAACAGCGAGGGGGCCCCCTCAAGTCATCAGAACGGGAGGCCCGCGGGCGCAGTCGAGAGGCACCAGGAGCTTGGTCGAGAACGATGTCGTGGTCCAAGACGAGCTCCAATTCCAGGTCCTGGGAAAGCTCCAGATCCAGGGAGGCTGGCCAGGGACGAGGACCCGGGTTGTCATCCAGCGATCCCAAGGACCCGTGGGGCCTGCAGAAGAATAGGGCGGAAACCAAGGTGGTAAGCTTCGCTGGCGAAACCTCCCAGGCTGAAAAGACGGAGATTATCAGACTTAAGAAAGAAAATGGGGCACTGAGAGAGGATATTAGAAAAATGAGACGCGAGATGCAAAACATGATAGCCGAATTCAGGGGAGAACCCGTGGATCCAAAGGCGTCAGCTGATAGACCCTCCAACCACCCCCTCCCGTAGAAACCAAAACAACTGTTCCCTCAACATCCAAACAGAGGACGGAAAAACCAGAGGAGATGAACGTAGCAATGTCTGAACCGCCCCATTTAAGCGCAGAGTAGGGAAGACCGATCCCGTGGTAGCATTAGAGAGGAGAGACGAGGAGAGATTCGTGCAACGACAGGCCAAAACCGAGGAACGGATCGATGCTCATGAAGTAAGCATCCAACAGCTCATAGGTGGCCAGGGACAGATTCAGGCGCAATCGAGAGACACATGAGAAATCATACAAAGCTTTCGGGAACAGATGCGGAAAATGAATGACGCTCTTATAGAGCTAAACCAAGAACACATAAACATGGAAGAAATTCATTAGCAATCATAGACAGGTACCGTAAGCGAGAAAAATGCTCTACAATCTGGCAGTGGAACTGCCGTGGGTACCAAAGAAAACAAGCGCTACTGCAGCAACACATAGACCAAATTGTCGAAAAACCCATAGCCATAGCGCTCTAGGAGACCAGAAGAAACCTGGCCAAACTGTCCGGATATCAAAGCTTCGGCAGCGATATAGGAGAAAAATCCAGGATAACCACGTTCTTTAAAAGAAACATTGCCTCTATAGACCACGAAATCACATCTAGGAACTGTGACGCGATACTAACGGAAATTATTACAAGTAGAAGGGACCGGTGAAGGATATTCCTCAATGTCTATAGTATACCGAAACAAAGAAAAATCAGATGCTTATCCTTATTTCGCAAAGCCCACGTAGCGGTCGGTAATAATCCTCTTCGTAGGGGACTTCAGCGTGGCTCATCAGGAGGGGGGGCGTGGTATGATAGGCAGGATCCCAAAGGCAGACAGCTATGTGAAGAGATACGAACGCTCGCCCTTACACTTCACACAGACCCCAGCACGCCGACCCGAATGGGCAATAGTATTAGTAGAGACACAGTCCTGGATCTCACTCTTAGCCGGAACGCTTGGGCCGTTAATTGGAGAAACACGGAGCATAACATGGGCAGTGACCACTACATCATTTCGCTCACGCTAGGCAAGAGTTTCAAGATCAGACAAGGTAAGAAATCCAAAATTACGGAGTGGGACAATTTCAGACAAATCAGGGAAGCCGAACCCTCCGGAAGCATAACCGACATTGATGAATGGACGGGACTGCTGAAAAATTATGAAAATAGCGTATCCACCGCCATAGAAGACGAGGACGCACCATCGAACATACATAGCAAACTGCTAAACATGTGTAAAAAAAGGAGACCTAGAAAGGAAATTAAAGGCCCAAAGATGGAACCGAAACATTATGAGGGAATTAGCCAGACACAACAAGGAGATAGAGGTATACGCCATAAAATTAAACGATCAAAATTGGTGTAGCAGATGCGACAAAATGGATAAGGGCATGAGCCTCCCCAAAACATGGAATATCGTGAGGCACCTGCCTGATCCCAGCAAATCAAAAACGCAGGTAAACATAGAACGATTCAATGCAAAACACGGCTTCACAGGAACTGACAAACAGCTGACTGACAAATCAATTTAACTGTACATAGGACAGATAGATACGGAGACACCACGTGAATACACGGGCAGTCCCAACCCCACGCTGGACACGCCTATGACGTAGGCTGTGGTTCGGGCTGAATTAATCGATATAATAACCAGGTAGACCCCAAGAACTGGACGGGGTAACAAACACGCCCCTCCGGAATCTAGACGAAGAGTCCACAGCAGCGTTAACAAGATATATCGGCGAGGTATGGAAATCTGGACGCATCCCAGAAGCCTGGAAGAAAGCCGACATGGTCATCATACCCAAACAGGGTAGATCACAAAAACTGGAGAATTTGAGGCCCATATCGTTTGCTTCATGTGTGGGCAAACTTATGGAGCACGTAGTGCAGACGAAACTCACTAGATACTCGGATCAGGAAAACCTTTGGCCACACGAGATGGTAAGGTTTAGTCCGCGTCTCGGCACGCAGGACGTAATGCTCAGGCCCAACTACGACATACTTAGCTCCCAAAGAACTGGCAGAAAGGCCATGCTCGGCCTATACCTAACTGAACCCTTTGGCAACGTCAAACACGCAGCCATACTCGCAAGGCTTCAGGAGATCGGGATCGGCGAGAAAACGTATAACTACATCAGAAGCTTCCTAACAAACAGAGAAGTCAGTATGAAATTACAGGACATTGCATCCTCCCCAATTAAACTAGGGAGTGCGGGCACCTCCCAAGGGTCACTCTTGTCCCCATTTTTTTCAACATCGCAATGAGATGTCTTCCCCCCCCCCCCCTATTAAATCAAATCGAGGACCTAAAGTTCAGTATAATTGCGGACGATACAAATCTCTGGATAAGCAAAGGCAGTGACGTGAATACAGAACGCAAACTGCAGGCAGCGGCAAACGAGATTGCCTAATACGCGGCGGGCAGAGGGCTGTCGTGCTCTCTGCAAAAATTCGATCTACTCATTAATAAATCAAAGGAGAGAAAGAAGAACTCCCCTCTGACAAAAACAGACCTCGGAATCGTGGTAAAAGGATATTAGGATATTAGGCATGTTTATTCACTCGAACGAACAGAACACGAACACAAGAAGCTAGAAAGTTATGCCGCACAGGTAACGGGGATCTTTAGAAAGGTGTCGCAGAAAAGCCACGGCCTCAAAGAGAGTAGCCTCCTAAAGATGACACAAGCCTATGTCATCAGCCGCATTTTTTACGCAACCCCCTTTCTCAATATCAAGAAAGCGGGGCGTGACTAACTCGACACCATAGCTAGAAAATTTACTAAACGGGCACTAGGGCTTCTCATAACCACCTCAACGAGGGTGCTACACAGGATGAACATGCACAACACGTGGCCAGAATTAATCGAGGCAGTCCGAATAGCGCAGCCAGAACGACTCAGCCAGTCAGAGACCGGCAGGACCATGCTTAGATGGATTGGCCTCCAGACTGACAGAGGCCAGCATGAAGAAACGAACGTTCCTCCCGCACAAGGAAACACATTGATTGCGCCCTTAGCTAGAAATATGCACCCCACACACAACACAGAACGCAGGGAGCACAGAGCTAAAACCATAATAAGAGGAATGAAAGATAAAATAGCTGATTAGATAGCTTACGTCGACGCAGCGTGCGGTAGACATGGGGCTGCAGTCTCGGCCGTTGTATACGGTGACGGAATACCCAAAGTCACGGCCTCGTCATGCACTAGAGATGCAAGTACGGCTGAAGAAGTGGCAATAGCGCTCGCTTGAACTGGTACACAGGCGAACATAATCATTAGCGATAGCAAAACGGCGATTTGGAATTTTCGTAAAGGAAGAATATCGGAGGAAGCTAGACGCATACTCCTCGGTAACCTAATTAATTGAAAAATATCCGTTATATGGGTACCCGCGCACGAATCTGACCCAGGCAATGAGGCTGCACACGAGTTGGCCCGAGCTCTCCACCACCAGGTGGCTCCGGAACAGCCCGAAGGCAGGGGAATGAAATATAGTTTAATCACATATAATGAAATCACTGAACATTACAAACTTGAAAGGAGAAACCTCCCACCTACGACGAGACTCGTGTATGGAGGCCATTGCTATAGCCGGTAATTACATCGGCCCATTTTGGGTTATCTTACGCAGACTGGGGACGAAGATGGCGCCAAATGCCAAGTTTGCGGCGAAAGAGGTACGCTAGACCACTTAATCTGGGAATGTACCGGTTCCCCAGGGATCAGCCAAAACATAGATAGTAGGGAAGCTTGGGAGGTCCGGCTGCGGAGCGACGACCCCAGCGTCCAGCAGCAAGCCATCCGCCTGGCGGCTGAGGCCATGAAGAAGCAACTGCACTAGTCCTTGGTCTGCGGGGCAGTCCCTGATCCCCCCTCGGCCTGCGTGCCGGGGCCGGGCTCAGGCAGCCCTTTTCGGTGGAAATAAAAGTTTCATTCATTCATTCATTCATTCATTCATTCATTCATTCATTCATTCATTCATTCATTCATTCATTCATTCATTGGACGCCTTGCCATAAAGGACTAAACTATACATGAAATTGCAGATGCTCTAGCCAAGACATCGATAAGCGGCCTGATTCTCCCATACTGTCCTTTGACTACACACGTCACCGTTGCTAGATTTCGCAGGAGTGCCATTATTCAGGCAGTGTCAGGCTCCACAGTAATTACCTCTGTGGATTACCGACATCTTCTACACCCTTAGCACAGAGAACAAGGTTATTGTGTGCCCGAGATGCGGACAAGAGAAGGGGAGCGGGTGGGAGATCCTCTTCTGTCTTCGTTCCCCTTGAGGGGGCATCACATAGATTTATGCAAAGCTCAAAAATTGAAGTGGCCACCATTTCTATCTACACAGGTCTGGTCTGGTCCACTCACCATTTTGCTCATACTGTGGCGAAGCGGAGACAATAGATATTTTCTTGTTGTCTTGTAGGCGTTTTTCTCTAATAATAAAAAGACTACTAGAAATCGCGCTTCACAAAATTGTCCTAGGTTTACCTGTGCCTGTGCTCCTATCTTTCGGAGCCTCTATTATTGGATTCAGCCATAAAAATGTCGGCTTGGGTATCCGACATTACGTCATTGACATTAATCGATGGGACTGATTGTCCTATCTCCCCACCACAGTTTTCTTTAAATAAACAATTAAGCAAATAATGAAATGATTAGGCAAATGATTATAATAAATAATCATTATCGGAGCTGTTAATTATTTAACCTAATATTAGTTTTTTATTCATGGTTTCGTTCCGCTTGCTTTTTTCCTCTCAAGAAAATTTAAATTCAAAGTTCCAGCGATTAAATTATTCTCTTATATTTATGCATCTAATTTAACCACCCTATTCATGGCCAATCCCCTACTGTGGGTTTGCGCCCCATCCACTCTGGTGAACAACAGCAGCTTTCGTCTTTCGGCTTACCCGAGTATTTCGTCGGCTCTGCGGAACGCAGGCTTACTCGCCCAATGGAACCCTCTGCGTCCTCAAGTAACAAGTGCTCCTTCAGTTTTTACCCCTCCCAGGCGTAAGCGAAGCTACAGCTCGCGTCCTGCGCCCGTACGACGTGCAGATTGCCCATGCACCAAGCCGAATTCATCAACATGAACTTGTGAGCGTTAATGACAAACTAAGGAGTTAAAATTCCCCGGGTATAGCATATTACATGCGCATACTGCTCGTATGCTCACGTCAGCCGAAAGTGGCAACTTCGAGAGGCGCCTCAGGCAGCATGAAAATGACGTCAAGTAACAACCTGTGGCTTTCTGAACATTTTGTTTAATAAGGGCATTCTATTACCTGAGATAAAGCATGTGTGATTGCCAAAGAAAACGACCAAAACATGCGTATGTTAATACCATGACGGACATTGTTAATCGAAACCATGAAAATTCGCCACCAGTGTACGCCAGGTGTCTCGGACACGTCGTACGACATACTTAAGCGACTGTTTTATCGCTATTAGTCTCATTTGTGAACAACGCTCCCATGTGGGAGTCGGAACGTTGATGTTATTAGGTCTTTTGTGATCGGGGCTTCGTTTTATTTCGCCATGTTACATCCCAACCAGGCGGGGTTCCGTCACAGCATCAATTTATTATTACAGTGACAGCCCAACTTCGAACGTGCTTGTCCCATATAGTTGCGGCAGTAACACAGGATGCCAAAGTAGGTTATGGTTCATGGGGTCACCACACTCCGCCGTCGCTGCTTCATGGCAACATTCTGTGCATGGGGATACCATACTTGCTGCGCATTGTTGATCGCTGAGCAGTACATGCGTACATGCACGAAATCAGGAACGCAACCGGTAGCCATGACTGTTCTCTGTAAAAGAATAATTTGTCTATCTACACATGGCCGTAAATAGAGAAACTAATGTGCTCTCGAATTTATCGTTTTTTCTTAAACATACAGTTCTGCAGAATTTCCAGCTCGGTTTCAAGAAAACATCATTCTACGGAAATAGTACTAGCTACGCAAAGGAAACAGTCGTGAACCGAAACGTTCAACAACAATGAAATTAAAACAGGTGTGTACATCCATATTTCCAAGGCAATTGAACTGCGTTAGTCGCCCATTCATCTTGCAAATCTCCAGAAATATTGTGTCCGTGGGACAGATCGGTTCCTGCACGGCTCCGGTAATTCCTTTTACAGACAGCGTACTGCGTAGATATAGGCGCTGCGAAATCTGCCCCACATGTGACCATTTAAATGCGAAGCATTTCTTTGCGAAAATATGCCACTTTGGCAGTATATATATCTATCTAGCCGCCTACGTCTTGGTGCTCTCACGGGCGTTTCGTAAACTTGGTATCTACCAAAATTGGCACATTATGACAAGAGTGTATGACGAACAAAAATGATTGGCCATTACATGAATATGATGACATGTGTGTGATGTAGGTCATGAAACAACCGTTTAGGCCTTGGTGCTGTCATGGTCGTTTCAGTTACTTGGTATGTACCAAAACTGGCGTAGTATGACCGGAGTGTATGATAAAAATAAAAGATATGTCATGACATGAATGCCAAGACATGCGTTCCATGTTGGTAATGAAACAGCTGCCTACGTCTTGGCGCTCTCATAACTGTTTCGTTAATTTGGTAGGCTCCCCGCATACTGATTCGCACAACATCGATTCCCACAGGGCGTGGGATCTGCCGCTTTTTTTTTCTGAATATATTTTGCCTGTGTTTTGTTTATTTCATAACACAACAATCAGTATCAAGTGCTTCCTCTCTTATAAAGAAACTAATATATATACTCTCTCGTTAGTGAACCTGCAAGCCATTTTTTTTCAGGTTCTTTTGAAGGCCTCATTGTACGCTAAAGAACGACGACTGATATTTCATCATGCGTCAGTGCCCGGGAGTGATAACCGACATTTTCGGCGATTGTTTTCCAATTCTGTTGGTAATTCTTCTCTCTGGGAATGTAGAGGTAAATCCGGAACCTCAAAATTGAGCTAAGGCTTCGCTTAAGATGGATTCATTACCGAATGATCCCGTCGTAAAGCTGACTACCACATTTAACCCCCTCGAAGACCTACATACCTGCTTGACACAGTCCGCTAAGGTTCAGAACGAATTAGCAATTGTTTTTCAAAGATATAAAGACTTACCCGCTGAAAGCCGAAGTCTTATGAATTCCAGAGAACCTTGATGAACTCGACGCCAAAACCAAGTCAAATATGCAGCGGAGGAAGTCGTTGGCTATGTAGAGAGTTCAGTAGATTCCCATCCATCTTAACTGGTCGTTTAAAATCGCGTCCTGGCGAACGAGAAAATCATTGGAAGCGCATTCACATTATTTGGAGGTATCCATGATTCCCACGAATCGTGGGAACAACCTGAGTCAAAGATAGGGTCCCATTTATTGGTCGTTCTTGGTACTATACCTAAAAATGACATGGTTCATATTTCTCAAACGAATGCTGGTCTATCATCGTTAGGTTATGGACCGGTAAATCAATAGAACAAAGGTGCATTTTTAAAGGAAACCTTCAGGAACGTAACATAAGAGTCAGCAAAGACTTCAGTGTGGCTACGCGTAACACTGGGGATTTACTAATTCAGTTTGTCAAGAAAAAGCCTGGCTCACCCGTCTAGCATTTGTGCTGGAAACGGTTTACCGCGAATAATAAGCAGTGTATGTTCGACCCCGTTACCGAGTGTGGGAAAGAAGAAGTGCCGTCGCCATCACACATCGATGCAGTAGATGGTGCAGAGTGCATGTATGTGCCACAGCACTCACTAGCCAGTTGACTAACCCAACACTGGCTGCCGGCTATGAACAAGGCAGGGTCAGCGCATGCAACCTGACGAATACGCCATTTATGTTCATCAATAATGGAGGCATTTGCAATAAACGTGCGTCTTTAGGATCTGACATCAACACACATGAACCTGATATTGCAGCCTTGGCCGAAACATGGCTTGCACCGGAAATCAAAGACCATGAATTATTTGCAACGTCGTGCGAATTTTCAGTTTACCGTCGAGACCGCGATGCACCCCAAGGTGACGGCATGCCCTAGATGACCTCTAAAGTTGTGCTTTACGAATATTTTGCCACAATTTACTAGCTATAAATAAGGATTGGTCTTCCCACTGTATCTCTGTTACCTCCGATCTCGAGATTGTATGGGTTGTTGTAGAGCTAGCTTACCGGAAAATAATCGTGATCATTTGTAATCGCTCTCCTGAGTTCGAACCTTTGTGTACGATCTGTCCGGCAGTGTTCCATCTTGTTATAACACGTTAATGTTTTATGAGGCGATTTTTAACATGCTATCATCGTGTCGAAAGATGACCCCACCCCCCAACTCTGTACACTAAATCTTACTTGGCGAAAAATTTCTTAGAAGTATGCAGCGTCTTTTCATTGACTCAAATGTCCACAGAACCAACCAGAGTGACCCCATTAATTTCTACTAGACTTGACTTTATTACAGCGAAGCTGTTAGCCTTTAGTTGGCCGGGATTTTCCGTGCGCTCGTTGTGTGCTCACTCGCGTTCCTGTATATGCTCCCGCAGGGAGCAGAGTTGCGCATGGGTACGGCATTATGTTCCAGCTATGCTGTGAAGCCACTCCTCGCGCGAGCAGGAGGCAAATGCCGTGCAATTTTCCATTTGCTTTTTTGTCTGCTGGTCTCGATCTACATGTGGCCATTGTTCGCAAGTGCTGAGCAAGATGGCACTTTTCAATGTAGGCTACGCTCGAACCATTGGTGTATCCGGAGGGGAGCAGTGTTCCAACTCCCAGAAATCTTTAGATCGTGTGTACATATACATACACACGCACATACACAAACACACGCACGAACGTGCGTATACGGAGTAGTACCCCCCTCGATCCCACAAAATAAAATCCTGACTACGCCCGTGGCTCGAACAGCTCCAACGTTTGCCTGCCAGCACGCAGCACCTCGCAACAAAAAGCGGTGGAACGCTTTTCAGCATGCATATGAAGTTTTCTCGCCGAGGCCGGAAGGCAAGAAATGTTTTGAAGAATGTTTAAAGAAAACTTCACACACGTAAGGTGGACAATTATGTGAATTTGGCTACCGAAACCAGTCGAATAATTGTGGTGTTCCTCCAGGCAGGCAGGAACCAGGCGGTTGCAGGGAAAGTACGCAAAGGGAATTGCTTTATTCCGTTGACAAGGTGACAAGCGAGCGCCAGCACAGCTGGGCCGCCGGCTGTGATAAGCTGGGAAGAAGTGCGCCGGCTACGCTCGGCGCCGCGGTATATAAGCTCTTATCAAAGGGGCGTGTCGCAGTAGCGCACGTGTAGGTTATCGGTAGACGTGCAGCCACTACAATAATGATCGTCGCCAAGCGAACTATCGTAGCTGCAGTTACGTCAGTGACCGTTAAGAGAGCGTCGTTTATCACTCAGTGTCGTTCACAGCAGCTGCAGGCTTTTCATATATGCGGTGCATATACGTACATTTAAACGCATTTCAAATTGTGACATGCGCACATGTTATGCAAAGTTTATTTTCACTATTAATTCATACCGCAGACGAAACAGCTGCTTCGTAGCGGCAAATCAGCAAGTGGAAAATGATTCAAGGTGCAAGAGCTTCTAGGTCAAATTTATTTCGTACAAGGGAATGGATCACCAATGGATGCTGGAAGCAGGGCAAGAGTGCTGGTTCTTGGAGCCTTGGGAGGCAGAATTCAAAGCAACTGGAAAGTCAACAAGCCATTATGAGTAACAAAATATTTGTATTGCACTATAATCTCACCAAGATTGTAAACTTCCAATGTAATTGCTCACACATTGCAGACATTGCAGACTGCAATATGAGAACACATTTTCCTTGATCTCTTCATACTACTCAAATCAATTTACTGCAACACAGCGGCTATTAAACATACAGGCAGAATTTTACATTCGTCATGTCGGCTAAGGCCGATCTAACAAGCAAAATATTGTTGGTGGTAAATACTGAAGCCATCACAGCTGTCTCATAAGCGGGAGCTGGCGAGGTTTTCGCTTACTATACAAAACTGAACTCAGGCACATCAGTCAACATTACGCGAAAATTTCAACGCTGACAAAAAATAATATAAAAAATAGAGAAGGAAAAAACCAAGGCGCAATGGGCAAATTTTATCTGCTAGCATTTATTCTGTTTTCAACACACTGTTCTAGACCCGCATAGTCCGAACAACCGTAAAACAAACACAACGAATTGGGCGTATTGGTAGGTTAACATTCTTGGCGCACATGTGCAGAACGACACAGACGTGTCGTTCATTCTTTTTCCCGCGTCTGTGTCGTGCTGCCCATATATGCCAAAAATAGTGGAAGTAAACAACCTGTCATGCCAGGCGTACGCATGTCGGCAGGGGTGTTACTCGAGATAAATGTTGATTTAGTGTAAACAAGGCGAACGCACCTCGGATATCCTGGTCCCTTTCGGAGCCGGCCGGCCTCGTCCCATGCGCAGTAGCCATACCAGTCGCCGGCGCACATCTATTCGTCCGCACGGCACCGCGTAGAAAGCTTTGCCACCTTTCGTGCGGTTTGTGCAGCATGGTGCGCTGCACCCCGTCATAGTGGAATACAAGCGTTAATATCATGTGTTGCGTATTACTTCACCAAGGTCCTTGATCTAATGTCGTCGAGTAGTGTACCTGGCACCCGCAGCCGACGAATGCAACGCACGCTCGACGATCCGCTGACTGCAATGTCGATGGCACTGACTGAAACAACGACTCGGTGTCGTGCGCGCAAAGTTGGCTTCGCAGTGACGCAGTTCAGCATTTGAAGTCATTTTGCACCAAGTAATGATTGCGCTCGGCGAATAGCGATGCGAGCGGCGCCGGAAAACTTATGAGCAACTGTGCTCCCTGCGGGAGCATATACAGGAACATTGCTCACTCAGAAACAGTACCGCCACCTAGAAAAATAACCCCGTGCCTTCACAATGCTGCGCGTCGTATGTTTTTTTAGCTTCATTGCAAGGGACAAAAACAGAGAGAGAGCAGCTCTGCATGGCTTGTGCGCTGGCTTACATGTACACGGCACATTTACTACTCGTGTTCCGAGTTTAAAATGAATCAGTTGCTATTTAGCAAGTAGTAGCAGTAGTAAACGACTTTATTGGGGTCCTGAGGAGCTAGGCGGGTACCTGCTAGGTAGGTCCCTACCCAGCCGTTGGCTAGTCCCATGTCGGAACAGAGAGGCCATGCCTCTCTGCTCGTTCACGGGCCCTCTGGACAGCCAGGAGCTGGACGTCTTGTTTCGGGTCTGTGATGGCCTTCGTCCAGTCTTCTTCTCGGTTAAAATCCTGTAAAACAGGACACTGCCAGAGCATGTGACTTAATGAGGTAAATTCAGTGCCACAATCTGGGCAGAGTGGATCAATGTCCGGGTGGAGTATGTTTAGAAAGCCCCCAGAGAGGTAGGACCCCGTCTGGAGCATGCGGAGCGTGCTAGCTTGTGGCCTGTTGGGCTTACGATGGGGGAAAGGAAAACTCTGCCTATTCCCTCTGTAACGAGGTGTGATTTCATGAAAAGTACTTCCAAAAACTATGTATTTATCTAAACCATAAACAAAGCTGGGGCGATCGAGGCAGGAAGACGATCGAGACAGGAAATGCACAAAAAATGTTTCATTCAACGTTTCAAATAAGTACTCCTGGTTTTAGATAGCATAATATTTGTATCTTTCGGTTTAGTGCTTTCACAAACTTATTTTCAAGAATGTGATAGGTTTTCGTTCATTCTCTTCTTTTCTTTCTTTTCAGCGACACCTAACAGTAGGCGCCAGAGTTTGACAAACTTTCTTCGCCGTGACTTCACTTTGGAGCAAAACAAAACACCATAAAACAAAGACGCAGGGTGATTGTAGCGGTGTGTCGCCGCGGGATCCTGTTTTCAGACGAAGCGTAGTGCACCGTCAGCGATGCTCCTTGCAATCTTTCGTCGCCGAATCACGGCTGAGAATAAATGCGCGCGGTACAAATGGTGCATCAAAAGCTTGCAATATATATTTCCCGCCTGGTAGACCACCACAAACAGTTCGGGAGTTCATTGTGGTGGGGGGCAGACGCACACGACTGACGCGACTCGGCCCGGTTTGAAGCGCGGGCGGCCACCTTCTCCATCGACGGGGTCGGAGGCTGTGCGGCTAGTGACGTCAGTCTAGAGTGCCCGCCCATTGGTGGAGGCTCGTGTGCATCCGCCTTAGAGGAGTACACGCCCCCTTTTTTCTAAAGTTGCACCCGACTATAGTTAACGCGTGCATGGGTTCCAGAGTGTTGAAGGAGCGGCGTCAGAGGACGTTGCATTGCCGATGCCTGGCGACATGCTCCCTCCAACGTAGTCAGTTTTGTTCCTCCATGACAAAATTTGATTGGTGTTAATAATAACGTCCTGATATTTCTCGATATATTGGTGCATTTTGGTAGCCGGTTATATTGTGTGATTCCAAACGGTATCGGCTGAATGAGAGTAACACTTCATCCCCGGCCTGCTGACACTTTGGCTGCAGTGGGGCCTGAGGTTTGTACTCTTCTTCCGGCATGCATCTCTATGCGAAGATACAAAATACAATCAAATGGAAGTTTATTGCCGAAAAAATACTCCATAAATATTGACAGGAATATTTGGACCAATCCTTCAGACAAGTCCTTTATGTCTCGTTTAGGCGAGCATGTAGACTGTCTCGATAAAATATTCCTCTCCTCTCTTGATATACCAGTTATTTGGACCCTTCAAGTATTTGGGGCTGATTACGAGAATAACAAGGCACCAACGTCATCTTAGCCTCCACGTTGGAGAGAAGCACGGTCAAAAGCCGCATCTGTTACCGCCTTATGCAGCGTGTAATCGACGCCGATAGCGTTTCGACCGCGTGCATGACGTAGAAGCACGTTACCCGTGGGAACGCCTAGCCGGATTACTGAAGTGCCCGCACCGTGAGCAGCTCTGTCCGTGTTGTCACGTGCAAGCTACTTGAGGAACGCTTTCCTGCCCCCACCCATGCAAGCTGGGAGACGTCTTCAGGTGGGCCGCTGTAAACGTAAAGGATGCACTCATTTATTGGTCGTATATCAAAATGGCAATAAGGAGGGCATATAAAAATATATCTTGCTCCTTTATGCCGAGCAATCATAGCGTTAGCAGGTGAAAAGTGCCAACAAGAACCCAGCTTAGCTTTGTCGGTCTACAGCCACGGCCTCATCATGCAACCATTTAGTTGCTTATAGGAATAAATACGCTGCTTTCAGTGTGGATAAAAGCTAAGGAAAACTCCCACCAAAATTTATTTTAAAACCCAACGTTTCGGAGCCGGCTCCTTCTTCAGTGGTGAGATGGCGTGAGACATAGCAGTGCTTATATGTGTTTTAGCGCTTTGACAGGCGCACGGACACAGGCGCCCACGTTCATATGTCAAGTTGGCCAACCTCCAACTTTCAAGTTGGACAAACCCAGATTTCAAGTGGACCCACTTGCAAATTCCATGTTGGCCCACATCCAAATTTCCAGTTGGCCCACTTGCAAATTCCATGTTGGCTCAAATCAGTTGGCCAACCCCAAAATTTCAAGTTGGCCCATCCCCCAGATTTTGATTTGGCTCACTTGCAAATTTCAAGTTGGCCTACCCCAAAATTTAAGTTGACCCACCTGCAAATTTCAAGTTGGCCCACCCATAAATTTAGGTTGGACCACACCACAATTTAAACTTTGTCCACCTCTGAACTTAAAGTTGGCACAGCGCCAAACTTTAGGTGGACCACCCCAAAATTTCAAATTGGCCCATCTCCAAATTAAGTTGGTGCACTCCCAAATTTCAATGGGCCCACCCCTGCTATAACCTTCCCCATGTATTTTCTATTGAGCCCTATGTATTCCTATGTCTATTCTCTCTGATCAATTTGGTTTCTTTGTAGTTGTTTTTTGTTTAAATTGTTCCTTATTGCTTATAAAGCTGCCAACCATCTACAATTACACTAGTATAACGATTAAATGCCTTAACTTCTCAAATTACGCATTATTGTGCAGATACAAGGCACTTTTCGCGTGACAGAATTGGAGTACTCGTCCAAGAATGCTCAAATCCTAAAATGCTTACGCATTAAAAGCTCACAGCATTCTGCTATACCGCTGCACTTTTCGCCTGACAGAATTGGAGTACTCGCCCAAGAATGCTCACACCCTAAAATGCTTACGCACTAAAAGCTCACAACATTCTGCTATACCGCTGCGTTCTCTGTTTAGGTGGTGAAGGTGATTCTTGTGTTCACGAATTCTTGCCGGGAGGACTTTAATCTCGCCAATATACGGCGTGGGGAATTCGATGAAGCTAATGTGGTACATAATGTCCTGCGCCTTTTCGAGAACGAGGCCAATATCTCCCGAATGTTTACCCTTTTTCTAGTTTGTGAAGGCAGCGCATTGGCTTTTTGATGTCCTTGAACAAGCACCCGTATGACGTCGTTCCCACAAATCATGCACTCGCGTCATGATCCGTGACAACTTGCCGTTTTCCGGAGCCCTGTGTCTGTGGCTCCATACGTTCAAACATGATTAGAAGAGTCACAAACAGACAAAGGGGATTGAAGGAGGACGATGCACTGACGCTCGTCCAGGCCTTCGTGACGTCGTGCATCGTTTACGCGGCGCCGTACCTCAAGTTACTGAAGAAAGGCAGGGACCAGTTGAATGTCATTATACGCAAGGCCACCAAGATGGTGCTGGGCATTCCGAAGCATTCTTCGACCGACAAGCTTCTCAGCATGGCCAAGCACAGCGTCGTCGAAGAGTTAATAGAAAAGAGTTAATAGAAGGTCATCTGTCTAATCTAACAGTTCGACTCAGTCAAACATCGGCGGGACGTCGCGTTCTTGCCAAGTTAGGCTGGCAAGAGGCAGAGCGGAAGGAAACGGGGCCGTTACCCAGGTTCTGGGCGCATAAAATCCACAGTAAGCCAATGCCTAGAAACGTGAGGCCGGGTCGTAACGACGGCCGCAGAGCGGCTTGTATAGCGGCCTTGACGGAGACTTTGGGTCAAATAGTAGAAGAGGAAGAGGGGGCCACTTTCTTCACAGACGCTTCGTTAGCCATGATTTCATCGAAAGCCACGCTGTCATTTACGACGCGGGATGTGCTCGTAACCTGCGCCTCCATCAAGACGTCTTTCCGGGGGTGGCAGGAGAGGCCGCGATAGCGATAGCACTCGCGCAGCCCAAGGTGGGAAGAATTGTCACTGACTAGCAAAAGGCGTATAACAACTACAGAAAGGGGTGGGTGTCTCTTGCGCCACTAGACATTCTCAAGCGTAAACGCGACGTACCTGAAAGGAAAGTTGAGTTAATATGGACACCGGCTCACTCTGGGCTGGAGGGCAACGAACTTGCCCACCAGTTCGCCCGAGAGATGGAACACCGGGTAGAGGAAGGTGAGCCACAGTCCATAATCAGTTATAGAGACATTGCGAACCGTTATAAGACGGAGAGGCGCCGTTACCCCGATCCTCACAAATCGCTTAGCAGAGAACAGCAAACGATCTACAGGCAGATACAAGTAGGATCCTTCCCGCACCCTTACCTTCAAAACAAGATGTACCCGGAAAGGTACGAGAAGGACTGTAATTTCTGCAAAACTCAGGCACGCTCCAACACGTCATTGGAGTCTGCGATTTCGTCAAGGCAATCCCCCCAACTCTTACCTGCCCCACTACCCTAGCCCATTCCTCATCCACCCTTACCGAGCGATGGGAGACCTTGCTAACCAGCACCGCCATGGAAGACTAACTCGTCCTGATCTCCAGGGGCCAAGCGGCTAGGGAAGCATACAGGTCCCGTGAAGAGCGAACCACTTCCATCGACGGCGTCTAAGATGATGTCGAGCTCGGCTCAATAAAGTTGTTTTTCTCTCTCTCTCTCTCTCTCTCTCTCTCTCTTTCTCCATACGTTACATTGGCTCATGCCTCTCTAGTGTTGGGTGTTCGTGAGCTCCGTCATCATTAAAGGATAGCAGTTCTCGTGCGGCAATTCATTTCCCCTGTACTGTCCCACCCGGAAACGAACACCATCATCTCGACTGACGTCAGCATATCCACAGCCGAGTAAACTTCTTAATCGGGTAGCGACGTTGTACCGGACCTACCAGACGTGATGAAACAACGATATAATCGTATGTGGCTATGACACTCCCTACAGCGTTTATTTTTCGACAGTGCGGCGGCCCCGCAACTATAGAGGCTAGAAACCTTCTAGCCTCTATACCGCAACTAGGTGCTCAGCAGCATGGCGCTGGTGCTGGCAACATGATCGCTGGCCGTTTGCTCCGACGGCTGCAGGATGGCGGCGCAGTCGTCGTCGCTGAAGTTTTCGTCCACCAGCCGCCTGAGGGCGCGAAGCTCACTGAAGTCGCCCTCACCGCACTCGCCACGGCCATCGGCGTACTCGAGATTGAAGGCGGCGAGGGCGTAGTCCACCGACATGACTCGCGCCTTCTGCAAGCACAGCTGTCGAAAAGAAGGAGAGAGTGAAGAACTACTTCCTTAGTCCCTGCGTACCCAATCGGGTTCCTTGCTTTTATTTCCGTTCAAAAAAGAAGTCAGAAGCGATTGTGTGGCATATTCCTCTCGGATATGAAGGCAGATAAATGCGGAACTCCGTCGAAGTGGTTTAATCACATCGTTGCCCCCAATTTCTTTCGAAAATTTCCGCCTGTTTGGTTTGGACAGTTCTGTTGTCACAGAAAACGATAAGCACGCCTTAAGTGTCTTTTGAATGCAGCGAGTCGTGGTTAACCTCCCTACCTTTAATTTATCATTTTCTCTCTCTCTCAGCGAGTTGACACGAATGCTCAGGATACAGAAAAAAACGCCAACATACCACACGTTGCTACTTCTTCGTGTCTGTATTAGGATCATAAAAACAGTTCTTACGGCGACAATTAAGAGGTGACTGCCATTTTCAGCATCTAACCGGAATATTCAAACAAAATGTGGAGTCTTCTTGTTCGTGACATAAGAGTTGGTAGCACGAATCTACTTGAACATGAGTACCTATAGCTTACCTGCCTTGAGGTATAGGCAGTATAGAGCGATGAACAAAAGTAAACTCTTCTGAAACGTTTTATGTGCATTTCAATAATTTTACATATTTTCCAAATAATTCTTACAAAATCTCCGTGAATTACGTATAACCTGCATTTAATTTCACTAAGAATTGTACGATAAAAAGGTCGCTTAGTAATTACAACCTACCAGTACTCTGTACAGAAATGAAGCAAGACAAAATACATTTGGCGTGCAACTAAATACAAAATTGTGCTACGTCTCAGAATATCACGCCATTTCCCGCAAAGTTGTTACCTTAGTACAGCGGCATTTAGATATTCAGTTGCCTGTAATCAAACCACCCACTTTTGAAATGTTACCAGCATATGAGGTACCCATTGGAGACATTGTCCACAGACAACAGTTTCGAAGTTTCGAGCGCTTCCTTAAGGTTATATTACGAAAGGCCGTACTTCTCGCAACGAATTTATACTCGCGTGTACAGCTCCCATAAATCACCCCTCGCCCTTTTTTTTACGGCAAACATATCTTTGAGGTCATTATACCCATTCTAGTAGAGCTAGCTATACTCTACGCCTTTCGTGAAAAACGCCTATAACGATTTGGAGAGGTTCAAAAGTGGCTTACAAGAGGCGTAATTATTTCTCTGAACACTGCCTCCATAATACCCGTAACTTTCCCCTATTTGCCCCGAAATATAAGAAGGAACCGCGATCACCTCGTATAACGCATGAAAAGGCTGAGGCTGATGATACGAATGTTTAGTAATTATTTGCAAAGCTCATGTTCAAGCCAGGGACGTTAGTTTTTCTACGTGTTACATATACAGTTTACGCCGTTCACGCAAAATGCGAGCTCCGTGCTACACAGAATTCTCTAGGGTGACAAAAAAACATAGCGGATAACCGTTGTATAACACATTCAAGCGCATATGTTTTTTTTCTTTAGCCCAGGAAGTAATTCATGCGCTTATATTTAACGACGCATACACATTCGGTGTAATGTTGCCCCCCTTTCCAGCAACATTGATCTGAGTGGCTTTTATTGGTACAAGACACTGAGCCGTTCCTAAAACGCATCACGCAACGAAGCACTCAAAGAAGTAAAATAGTACAAAGGCTGTAGTGAATGCGCACATGGTGCACTTTTCCCGAACATCTCCCGTAACGTTTTCCATATTTTCCCCACACATAAAGAAGATATTTCGTTTAATTGGGCAATACTACTGTGCACCTTACTAAATGTGGTGTCTTTCTTTTTCGAGGAGGGTTGTCTTAGCGCATAGTAAAAAAAAAAAAAACTAGCACAAAATTTATAAATATGAATGCAACACTACGCCTTGCAGGATTCCACACTGCAGGAACGAAAACTACGTTCATTTATTATTTCCAACCACCCTAATTGGAGCACAAACGTAAAATTTTTCCGCGAAGGAACAGTGCTTAAGAACGACATACACGAGTGTTGTGTTAACTTGAGCGGATTATAATAAATTTTTCGAAGGCTGTTCTTTCGCAAATTATGTACCGACAAGTCCAAGTTGGCAAACTGTTAAACTTTCACCTCAAGTTTTTTGTGAACACGACCTCCATTTGCAATAAATGTGTCAAGCGCAGTTATTCTATAGCACTAGAAAGCATTGCGCATAACAGCGATATATTGCTTTCGAGCACTTCTGAGAGATTCCTTTTCGCAGTGCCCTAAATGCCCGACGCTGTTGAAGCTGGGCCCCACTCATCAGGCATAAAACGCGCCATGTCAAAATTGTGGGAGGTTGCGCTTTTAATGAGCCGACATTATTTAGGTACTTCACGCACTTTCCGAGGACTATGTCTCTTGGTAACTGTGTTTCTATGTAACCGTTTTCCCGCCTACCTGGGTCACTGGGCAGGAAATGTGGCGCTCTGCAACGACGAAATCAAGACGTTATATTTCTGCGATGCTAACGAGATTTGAACCCACGTCACAAGGACAGCAACGCGACGCATCAGCAGGCTGCGCCACAAATGCACTGGCTATGTGCCGCTTTTCAATGAGCGCCTTTCACGTGAATGTTTTAGCGAGCAGCGCCATGAATTCCTTGGGACGGACGGAAAAACTTTATTTAGAGAAGCACCTGCGAGGTTGCCAGCCCGGGCTCATGTCACACGGGTATTATGTGCCGTGAGGCAAAGCCTTTCCGCCGCTGCCCGGGCCCGCTGGATTGCCGATAGTTGGTCGTGTGGTTCCGAGCTAGTCAGAGTGCTTAGCCATCGCTCCTCGAGAAGGTCCGCTTCTATGTTGTCCTCTACGTATATTGCTCTGATCTCTGCGTATTGTCACGAATTTACCCGGTTTATTCATTCGATATGTGCCGCTCTTTAATGAAGCTCTCGCCAACTTGGATCAATGAGTGCGGCCACGCAAGGGAACAATTCTCAGTGTTCGTATGCAGCGGCCGACACGCTTATCGTCTCTGACGTCACGTAGGATTTTGCGGTAGTGTCACTAGATGGCGCAGCATGTCGAAAAGAAGCGCGAGAGAGCAACCCAGTAGCCACAAGATGCGTTTCTTAGCGTTCGCATACGCTGGCGCGCCATGCATTTCGGAGGCAACGTGCAGGCTCCGTGGCAGCGGCGCTAGATGGCGCGGAAAGTTCTTAAGGACGCGCGAAAAAGAAGTCGCGCTGCAGTATGCGCCTCAAAATGAATTCGTTTCATCGGTGGCAGTACATCACGTCGCTACATTGATTCAACGCTAACGCATTACCGTTGACAGTCAATTCATAAGAAGCCAACAAACACTGACAGCAAGGACAACATAGAAGAAATTACTTCTGCTTAATAAATGAAATAAAGAAACGATAAATTAATGGAAATTAAAGTGGATGAAAAAACAACTTCCCGCAGGTGGGGAACGATCCCACAACCTTCGCATCTCTGAGTCGTGAGTGGGTGGTGCTGGCTAACATTCACAGGGTTCTACTAGGAATCATAAACACCCAAGAAAGAGGACGGGGAAACGGCGCCGCGGTAGCTAAATTGGTAGAGCATCGCACGCGAAAGGCGAAGGTTGTGGGATCGTTCCCCAACTGCGGCATGTTACTTTTTCATCCACTTTCATTTCCATTATATATCGTTTCTTTATTTCATTTATTAAACACAAGTAATTTCCTCTATGTTGTCCTTGGAGTCAATGTTTGTTGGCTTCTTATGATATGAGTAATAAAAATCATACCCCTCGGTTAACCCCCTTTCTTCTCGTTCGATAACATAGTGAGATGGGTTCTGTCACACTTTTTTTTTTTGCATGACATTCGCCAAACTTTCTACGTGGTCCGTAATATAGGCTGCGAACGCTCTGCAACGCTTCAATAAGCCTTTCTCTGCAAAGCCTGTGATTACCTCACAAAGCCGAAACTCTGATCATATTTGACTCATTTCAAGCACCTCACGCAGACATCAACAAGAGGACTCGTTTAACTAGCTGTGTTTTCTGGCACCGACTCGGTTGGCTCATCGAGGTGACCGTGAGAACCAGCTACGCATCTTGTATGAAGCAAGACAGAGAAATTGAGTGCTCATAAATTAGATTTACGGTTTCTAATTACCCTCCTGATTTGAAAAAAATTTGGTCCGGAAGACCCAAAAAATGACATTTACTTTCTTTAAGTTACTATTGTTATTGGCTCTTCTTCGGAAGCGGGGAACTCCGTAAGCGTTTTACATAACGCATCTAAAGAGGTAGAAAACGGCGGTTCAGCCTTTTTCATTTAGCACTTAATTAACCAAGACACTTTAAAAATTGCCTGCATATTGTCACGTAGTAGTGACGGTGAAGAAGGCAGCAAAACTTTGATTATAGAAACTAGCGTTCTATTGGGCGAACTTGTGCCCTCAAAAGCAGGCTACAATCAAAAGAACGATAGCGGCGAACACACTCGGCGATCGGCGAAAATCTGATCAGCGGGTCAAGCGCGTCTGCTTTTATAGATCAGTCGTCGAATGTTCCAGAGTAACCACTGGGACCCGCGTGCCTTGAAATTGAAATTGAAATTGATTTTATTCATTATAGATTACAGGTTGTAAAAACAAATAATATACAGAAGGAGGTCCCATAGTCAATGACTGTATCGGGACCTCCTGTTATTTATAAAAATGCGCTTTCTAAAGCAACGAATTGAACTACATTAAAATCATATATAAGCAAACATGGAAGAAAGTAAGTACTGGAGAATGCAAAACAAGATTACGAGTTAGTTACAAGAAATCTAACGAAGGAAATTATACAATTGCAAGGAGCAAATGCAGTAAAACCAAATGAGCTAAACGAATTGAACAGTAAAGGTAATTTTACCCAAACGTTCAAGACACACACACAAAAAAAAAGAATTTCAAATATACATGACCATAAATGCAACAGTAGAAACAACAACAAAACAACTTTGAAATACACATGACTATTAATAAAAAAGAAAGGTATCAGAATAGCAGAATATTTGAAGTAATAAAGGTGAAGAAAAAGAGAAAAAAAAGAAGAAAAGAAGAAGTTAACGTTAAATATTTTCTGTTAGAAGAAAGTTCTTGAGGTGTTTTTTAAATACGGATGTTGAACGCGAAGTTTTGACACAAAGTGGTATGGAATTCCAAAATGAAAAGGCAGCAAAATGAACTGATTGTTTGCCATAGTTGGTGCGCACTTGAGGTAAAATTAGATTATTGTGCAAAGCAAATCTAGTGACATTAGTGTTGATCAGGCAGGTTTTAGGAATTATACATGCAGGAACTTCATTATTCAATAACTTAAAAAAAATATACCCAGATTATACATCACAGTTTTTTTGACAGACAGAATGTTATTACGGTGTAGCAATGGGAGAGCGCTAGTATTATAGGGACTAGAGGTGACTATTCTAATTGCTTGGTTTTGCAAAGTTTGAAGTGAACTGAGGTTCACTTCAAACACAAGGTTCTGACACAAGGTTCAAACACAAGGTTCCACAAAGTTCTGCGCCATTCGCGTCGCGCATGCATGCAATCAGATTACACCAGGTTCGGCGACAACACACAGCGGATAGAAGCATCGATAACATTCTAGAAGCTTCCGATACATGTAGACGCATCCTGCGCTGAGTGATAACATTTCTTAGACGGTAAAACGGTAAAAGCTCACACCCGCAAAAGATAAACGAGTTCACGTGTCAATTCTCCCCTCTCAAAAGGCATCGTCCCGATGCTACAAACATAACGGCAGGTGAAACAAAAGAAGGACGCTTGTTAAACAAAGTAACAAAACAACAAAGAAACAAAGTCTGAGGTGACACAGTCCAAAAAGAAAGTTCATAGTTCAGCTATGCAACGTCCCCAAAGATCATTAGCGCTGGTGGAACGGCTTAAGTCGCACAACATGAACTACTTCAGGTCGTGGGCGTCGCCGCTGTGATAGCGAAATGCCATCTGGCACGACCTCATAATCGAGTGCGCCAATGCGTCAGATGATTTTGTATGGTCCGAAATAGCGGCGTAAAAGCTTCTCGCTAAGTCGTCTTCGGCGTATAGGGGTCCAAACACGGTCGCCGGGCTGGTACTCTACGTGGCGTCGTCGAAGGTTGTAGTGTCGGCTGTCGGTCCTCTGCTGGTTCTTGATCCGCAGGCGGGCGAGCTGTCGGGCTTCTTCGGCGCGCTGGAGATAGGCGGCGAGGCCAAGATTCTCTTCGTCACAGACGCGCGGCAGCATGGCGTCGAGAGTAGCCGTCGGATTCCTGCCGTAAACCAGCTTGAACGGCGTGATCTGTGTTGTTTCTTGCACCACCGTGTTGTGAGCAAAGGCAGGACCGCGTCCTACGTCTTGTGCTCAACGTCGACGTACATTTCTAGCATGTCGGCGAGGGTCTTGTTCAGGCGCTCTGTGAGACCATTCGTCTGCGGATGGTAGGCAGTTGTCCTCCTGTGGCTTGTATGGCTGTACTGCAGAATGCCTTAGGTGAGCTCTGCTGTAAACGCTGTTCCTCCATCGGTGATGAGGACTTCTGGAGCACCATGTCGTAGCAGGATGTTCTCGACGAAAAATTTCGCCACTTCAGCTGCACTGCCTTTCGGTAGAGCTTTAGTTTCAGCGAAGCGGGTGAGTTAGTCCGTCGTCACGACGATCCACTTATTACCGGATGTTGACGTAGGAAATGGCCCCAACAAATCCATCCCAATCTGCTGGAATGGTCGGCAAGGAGGTTCGATCGGCTGTAGTAGTCCTGCTGGCCTTGTCGGTGGTGTCTTGCGTCGCTGACAGCCTGGGCATGTCTTGACGTAACGGGCGACGTCGGCGGTCAGACGCGGCCAGTAATGCCCTTCCTGTATTCTCGACAGCGTCCGGGAGAATCCGAGGTGCCCAGCGGTTGGATCGTCATGCAGGGCGTGGAGTACTTTTGGACGCAGCGCTGATGGAACAACAAGAAGGCAGCTGGTGCGGACTGGCGAGAAGTTCTTCACGAGTAGGTTTTTTGTAGCGTGAACGAAGACAATCCGTGCTTAAATGCCCTAAAGACAACGTCGGTGTTCCCTTCCAAATACTCGACGAGGCCTTTTAGCTCCGGGTCTGCTCGTTGCTGTTTAGTGAAGGCTTCGGCGTTTATTATTCCGAGGAAGACGTCGTCATCCTCGTCGTCTTGCGGCGGGGGATCGATGGGGGCGCGTGATAGGCAGTCGGTGTCAGAGTGTTTTCGTCCGGACTTGCAGATTACCGTGACGTCATATTCTTGCAGTCTGAGGCTCCACCGCGCCAGCCGTCCTGAAGGGTCCTTTAATTTAGCTAGCCAACACAACGCGTGATGGTCGCTGACGACCTTGAATGGCCAGCCATATAGGTAAGGGCGGAATATTGCTGTAGCCCAAATGATGGCGAGGCATTCCTTTTCGGTTGTAGAATAATTGCCTTCCGCTTTTGACAACGACCGGCTAGCGTAAGCTATCACGTGTTCATGTCCATCTTTCCTCTGGACTAGGACGGCACCGAGGCCTAGGCTACTGGCGTCAGTATGGATTTCTGTATCGGCGTACTCGTCGAAGTGCGCAAGTACTGGCGGCGACTGCATGCGTCGTTTGAGTTGTTCAAATGCGTCGGCCTGCGGCGTTTCCCACTTGAACTCAACATCACATTTAGTTAGACGTGTCAACGGCTCAGCTATGCGTTAAATGTCCTTGACAAAGCGCCTCTAGTAGGCACACACGCCAAGGAATCTACGCAATGCCTTCTTGTCGATGGGTTGCGGGAACTGTGCGATGCCAGCTGTCTTTTGCGGGTCTGGACGGACACCAGATTTGCTGATCACATGACCTAGGAACAGAAGCTCATCGTAAGCGAAGCGGCGTTTTTCCGGCTTCAGAGTAAGCCCTGATGACCTGATGGCCTTTAGTACTTTTGCAACCCGCCTAAGGTGATCGTCGAAACTTCCGGCGTAGACAACTACGTCATCCAAGTAAACAAGACAGGTCTACCACTTCAATCCTGCTAAAACCATGTCCATCACACGCTGGAACGTTGCAGGCGCCGAGCATAGACCGAATGACATGACCTTGAACTCGTAGAGGACGTCTGACGTGATGAAGGCGGTCTTTTCGCAGTCTCTCTCGTCGACTTCTATTTGCCACTAGCCAGACTTGAGGTCCATCGACGAGAAGTATTTAGTGTTGCACAGCCGATCCAGTGCGTCGTCTATCCATGGAAGGGGGTTGTCATACGTAAGTGCCGTGAGGCGCCACTAGAAGATCGGAGCGGCCACCAAGCTCCGTGAAGAACGAAGAAGGGGACGGATGCACGAACACGGCGGTACGAGGGCGCGTTCGCAGTGTTCGAACCAGGCGGACAGCAGTTCCGAGCTCCTGGGCTAAACGAGGCGAGGGTTTCTGCCAGGCGAGACGTCCGTGGCAAGGTGCGGAGAATCGCGGATTCGAGCGCGGACGATGACGTCCAAGTAACCAAGGCTCCTGCTGTCAGTGCTCGAGACGCTGGCTGACCCGAGGGGCGCCGGGGTCTGAGCTGCCGCATCTGAGCTGCGCCGAGCAGCATTTGAGTCTGCCACAGATGTTGCTGCGCTAGACGAGGTCCTCACGTGCGACCGCCGCACGTAGATTGCGAGCGGCGTACCAGCTGGGCAATGAGGTCGTGCTGGACGTGCGACTGTAGCACGTCAGTCGCGAGCGGCGTCCGAGCCGGACATCGAGGGCGT